>NC_136893.1:15988366-16264005 GCF_949152265.1 Phoxinus phoxinus
TAAGAACGAGAAAAGTAAAACAAAAACAATTTTGATGCAAACAACAATTCCTAACACATCTACATATTTTTTTATAACATACATTTTTGTCTAAAATAATGTGCATTGAGTTAATAAGTTAATACAAACAATAAGTACAGTAGTGAAAAAGAATACCTCAATAAAATGGCTTTAATAATGATATTTAACAATGAAGTGAAATGACCACACTTGCTCATTGGCTTTCAACCTGTATCACAGTGCCAACTTTTTTTCCAGTGGAAGTTTTCCAAATAATCATTGAAGTCTCTCATAACAACATACATTCTCTGCCCTCATTTTCTGGTGATATTGCAGATTTTGAGCTCATAAAAGAGAACATAAGCCTGGTTGGACTGAAGCTTCTCCTCTGATATTGCATCAACACTGAGAAAAGAACAGAACATTGTCTTCGGCTCAATGAATCAAAATAACTATTAATCCCTTTTTACAAAAAAAAAAAAAAAACAGAATGTCATTGAACAAAGAAATACAATTTTTCTATATTATCTCTAATAGGAGAAAATTACTATTCTTGTATTGTGAGAATTTCTCAGTGAATTGCCCTTTAAATACCATAGTTTTATTGTATAGAGAAGGTCAGAGCAAAAGCTGCACCCACCATGAGTCATTATAGTAGCACCAGCCCTCCTCCTCTCGACATGCGGCTGTGTAGTGACCCATATTTACTGTTCCCGAATGATTGCACACTGCATACAGATCATACAGCACTGGACCTGAAAGCAAACATTCAGCCATATTGCGCACACCACTAAACATAACAATATTCAAACTTTATCATGTATAAAGTTAGTACATTATACTCATTCTTGTTCTCACCACAGTCAACGGGTCCAAATGGCCCCAAATCCAGCCCGGTCAGGGGGAAGGAAACGGACACTGTGCTTTTAGAGATTGAGTACCTTGACATGGTAAATCGATTCAAGTCTGAGATGGTAGGTTAAGTCAATGTTGATCAGCAAGTGTCTTTTGTGAAGCTCTGTACTCTGATTAAATGGATAGTTCACCCAAAAATTATTTACTCAACCTCATGTCATCCCAGATGTATATGACTATATTTCGATAAATAAACCATCTCTGTAAATCCATCAAATGCCATTGAATGGGTGTCGCTCGGTTGACGCTCGAAAAACCAAACACAGCAACCCCAGTGGATGAATCGATTTTAGAAAAACACTAATATTTGTCACTTTTTAAACTATTAATCGTTGCTTCCGGTCTACTGTAACAATCATGATAGGGATGTTGTGACGCATGACGTAAATGCAGAAGAACAGAGAACCGCGTTTTATAGTTAAAAAAGTTACAAATATTACACACACCAATTGTTTTGCTTCAAAAGATTGCCTCAGAAGTGATTCATCCACTAGGGTCGTTTGGATTACTGTCACGATCGCCTATTCACCCATTTTTGCATTGTATGGTCTCACTGAGTTTGATTATTTTTCTAAAAATCTTTGTGTTTATCTGAAGAAAGCCACATACATCAAGGACGGCATGAAGGTGAGTAAATGATGAGAGAAATGGCATTTTTACGCGAACTTTCCTTTCAACTCAGCACTGACTAACTGAAAAGGATACGTATTACCAGGATTCTAGGAAACCTTTGGATGGTCAGTCTTTTTGTGCTCTCAGTGCGACGGCTACACCGCTCACACATCTAAGACACATACAAATCCACACGTATCAGCATAAAAGACCTTTTTCAATGCAAGAAAACTAGCCATGCTTTTTCACTTACCGGAGAGTTTTCTTTATCAAGTTTTTCCTCTTGTGAAAAGAGGTCTAGACAATCTTTCAGAGTGACAGTTCGGCCATAATCACTCTTCTGCAACACACACACACACAGAAGAATGACACATCATCCACACAACACCAGAAGGTGAGGACAGGGTCTGAGATTGTTACCTTCGGGATGGGGAGTGACAGGTCACAAAACACGTCAAAGGTGTTGGAGTAATGGGAGCAGACTGAACAGTGCAAGGAACTGCGCAGCTGACCAGAGAACAAATCTGTGAAAGGGAAAAATGTTTAGACACCAGGTGATCAGGGTTTAAGATGGACAAAAAGGAAAAAACATAACACAACATATCAATATTGTTTTTGTTTGTTTTTTACAGCAGATACTACACTATAAAAGACTTTCGTAAGTTATTAAAGAACCAAAAACATACCTCATTATATTAACAGCGCTGCTACTTACCAACAATTTTACTGTCATCCCTGTCAAGATGCCTCTGCCACATTGCAAAGGCCTCCTCTGAAATCCTGCAGGAGAGAACGAGGGATTTAGAGGACCTGAATGCCTCCAGCTCAGTTTGTTCCTCACAGGATCTGTCTCTTCGTGGAGTACCTGAATCGTGTGTATGTCGATTCCTTCATTTGAATAACTGCAGGACGTTTGGACGGGCGACGGTTAATTTCTGTATGTAGCCTGTCCAGGAGGAATCGCAAGAACTCCTGAGCATCTTGTTGACTGTGTGAGAGAAAGAAATGAGATTATATTATATACAGTACATAACAATTGCTGATATTATCGACAAATGTTACAGTCGACATGAAATCAAAATTTACCCTATTTATTTTGTTAGCGCATATAACTAGTTCACGCGGACTTTAATGCACTTACACATATTTTAAATATTGTGTTATTCAGAGAGGGTAATTTGTATTGAACATACCTATAGCCACTGAAATAAGGCACAGACTCTTTAAAGACACGATAAAACTTCCCAGGATTCACAGTGGTTTCCCCACCATCACATTCCCACAGGCCAGCCAAAACTTTAGAGAATTCTATGAGTAAGTCACAAACAAAAATATTACAAAGAGAGTGCCTTAGAAGAAATGTCTGATTTTAAAATCTTTAAATTGATACAACACATTTAATCAAATAAAATTTAATAAATAAATACATACATAAAAAAAAGTATTACAATAATAGATCAATTTGTGTTCTTTAAATAATCATGTTACCCCAAACCCATGGCACTCAAATTTTGAATTTCTGTACCACTACACCCCAACAAAGAATGTTTAAATGACAGCTGAAGTGTTCCTACCATTCATAAGCACAGGTTCTTGGTTGGAGTGCTTGTCCTGAATAAAGGCTTTCATCAGACAGTAGTCCCGAAGACTACGAGTGTGGGAGAGACACTGCACGATGGCATTGAGGAAACACTTAAAACAAAAGATATTGTGTGAATATGTATGGAAAACAATACCATTTGTCTTTGAAACGTGAGCATTACATCATATTTGTTAATTAGAACATACAGTATTTCCAACGTTACGCAATCCAACTTGTCCATTTCCCAGTTGCAGCTCTCTCTGTGGGATAAAAAAGTGACAGCAAATGACTGTCAGTGTGACTTCGTCCATTACATCACAAGCAGTGACAGGTTTGCCATTTACCGTCCCTCCTACAGTGATTGAGTGTCCATTTATAGATCTCTGATCCAATTAAAAAAGGGAGGGAAGACACTATCACACATGACACTGAGGTTAAGACCAGATATACTTAACTCACTGCATGGAGAACCGGCGGTGAGCACCTTTACAGGTGCCAAAACACATCTTTTTTTATATGAATTATCAAGCCTTTGGTTCTCAACATGTGTTGACAGGATAGGTCTATATATAATATGTGACACACTAATAAGACAGATTGTGTCAATGGCATAGCACTGTCTCACCTCTTTGTCCGTCACCAGCAGAAGTCCCATGATGGACGTGTATAGTACAGACTGTGAAATGTCAACGTTCTCTGGCTGAAGGCCGTTTCGAGAGACTAGGGTGCGGCACAAGGCCTGACACGAGTTATCCATTGCAGTGGATTCAGCTCTTGGCATTACTATGTCTTCATGCCACGCAACCTCACCAAGGAACCTGTGAGTGAAATAACAAATAGTGAAAACTATTTTGAATACATTCTTTACTAAGTGGTTTAAGCGGCTATACTGATTGTCAGTGTGCCGTGTGTTATATCAAAATGGAAAGAGTCTACATCATAAAACAAATCATTCTTAGATAGTACATTTTGCTGAAAACATTGGTTTTTGATTCAGTCCTCTTCCCAGCATGCACTGGAACATTAAACATTATTTTATATGGTCACATTGTTTGACAGCGTGTCAGTTTTGCAGTGATGGGAACTTGACATTTTAAGTTCAGTCTCAAAAACAATACCTGCTACATCATCTATTTTGACTGATTAATAAATTATGAATTGAGTGAATATAAAGAGAGATGATCAATCACTTGGCTTTAGAGAATGCAGCAGTTTCAATGTTTGGCTATTATATTTAGAAACATTAAATTAAAATATCATAACCATTTATAAAATTAATTATTTAAAAGGTATATTTCTCATTAAATGATTTTGCATTAATTACATGAAATGATCACACAAACATTTTGTGTACTCACCCTTAGAAACCCAGTATCGTCTCAACAATTTTTTTTTTGATTGATGGTCAGTGAGCGCCAGTGTTTCTGTCTAAACATCAAGCCCAATTTTAAAGCATTTAAACGTTATTGTCCTCTCATTACAGCCGCTGTTCAACTGTCTGTCCTGTCGCTGTGTTTGTGAACAAGCTTTAATCGTGGCTAATCTTTCCTCTCTCTGTAGGACCTTCTATAATTAGCCATGTCTTCTTCTTTGCTTAAGAACAGCTTTGACACTCAGAGTAGCATCTACACTCAACTCACAGTCACTATATTAAACTGAAGCAACTTTTATACAAAGTACCCACATTTGTTTACTATAAAAGGCACCCATTCAAACCTCTGTAAGAATATCACAGCCCTTATGAGTTTATGTCAAATACATGGTGTGCCTTTGTTACAATCTACCCCACTACCAGGGTTGTGTGTCTATGTGTGAAAATTCTCAATCAGTCACAATGGTGGGAACAGAATGTTGTTAAAGTGACAGTTCACCAAAGAAATTTTTTTTGTCATCATTTACTCACCCTCATGTAGTTCCAAACATGTATGAGTTTCTTTCTTCTGTTGAACACAAAATAAGATGTTTTACTAAATGTTAGTATCCAGAAAGTTGAGGGCACCCATTGACTTCAATAGTATTTTTTTCCCTATGGAAGTCAATGGCTACCGTGTTCTATGTTTAATTACCAACATTCTTTAAAATATCTTCTTTTGTGTTCAACAGAGGAAAGAAACTGGGAGAACTATCCCTTTGGGTGAACTAACCCTAAATTACAGGTTTGGTGGGCACAGAGACTGCAAAAACACTTTGGCTGGCATCCCTCTATCCGTATTTCTTTTTCATTTTCTATGCATTCTGTAATATTATTTTAAAGAAAATTTTATTTTTTAATGCAAGGGGTTGGTTGTAACACTTTCTAAAGTTGTTACAACACCCCATCCCTGTCAGCTATTGTTTAGCTAGCCATATTAGCATAAGGGTTTGAAATTAGATTAAAAATGCATCACATTTAGCCTGAGAACACTTTAGACAATTAAATCTAATATACATTAAATTATTTTATTTGTAAAAGTTTAAGTACCAAAGAAAATATAGTTTGACCAAAAATTACATTCTTACCACAAAAGATTTTTATTTTACTTTATAAAATAAAGTAAATGTGCATGTGCATTCCAGCCATTCTCTCCAATACCTATCTCCCAACAGCAGGAAGTGGGTAAATCACATGACTCCTAGCCTATCCCTGATTGGTGGAATTGTTGGTGTTAGATTGAGGGTCGAAAATAAAATAAATATAACAAAGTGAGTACATGAGAAGGAATGTCATTTAAATTGATACAAAAAAATATATAATAAAACTAATACATTGGTATATCTTTTCGTTTGTCCACTAATATTTGTTTTTGTCTGTTTTTTTATGCAAAAAACAAACAAACATTAAAACAACAGAACCTCTGCTTACAAAAGGTTTTATTCTAGCTTCATGCATTATTTTTCCAAAGACTACAGCGTGCATGAGCAATGCTTTTATCGATTGTTTCTTCTCTTTTTTTGATCCAGAGATTCTCTACTCTTTCAGTAAATGCGTAATAGCGCCACCTACCGTATAACAGTAAAAACACGGAAAGCCAGAGAAATCCGTCAGTGGCGGGGAAAAAAACATTATTGGCAGGCCAACTGTATTTCCATCAAAGATCACCTAGGGGTCGCCCTCCTGATTAATTTAACTGAGAAGCCTATAATAATTTATAGATTCATAGCAGATTCAAATGATTCAAGATTCAAATTTATCCCAGATTCAAACTTATCCCATATAGTACAACAGGATGCCTCATTATTGGGAAATAAAATTGACAAGTAGAAAAAGACTTTACAGTATGTGCCTATATATTAATTGACTGTAAAATATAAACCTACCATGAAAAATATACTTTGGAGTAAAAAGTGTGACAATTAGCACTAGTCTATGCTGTAACAATGCATTCAGATAATAATCTTAACTGTTTTGTTGAAAACTAAATAGGTCCACATTTATGGAAGTTGTCAGTTTATTGAAAACAAAATGGTAACCATTGGTCACTGAAAGGAAAATGGGAACAAATACCTTTTTATAATGTCTCAGAGTACCTTTAAATAAGAGAAATGGCAAAATAAGCATTTAGGCTACATTCAGGTTATATCAATAAAAGACTTGCAGTACTATTTGCCCTAATGCTGCCAAAGTACAATGACAAAAAGCCTGGCCGCATATAAGATTAGTTATCGTTCAGATTGCACTAATGTTGTTTATTAACCAGATCAGACGGAGAGGAATGATACCCATTTCAAACACAATTTAAAGGAATGAGGAACTGAGAGATGGTTCACATATATTCAACAAATATCACACAATGTAAAAAAATAATAATAAACAGGTTAAGCAATAAGCAAAAATGTAATAAAAAATATACCCTCTAATAGACATGACACCAACAAACATTCACATATGAAGTATACAAATATGGCTACATTCTCACAGTTTCCAGACAGGGTGTGAAACAGCAACTGCGTGATTTCATTTGTCCTGAGAAAGTCGGCTGTCATGGTCACAATCACATTACAGGTGAAATCCTGTGTTTGGGACCTGGGGAGCACCGGTAGCCCTGGCCTATGTGTCCGGCATCTCCACATCAGAGTTAAGGTTCAGTTCAGCGATGTTGTTATAGAGCGCCGGGTCAGGGCTTAAACGCTCGGAGGGTTTGCAGTGGCTGCTCTGAGCCTGTCTGTCCCGTGACTGGACCATTGCTTGGCGTAGACAAGAAATCCATTGCTGCTTATTGAAGGAGTCATTGGCCTGCAGGCTGTGGGACTGAGACTTGGAGCGGCCTGTGGTGCTCACACGGAAACAGTTCTTCACTGGGGATGGCAGAAGCAGAAAATGTGGAATTAGAACGAGATGAAAAAGCAATTAGAAAGTCTCCGATCTCAAATAAAAAGGACAAATACCGGTAAACAATTCAAACTTTCAATCCATTGCATGCATTATAAAAGCAATGCTAAATCAAAAATATTTCATTTTATACCCCTCTGGTACTGTTCATTTGGGCCTCACACTTGTTGGGTTTGCGGTCATAAATGGTCGAATAGTATTTTTTAATGAATATTTTGTATTTTGAGGGCATTTCATTGTCCTAAACAATATATATATCTATATTGAGACCCATTAAATCCAATGAATAGAGGCAGGTTATTAATAATGATAAATATTATATATATATATATACATATATTATGTAATATCAGGTTGTGACCACTAAATGCCTATATATACATATAGGGCTGTGTAGTTGCTAATAAGAACATTTTAGACATATTTACTTACTTTTATTAGGATTTGGATATATATGTACAGTGTATACAATATCAAAGGCTACTTTTTGTCAAAGTTTAGTGTTTTTTTTTATGTTGATTTAAAGTGTTTTTGGATTATGATTACAGTCAAACCTGAACATTGTGCATTCTGGATGTTACAATTTAGCATTTTGGATATGTATTGGATATGGATATGTATTACATATTGGCAATGTAACCCCTTCATCATGTGTGTTCTGCATTTTGGATGCAATTATTGATTTTATTTCACAAATTCACCAAATTTGCTTTGTTACAGTCTCACCCGTTCATTTCTGTGTGTAAACTGTGTGTGTGTGTGTTGTGTGTCTATTTTACACTCTTGATGGTTTAGAGCTTAACTCCTTAATTTCTGTATGCTTTTTCCTGCATTGTGGCTGAATGATTGATATTATTCCACAAACTGTCACAGTCTACAGTGCAAAATAAAAACAGCAATGAAGGGGTTAAACTCTAAAACATCAAGAGTGAACAATGACACACCTATTCACACACACACACACACACACACACACACACACACACACACACACACACACACACACACACACACACACACACACACACACACACACACACACACACACACACACACACACACACACACACACACACACACACACACACACACACACACACACACGAAAATGCTCTGTTTTCATAATTTTCATATTTCCCATTCCTTTCCACTTTTGACAGGGAACAGAGGCTATTTTTTAAGACCCTTTAGCTTTTTCGAATCATGTCTCCAATTTTTTGTTTATATAGCAAGTGGGACTCAAAGTTTCCTACCATTCTGATGGAGTAAAAGTTAAAAATATATATATATATTTAAATTATTACAAGTGTAAGATGCAATGCCGTTACTTTTATCATTGCCTGTAAAGGCCCCACGAAAGGATCCAGAACTGCTTGGCTCTCCATCGGGAAGGTCCTCCAGATGCAGGTGAGCAGCTGGGAGGGGCTGACGATACACCTGGAACATGAGCGGTCCTTCCCTGTCCTGTGCCACTGCTCGAGTCAAAACCAAAACTAGCTCAAAGAGGAACACCTGCAGCTTCTACAGAGAAGAAAGGAGGATTAGCACATAAGTGTGGGTTGTGTTCAGTTATTAGACCTTCTTTGTCAATTCAAAAGTTCTTTTGTAAACAGATTACAATGTATGAGGTACCTGTCCTTTAGTGCTCTTCAGTTCACCGTGACAGTACAAAAAACGAGAGGCCTGTATTTCTGGAACCCTCTGGCTGTCTTCCGAGTAGCTCAGACCCCGTCTGTAAAACTGACACTCAGCCTCCCCAGTTTTAAGATTGACTTCTGTTATAATCCTTTGGATAAGTTCCATCTGCGGTAACAAGAAATCAAAGAATGCATTAATAAATAGATCATTTCATTATAAATTGCATTATACAACAGTTAGTTCTAGTCTTTGAATTTGATTGGCATTCCAAGAGTACTACTATACAGTCCAATAACTCTGTGGACCTTTTCACGGTTTGTATCACTCCGCTTGTCCGTGTTTGCGCATTGCTGAAAGACTGACAGTAAGTGTATTAATGGTTATATTTTTCAGTGACTCTTTCAGCCAGTTGCATTGTTACACCAGTTGCTGGCGAAAAAAATGACTGTGAATACTTGAAATGCTCAATGCAGTAAGCTATTTCGGAGAAACACTGTTGAAAATTTAAATCACCTAAACAAACAATTTTGTGAATATTTGTCTGTTCTCCCTCTTTCTTAGCGTTATTCCCGCTCATTTGCAGGGTCCGCTTCACACACACATGATTTGGCACAATCATGATTGTGTGCAAATAAAAAAAGTATTGTGTTTGTACATAGTCCTGGCTGTGTAAATAGGACAAAAAAGTAAGTGAATCATCTACGGAGCGCAAAAGCACTCTTGTAGATTTAGAGCAATAGAGTTGAGTAGAGCAATAGAGCAATGTAGATTCAGCAATAGAGGGCCTATACACAGCATGAGGGAGAAGAGACTGTAGAAAGACTGTAGAAAGAGAGATGCCTGAAATTTGACCAAAGACGGAAAAGGTCTGAGGAATATAATTGGAAGAAGAATTAGGCAAGAGCCAGGATCTGCATTAATATTGGAAAAGCTTTTCCAGCACTGGAGAGAGAGACATTAAACTGCGGGAAGTTCTGAAAATGGACACGAGGTTGCTTTGTTTCTTATCAATAAGTGTTTCTAATCAACACGTTTGTTTTTTGCTGTTTCACAGAACAAAGATACGCTGTTGTATGCTTCTGTTGTTATAATCACTGGAGCTGTGTGATGCACCAGTTGTCATTGGCTGCCTGTATTTTGGGGGCGGAGCAATGTAGGGAGGGGTGTGTTTATTTGGGTGTCGATTTCAAATATCAGTAGTGTTTCTCAGAAATCAATTACTGCACCGCTGAAAACACTAATTCATTTAGAAACTAGACTAGTGTTATTTTAGTATTATTTATATAATATTATAGTATTTATTAAAATTGTGAATTAGCCTTTATTTTTCAATTTTCTACAGTAATTTTGTAATGTGCTCGTCATTTTTATTAGTATTAGTTTTAAATATACCTTCACACCCTGAAGAAGGCTGATTGTGCCGCTACGCGTGGGTTGTTTTTTTCCCCATGTTTTTTTAAATTTTCTACTATGAAATAGCCAATCTAATAAAGGCTTTTTATATATTTCCAAAGAAGAGTGCCTTGGATTTCCTTCTATTACATATATATATTTATATTTAGCTTGAATTTATTTTATTTTATTTTATTCCCTAACATAGTTTCAGTTTTAGTTTACAAGAACAACTCGATGGACCAAGCGAGCGACTGGCTGAATTCAAGCAGCATACTAGCATTTCTTTTCTCCCATTAGATGGTGCAAATAGTAAGAATATGCTGGTATGCTATTCAGAATCAAGCCACTGGCTTTAGGTGTGAATCATTTAATCAATCACTCAACCGATTTGTTCAAAACACTGATTCATTCAGGAGCAAAGCAAGTGGCTTGTATGCATATATCCAATGTTAGTTTGTCTGTGGAAGCATCTAAACTCACAGCCTGTGGCAACGCATCCTCGTCCGGATGATCAGGTGGGGTGGTCTTCTGGATCTCCTTTAACAGCAGAGGATATTTCACCAGTCTGCTGCGGGGCAAGTCCAGAAAGTTCCACAGGTCCAGCTTTCTGCTGAAGGATGACTCCTGACACAGCCGCAAGAACTGCTCGACCCGCCGGTCTTGCTTCTTTTGATCGAGCAGAGCTTTTGCCCCAACCTGGTTGCAGCAGTATGTGATGTACGCCTCCAGACAGGGAAACTATGAAAGGAGAGCAAAGAGCATACGTGTTCTTTGAGTTATGTGGGTGAACTTGAAGCGTAATGATTCAAGAATGAAAAAAATTATTTAAGAATGAAACATGTACTATAAAAAATGGTTTGTTATTATCTAGGCTATCTAATGTAAGACTGACCCAATCCATCATGGTCGGGCCGACCTCTTGCACAGTCTTCTCTGCTCCACGAAGACCTTCGAGACGAGCTAAAAGATCTGAACGCACAGGCAAATAGCAGTGAATACATCATTACACTTCAAAGAAACGCTTACAAAGAGTTCACTGACATTTACCTTCATGAAGGGGTATTAAAGAATCAAGGGTTCCAAATATCTGTCCCAGCTCACTTTCTGTCAAGATGTCTAATTTCAGCATCGGTTCATAGTACACCTGCGAGGACAGTTGAAATTAAAATCGATCCAATAAAGACAGAAGAAACAAACCTGTTGAATTCTGGACAAACCTTTTTCACTAGACTTAGATCCTCAATGAGCTGTTTCTCTCCCTGGGTTAACTCATAGATTACCTGCAGGTGAAGAAAATAAAAAAGGTGAATCATACATAAATGAAGGCTAAAAAGTCTAAGGTAGAAGGCCTTGTAGAAGATACCGCAAACACACACACATTTATAACTGTGCTGCTGTCACAAGTTGCCAGTCAGTTTTGGCTGTGCTACCTGCCACTGTGTGGTAGAGCTAGTGTCGTTCAGAGGAAATTCTGACACTGAAATAGAGAACATGGCCTCATATACCAGCTCACTTCCTGTTTCACAACTAAAGTAGTGCGGTAGTTGGGCAGCTGAAAGCTCTTTAAAAAGGTATTTGACTACCAGTTTGAATCTTTTAATTAAAGCCCAATCATGAGAATGCAACTTTAAGTAGAAGTTGAATGAATTAAGACTTGAATTACACCATGCAAAACTACGAAGCATTTCGTTGTGTTGTGGCATAAACTCAAGCTGCTTTATCACACCTCTTGTCGTTTGATCTCTTTGGTACTGAGCTCGTGGCTCGTAGAGTCCACTGTATCGCTCCACAGCTGGCTGCTCCGCCGCCGCGGAAATGAAGAGGCCTTCTGACGTGTTCTTATTGGCATTGGGGGCAACGGCCGGGCCTCTGTCCGGAAACTGATTGAACGCTGAACAAAAAACACCACAAATATTTATATATTTACACAAATGTGTGTGAGAGAGAGAGAAAGAGAGAGAGTGTAAAACTGATATATTTATATATATTATGTACTGTATTAAAAATATTACAATTATATATAAACATTTTATATGATTCATAAAAATACTACACATATATATATATACAGTACTGTGCAAAAGTCTTAGGCACGTTAGTATTTTCAGCCCAAAAAATGGATTTAAGCCATTTTGCTGTAGTGTGTCAGTAGGAAATATCGGTTTATATTTCCAAACATCCATTTTGCCATAAATTGTAAAAATCCAGTGAGATTTGTGTATGCACAAGGAGTCTGACAACAGCCGGTATGATCCACACAGAGATCTGATCTCATCATTATCGAGTCCATCTGGGATAACATGAAGAAACAGAAAAAGCTGAGACAGACTTCCTTCTTGCTTCTTGCAAAGCTACGGTACTGTAAAACGTTTTAGGCACTTGTGTGAAACTGCTGTCAAGTCAAAATGCTTTCAAAAATAATGCCGATTTAATTGATCAATTATCTTCTAACTAAATCAAATCAATATTTGGTGTGACCCCCATTGCGTTAAAAACAGCCTTTGTCCAAGTACACTTACACACAGTTTGTCTCAGTTTTTTCTTTCTTTCAACGGATTATTACAATTAATGACATCATGAATGTTTAGAAATATAAACTTATGTTTCCCACTGACACACTACAGCAAAATATATTAAAAAAATAGCTTAAAAAAATTTTTTTGGGGGTGAAAATACTGAAGTGTCTAAGATATTTGCACAGTACTGTATATATATATATATATATGTACACGATTTAAATATGTATACAAACATCTAGCAAGGCCCTGAAAAAAAAATAGCAAAACCCACAAAAATGTAGTTCTCATTGTTATTGTTGGTGATAGTTAAGCTATAAGATGGATGAGAAAAAGCTGACTGGTGTCGGTATGTGTGCATAACTCACCTGTATGGACTGGCCCAAGCGTTTCAGTGCAGGGGTCTTCACCGGTGTTATGATACCAGTGACTGAAGCACTTTTGTCTACTGGTTTGACTCTTTTGTTACATGGACCCTAATATGAGGCCAGCAGCAGAGAATGAGGGTCAAAGGTTAAAATGTACATGTTTACGTGGATCATGAAATGCCTAGCATGCATCAACAAGATTTTCACTGAGAAATTTAACCAGCACCGATCAACTGTGAAATTTCTCAGACTTTGATCGTGATGTTTTGACTGCTATAAAGGTTGATGGATCATTACTGTATTCAGCAGAAAGATACTAGAAACAAAGATGCATATTCATTTCTGTACCTCAGAATCTTGCATGTGATCACTGATGGGAAAGTCATCGTCTTCCTGAAAGAGACGTGAAGCATAGCACAGATGTCAGCACGAGCGTATAACCACAACCAATCAGATGAAAGCAGTAAACGTATACGGTATATATAAAGAGTTTATTCCGAATATCAATAATTACATCAGTATCAGTAAGAGAACAATGAGACAGACATTCGCTTTCACACAGAGTGGGTGTTTCTTCAGCTACGGGGATTATTTATTCTTTTTTATTTTATAATGGTTTTTAACAGCCTTTATAATTAGCTTTTGCTTGATTTCACTGTTTAACCCTTGTCTCATACCCAGACTTCAGTTGTAAAGTAAAACATAAATCGTAAAATGCATAAAAAGTATAATAACCTAAAAGAAAAATCATATTTATTTTCTTTATATCAATATCAAAATACCCTTAGAGAAATGATGATGTGATTTCCACAGCAACATTTAATTGTTTATCAAAGTACATCAAAGTTTTATCAAAAACTTGTTTATTTTGTTACCAAGGAGATGACAACGTTAGTGAAGAGCTTGATATGAAACGTGGACTTATGTGGGAAGATAATAAATATTTTTATTGTGCGTCATTTCCAATAAAGCTGTAATTTTGCCTAATTATTCCAAACGTGTGAAATATTGAGTGTATTTAGCATGTATTAAATTCTAGCTATACAATTAGCCTCAGCCAGACAAAAACTGGGCCTTTTCCACCACAGAATATGATCAGACCCAGTTTAGAAAACACATAGTTCAGGTCCTAGATGCTAATAGGTCAAAACCGAAATCAAGCTGTGTTATATTCCACCTGCGCAGCTCCCACAGCCGATCATTTGATTTTTTTATCTATCTTTTAGGAGAGTTGATTTTTTAAAAGTGCCGGTAGTTGAAGAAAAAAGGAAATGCCAACATCAAGTGAGACTGAACCACTATCACTAAGAGTGTGTGCATGTAACGGATTGAGACAGGAAACTGAATTGTACAGCTTTTTTTTCCTGTCAGCTTTTTACTCTCAGCTGAGAACTCTTGAAGTTGAAGTTGCTTCATTCTTTTACTGTAACCTTCCTTCAATTCTATGAAAAAATAGCTGTGAATAATGGATGCTATCTTCTCTAGAAGTATTGTGTAATAGACCAGTAAAAAGTGGATTGTTATAGAGTCACCTGGTCTGTCTTAACAAGTTTCCGTTGCAGAGCACAAACAGGCAGACCACTTTCACCACATTAGATTCCTTATAAATAATCAATGATTAAGTTCAAGCGTATAGGGAGGAGCTTTAACCTCCGAGTAGATCATATTTAGATCACCTCAAGACAGACTGACAGGAAACACCGCGGCTGTTTTGTAACAGATGCTCAAATGATCACATTCAAACATCCAGTATTCCATAAGTCAATTTCAAAAGGTTTTACAACAGACATGTCGCATCTTATATCATAGACAACAACTTACACAGTCCTCCAAGATTCGGGCTGAATTCTCAGCATCACTACTTGGGTCTTGTTTTCTTTTCTTCTGCTCAGAAAACCAACAGAGAAACACATTGGTCTCTCACAAAGGAGCAAGACCTACAGTACAAGGTCTGTCCATCAAAATTTGTTGTGTAAGATTTATGACAGAAACAAATCTTACCCCTGCAAAATCTGACAAGTTGGCACATGTGACGAGTCTCTCTCTAGATATAGGAGACCTGAAAAATGACCAAATAAGTGGTATAATGACACTGAAAAGACATGAATATATGATCTGTTAAGTCATTAGTAATCGGATATTTGACTAGTGATGTATAGGGTACAACATCTGATCAGAGTGATATTTCGACACCAAAATGTCTTAAATGTTTAGTTTAAGCAACTATTGATGATCTATGAAAAAAAGTCATACCAGGAAGGTGATGAATCAACCTCCGTCTCTTCAGGATCCATCTTTTCCTCTCTCATAGCATCTTCAGACGTGCTTATAAATAGAAAGACCGGTGAATAAAAGAGTATAACATTAAAAAATCAGACCATAAATCTTAGAAGCACCTGTTTCAACTTTTCAAAGAAAAGACAGAAAACTTAATGTGCACTCTCTCCCAGCCCTCCCCTCTTCCTCTTACACTTGCATGTCTGAAACCACATCCTGTGTAAGAAAAAAATGTGTACTTCCTGTTGTCAGGCAGAACGAAGCCAAACCGCCTCTCTTTAACGTCTCTGACAGATCCTCTGGGTAATTACGCCAGCCATACTCGACTCCATCATCGAAGAGGACGGATGTTAAACCAAATCTTCTGACCCATTTCTGAAAATGATAGTGGCGGCTACTGCTCGGTTGATTAGATCATGACTGACACAGTTCATGACAGAGAAAAGTGACAAAGATGCTCACGTGTCAAATTTGGCATGTCTTGAAGCATGTCAGGAAGAAGGTGTTTTTCAAAAAAGAATCCACAGAAATGATGGCCTATTTTTTTAATACAAAGATAGATTGTTTTAAATGTTCTTTGAAAACCTTTAGAAAATATTTGATGGTCAAACTATATACTATATGAGCAGTTCCAATTACTGTTCGTTTAAATCAGGTTTACCAAAAATTTAGGACATCTGAAAATGTAAAACATTAATGAATCCGATTTCAGTATTTCCTAGCAATACATTTAAATAAACATCAAAATAGTAAAGACAGAATTAGTAAGATGGTTGCGCATGTAGCCTTAATTTAATGGTCACTCAGAAGAGGCTAACTAGTTTGAGACCAAATGTTAGTTTGTAATAGTTTAACTCACATTTCCCTTTAAAAATGTCAATTTTAGAAATGTTTTACTTCATCGGAATGGTACGAAACTTTGTAAAGGTTTTGGCACTTGCTATGTGAACACACAATTAAGGACATGATTAGAAAAAGTTTACTGTACGGTACTTTTACGGTACTGTTTTCAGTCAAAAATTACCACAATGGAAACTAATTTCATCTAGTGGAATAGAATTTAGCATTAATAATTTTTTTCCTCAAAATAGGTTGACAACTGCAATCTGCACTACACAAACTGCAGAAAAAAAATGGAACGGGTTTACTCTTCTTTCTGCTTAAATGTGAATTTAATACACATTTATTGTATTTAAAACTCACTACTTTAGATGCCAAGTTAATTTTAAACAAAAACATGTTATGGTGCCTTGAATGCTTTAAAAATAAAAAAAAAGTCACGAAGCACCAAACCGTAACTATTCTTGAAGTGCATAAACAAAAAAAAACAAAGTGTGCTAACAAGAACATGAACACTTCTGTAATGTGATGCAAGAGTAAAACAACAAACCGTTTCAAATGTGAAGCCTAATGGTGGCAGCATCACACAGAGAAATCAATAGAAAGGGGGACAGAGTATAATTTAAAAATAAAAAAATAAATGCTATAATTTTGCATGGAGTTTAATAATTTAATTGACAAGATAGTGACTCAGAACAGTGTAACAGCCAAACTGGAGTAAATTTAAACCAAAAACCTTAATGTCATGAAATGGCCCAGTTTAAGTAGAGTGACTCACAATCCAGCATATAACAACTAAGCAATTGTCAACTATTGGAGAAAATATTATCTATATTCATATCCTTGATCCTAATCAAATGCTATTTATTTCTGCCATTTATTATTGCTATAAAATAGTGGTAAAAACAAGAGGCAGAGATTCCATATTTAGTCTTTTTTCCCCTTTCTATAAAAAAATTAAATAAAAATCCTATATGGATTGAATGTGTACTGTGCAACTTAACACGACAGAAACATTGAAATATTCCTGATAACCATTTTGCTTAACTGCAGATACTTTTTATTAACTTCATAGATACATTTTAAAAACAACAGTAGCAAAGAAAAGACAATTAAGCAAAGAAATGTTTTCAACTTTATTCACTAACACACTAAGTGCTCCCATTACAGAGTAAAATCACGTTTTTTGTACTGTAATGTTTTTTTGTTTTTTTTTGGAGTTTAACAAAGTAGAAAGAATACAGAGTTTATGTTCTACAAGGTGTACACCAGAAGTTCGCCCAAAAAAAAAAATAGGGAGAAAAAAAAAAAGTTATGTGCAAGTTCCTGAACCCAACCCAACTCGCCAGAGAGGCAAAGGGATGTTCCCACTGGGCCTATGGGAGAGCAGGAGTTCAGTAAGTGGACCAACTCGCTCCAAGACCTTGGCCAAAAAGGGCATTTCAAGATACATTTAAACGTGACATCAAGCCAAGGCAGCGATTTGGGGAGAGAAAAAAAAGGAAAAAAGCAAACATAACTGATATTTTTCCTTAGTACTCCATTGTTTTGGCATTAGTCAATATTTTACTCCAGAATACAAAGCAAGATGGTGCTGCCCACAAATGTATCATGAGGACAGGAACAGAGATCAGAGTGAAAGATGATTCAGAGGGAGGGAGTGACAATTGGTGTACAGATTAATTCATTCACTGAAGCCGTGTTACAACAACCAGTTCAAATAAGTTACAGCCAAAGATTCACATGCTCCCCATATTCCAAATGATAACCAGCCTGAAAGAATTACACCCTAGAGAGCTCAACCAATAGAGAAAGAGGGGTGTTTGAGATATAATACTCATATTATTCAGTAACTGATTAAAAAAAAAGAAAAGAAAAAAGATTGGTTTCTCTTTGGGCTCTCCAAGCATACTGATGCTCCCCATCCCCAGTGGGCCGCCCCCTCTCCCTCCTCCGACATGTCCCCTTCCCTACCCCAACAGCCCTCTCAGCGGATGGTGTATCTGACGTACGGGACCTCGACATCCTCGTCTGTGTCATCATTGCAGCAGAGCTCAAAGACTAGTGCTTTAACATGCTTCCCCAGTTTCTTCTTAGACACCTTGGTCACGATCTCAGTCATCCTATGAAAAGCAAAACAGAGGCAAACATTTTTATTTTCTGAAATAATATATATGCCTCACTTCTGCCCATATGATTATAATTCAGTACATCTACAAAGATAGAGAAAAAGATAACTCACGGCAGTTCCAATCTTTCTTTAAGCTTGGCCGCGGGCATGAAGAAAGAGTAGAGCATGGAAACTCCCTGAGAGAGCATAGTGATCTCCAGTTTGTGTTCATTCTGAGGGAGGAACAGAGCACAAGTACACACGATTAAAAAGACCCTAGTTTGCCTGTTTCTACAAGGGATGGGCACGAATAATGCTAGGCGATATGGCCCAATTTCACAATGTTTTTTTCCCATGTCATTCCAAATAAATATTTAATCACAATATTCATGGCATACTTTTAATGGGGAAGGAAACGCATTCCACACGTTTGCTCGAGAATTAATGTAAACAATCAAATGGCATCTAATCAAATTCATTCATAACTATTAATTTAAAGTATTCAAATGAAAATAATTTACAACAAATAGCATTTAGTTTGTCAGTAAGTTAAAACAAACGTGTATACTTTACAGTATAAATTAAACATGGATAAAACAAATGTCTGGATTGTATGATTATCCTTGTACAATAATAAAATGTCTTGATTGTATGATATTCCTTGTACTTCTCAGAGTCATAATATAATTGTACATTTTAATATACAATAATAATATAATTCTGTCATAATTTCTTTGTTCCACCAAACGGTTATTTTTAACACTTCAAACTGTTCATCTTAAAAACGTGCCATTCATGATTCTGGATAACAAAGAAACTGGTTGATTTATCTGTCGAGTACTCAAATGCAACAAACATTACCTTGAAATAGTCCAAGAACTGCCGGAGTGTCATTTCTTCTCCATTGGACTGAATGCCCTTCACCTCAAAACGGTCCCAAAGCGTCCAATCAATCTCGTAGTACTGTGAAAGGTGAAAGTGTGAGAATACCGTAGTCATTTAAAGGGATGCCAACATCGCTGCTGTAATGGAGAACGCTGCCACGTACCTTGTGCTTGGGGGCAGCTATGGGCTCAGAGAAGGCAAAGAAAGGTAGAGCAAGGTTCATGAAGCCGTTCTTGTAGGACTCGAGCTTCGTGTGTTTCTGAACGATCTTCAGCAGCTCCAGACACACCAGACCCACTACGGCAGCTGTTGTCGTGGCGATGGCGGGAATGATTTTTCCTGCAATGAGCTTGCTCTGAAACAAGAAAACGAAAGATGAGGATCTACAATGATGGGACTTAACCGTTAACAGTTGAAAAATAATTTCAGTTGCCCTCTCACCTTGTGTCTATCTGCAGGAGGAATATCATAGTTCTCTGCTCTCAGATTAGAAGCAGCTACAATGAAGTCCATATGGAAGTTTGTGTCATCATCCTGAGGAAGAGAACATAATTAGCATTTTAACTGAAGTTAAGAACTTCTACTGGCCGGGAAATTGGGGTCGAGTTATAAGCGGCACCTTTTCAAATTCAATGGGACAGAGCTTGAACTGAGAAGTCGCTTCTGAAGCAGGCAATAGTGTCTTCAGTTCTTCAAGCCTAGAGTCATCTGAAAAGAGAGCGAGTTGCATCAATAATAGTGTCGTTTCACTATCGTTAAATTGTTTTAAATCTACGTCTACCTAAATGTTCTCAATCACCTCTTCTCTTACCGACAGATGCATTGGCACTCTGCAGTTCCTGATCAGACACGTGGATCTTGACTCCTGACTTGGGTGTGAACTCAGGCACTTTAATTTCCTGCAGCAGCTTGGTCAAAGCCGGCCGGTCAGTTGTCATTGGCAGGCCATATGAAATGGCATACAAGTTAGCCCCTGCCATAATGTAGTCCATGTGAAGATCCTGCCCATAACAACAATATCACGATTACTCATTTTCTCCATGTGAAATTTCAAAAGGAGTCAGTTTTATTTGAGTCTTCACAGTTAATACTCACATTGTTAGTGCTGAATTCTAATGCATGAGGACATCTTTTTGGACCCGACCAGAATGGCGCACCAGAGCTGGTAAGCTGGACAAAGAGAGTGGAAGATATTACAATAATGTCCAACAAAGTTGTAAATTCATGAATGTATGAATGTACCCTACTTCTTAAATGCATGTTATAGACCTTATTATAAACTAGCGTTTCTCAACAGGGAAGTTTGGAGAACATTGGGGAGCTGGAAGCGATATCTTCAAGGGGGTGGGGTGTTGAAGTGATCTCGGGCAGCGTTTGTTTAAAGAGCGTAAATGCCAAAGATTTAAGAGATAAAACTTGTAACTATTTGCAAAAGAAAATGGTCTGCAACATCATAACAGGCGCACGTCTGCACTAGCGTGTCCTCGGTCACATAGGGAACGTTCCAAGTGAGTTCAGTAGCGCAAGCGGGCAGATCGAGTGCGTTATAAATAAAACGTAGTATCCGTCTGCGAATTGGAGCACATCCAGTGTAGACAAAATCACTGATTATAAAGGTTTCTTTTATGTGCTTTTACATCATGCACAAGTCTTTTTTTATCTTGTAATGTTATAACTCACCATCCTGGTAATGTATGCTAGACTTTCCCACCGCTGTCTTATAAGTTGCAAGCTAACATTCAGATCTTCCTCTAATTAAAAACTGATGGATAGAACCAAGTCCCTGACCCACTTTTGTTTTTAAATAATCCGTTTATGTCACAATTCCGATGAAATGACTTGTCACTAATCCTGTTACATCATAAATTAAAATAGAAAAAAAAAAAAGTTACAAATATTTAAGCTTGATACACAAATCTAAGCTTGATACGAAACGCCTACACTTGTACGCATCCTAACCATTTAAAAAAACAAAAACAAAAAAAAAACTAGTTTTTATTACAAAATAATTATTTGGGAGGCGTCACACCATTTAACATTTTACCATCTGAACTGAACAATTTTGACTTTATGCCTCAAACTCCACTGACAGCTGATAAAATGAGCCTCACCTGTTCTGGGGGGAAGTTGTGCAGGAGCTGACGGATGTTGTTGTTATATTGACACTGCCAGTGGTTGCGAGCCCAAGCCACACAGTCCTCAAAGTTGCGTGGTTTGTCTGTCACCAGGCTCTTGTATACTGCCTCTAGGACCTCCAACGGCTGAGCTCCAGGGAGCTTCAGGGTGCGCTCCATAAACTTTGGGTCTCTGGGGAGGGATAACATTATTACATTTTTAAAACAACTGACAGCACCATGAGTGGCAAACTTACAGGGTTGTTCAGGGTGATGGGAACTTACGTCAGATACTGCAAGGCATTTTCAGCAGGCTGCTTGAAAAGTCCCTCAAACTCATCACGAGCCCACTAAGAGTGAGAGGATGAACAAACAGTAAAAGGTCAGTTTTGCTCAATAAAACTACTTAAGGTTCAAGACAACAGAAGTTCAACGCAATATTACTTGTTACCTGGAGGGTGTGTTCGATTGCATTAGGGAAGTTTTTGAGCGTGCAGATAGGAATGGACTTCTCTGGAGGATCCTGGCTGGAGCTGTATGACTCTGTCAGGAAGGGAATGACCACCTGCACGTTCCCTTTGGTGCCTAGAGTACCAGACTCCAGCAATGGCTTACGGTAGTACACACATCTCCGGTCCATATACATACCTGGAAAATTAAAGCATGCCGAGTTGATTTCACAAGCAGCTATTTTGACAATTACATTTTGACGTGACCTACATGACCAGCCACTTTACTTTCTAAAACTAACTTACGGGCATCTACATTGTCAAGAGCATTTGCCACTCCATCAAGGCTTTCAAAGAAGTCATCATCGTACACCTTCTCTGTGTCCGGCCCTACGCGGTTCTGATGGCCTGTGATGCGGACTGTCGGGTTCATCTGCTTCACGGCAGCAGCGGCAGTCTCGCTCTTCATCTTCTGCTCAAAGGAGGAGTAAAGTCATCAGCAACCATATGCCAGGTGCACAGTGTACGATTTAGAATAGTCCTTTACGGCTGTTGCTTGTCAGACTGTACCAACATGACCTTCACTGTAAGCCACGTCACACTGTAGGATCTCAATTGTCAATGTCAAGACTGCACGGCAGTGAAGCGTTAAAAATGGACGCAAGCAAAAAGTGTTTCACATCAAGCTGTTTGGTGACTGAGCTACATTTACATGCGGGATAAAAATGGCGGCTAGCAAACAAAAACAATCTCTAGTGTTTATTTTGATTATGGCTTTTCTTGAAAAGGCAACTGGAAAAAAATCCAAGATGTGTGTGGAGCAAGTGGTTGTTTCTTGTTTTCTCACTAATTGTGCTCCTATTGATCACACTGCAGGACTGTGCCTCTAAACTTCTGACACTGCCAGAATTTTGTTGGAGGTAAAATTTGCCCGCAATGGTCAGTAATTGGCCGCCTTCGAACATGTCCCAAACTAGCGATCAAAGACTTCATATTTTGGATTAGGATCAGAGGAATCTTTTAGGATTCCCAAAATTTGTCTCAGACAGCTCTCATCGTGGCCAAAATCATAGTGTGCACCTGGCTTATGCCATTATCAAGTTCTCTCCCCAAGACTCTCTCCTCCAGTCTAATAATGTGTCAGGTCAATCTCACCGTGACATCCCAGGGCCTGAAGAGGAACTGTCGATTGAGATTGGACTTCTCTATGGTGTCCATGTCAGTGACTATGACCTCGCCATCACCGCTGGCCAACCCCATCATGGCAAAGTTTTTCAGCAGCTCACAGCCAATGGCTCCAGCACCAACCTGAACACAGGAAATAAGTCACAAAAATAAACACTTCAGAGAGCAAAGCAGTGTTTTTGAAGCAAGGTGCAATTGTATAATTGGCATAGTGTAATTGTCTCCCATTTTGATAAACGGCCAGTTTCAGCTCCTCACCAGAAAATATCGCTGTTTGGCTAACAGCTCCTGAAGCTTGGACCCAAAGACAGCAATCTGGCTATCATACCGGCACTTCCTCTGTAGAAAACAGATGAATGAATAATTTATTCTTTGTATGAAACCCACAATCTTCAGAGGGAGCTGCAAAATTTGACTAATATCAACTTCACTAATATCAAACAAATATCAAACAGAAGACATGGAAATATCTTGCAAAATGGAGGTGATTGACGAGGCACTCACAGGTGCACACTCTTCCTCTGTAAGAACAGTTTCCTCAGCCTCAGGTAAGCACTCCAGAGCATCAAAATACAGCCACTGCATAATGGGCATAAACTTCCCTGTGCAGGCCTGAGCAGATGAAGAGAAAGAGGAAACATTTAACAGACCATGACAGATGAGGCTAATGCAACACGTTCCTAATATACATCTCATTGATCTGAAGTTCAAAGACGACAACGGGAGACTATTACCTTCATAACCTCCTGGGCAGCAAGCCCACCAATAAAGGCATTGAGGGGTGCCAGGTCTCCAGCAGCCACGCAGGACAGTTTTTTGATGAGTGCTTGGTCCAGCTGCTCCTGCTTGGCAGAGCCGGTCTGTGCAGCGTTCACCTCTTCAGCCAGGGTCACCAGTTCGTCCGAATCCGACTGCAGCAGTACAGAGAGAGAAAGATATCACTGCTGAGTCACTGAGTCTGAGGCCCACAACTCAACACATTGTATTGGTTGAGAACATTCTTGGCAGTTCTTGGTCAGAATAAGCTTGAATGTGGATTGATCCATACACAGAGTCAGAAATCAGACTACAAAAAACTAACAAAAGTCTTCACCTGACTCCAGGGCTTCGGTAGATGACTGTGCTTCTTCTCAAACGCATGCAGCGCCTGAAAGCCGACGTGCAGTTGGCCTGGACGATCAAATTTGGCAAAATCAGTCAGTATGAACTCTGGTTCAGCCAAGGAGGAGGACAGGGATTTCTGGGCAAAGAAAGAAGTGTGCATATGAAATCTAGAATATTCACTTTTACATGAGTTCCATAAGGTTAGTCCCAGCAGGGGCATCCACTTACAAAGGCAATTTTCTTGGGCATCTTCACTTGTGTGACAATACCACCTCTCACATAGTCCGAGAATGAGCTTGTGTCGCAGATGCTGAAGGTGTAAGGACCTGATGACAGAGGACACCACAGTCACATAAAACAGCTCACTGACCTTCAAATGGTGTACGGTTCACAGCAAACTTTTTAACAGTTATAAAATGTTTTGGCCTTAGACCAGATATTATTTCTGTTATACATCAGATCCTGTTCCTTCAGGACAGAGGTAGTTGACTGATGTAATCAGTCGCTTAAGTGATTGACACATGCTGTCCAATGCTGATCCAGTTACATTTTAAATTAAAGCTGCAAGCAGCATTTGTCGGTGTTCAAGCTTTTAAGGCCTTTAAGCATTTAAGACATTAAGTTTTATTTAGCAAGCATTTAACCACTGACATCATAGATGGAAAAGACTACGTTTTAGCATGATTTACCATGATATAGGCTACCACATTTTAGTGTGATTTTTCATGATTTACCATGTTCCAGTATGATTTACCATGAATCTAGCATGATTTACTATAGTTTACCATGATATACCAAGTTCTAGTATGATTTACCATGATTGACCCTGTTTTAGCATGGTTTACAACAATTGAACACATTCTATTATGATTTAATGATTCTAGCATGATTTACCATAGTTTATCATGATTTATCTTAGTTTACCTTGATTTACCATGTTACAGGATGATTTACCATGATATACCACATTCTAGAATGATTTACCAGGATTCTAGCATGATTTACCCTATTTACTATGATTTACCATGTTTCTAGAGTTATTTACCACGATTTACCACGTTGCTAGCAATTATGTGAAGCATCAGGACAAATGAAGTGATATACTCTGACAAAATATGATTGTGTTATAATAGTAATTGTTATAGAAGGGATTCTTTAGTGTCTAAATATATGAATGCAAAAGCACATGTGAAAAGACTATTAATAAGTAGAATGTCCAGCAGAGGGCAGTAGAAGACCACTTATTGGCTCACTTTCATTTTGAACTACTTGGTTTCACCAGTAATCTGCATGCTTACAAACACAAACACACACACACAATTTTCATGCTTCTTTATCATGTTATTTCACATGTTCTGACCTGTTTTTAAGAAGATCTGAGCATTCATTGAAAAGATATAGGCTTTCGGGGACACTTGGTCAAGGCTACATATTGAAGTGACCCTATTATAGCCATCCAAATGCAGGAGTTCAACTTTTTCTGATAATTATTGATGTAGAGAGTCCAGATAATTATTCTGCACTGGTTTTGAACATTGTGATATGAACATTATTTTATCATAGATGGAAAACACCATTTACAGCCAATACAGGCAATTTACCATAGGAAATATATGGTTTTTAACTGTTTTTAACTGTTATAGCGCCATCTATAGTCCGATCTCCATATAATTTTGCATGCTTGTTAATGATGTTATTTCACATATGCCCACCAATTTTCGTGAAGTTCTGAGGTTTTTTTTAGGATTTATAGGCTTATGAGTGTATTTTGACACGCCCATTTTCTAAATTACCCTGTTATAGCCATCCAAAGGCAAAAATTACACTTTTTTTCGATAATTATTGATCTAGAGAGTCCAGAGAATTGTCCTAGACTGGTCTGGTTCTGATCGGGCGAAAAACCAGGGACTAGTTCGCAAAAGTAGGTTTTTTACATATTCGTGAATATTTAATGAACGGTTTAATTGACAGCAGTGGTTCTTGAGGCAAAGTTGTTCAGCATGAGGAGATCTATCAAATGATATGCATATTGTGACGATATTTGTAACACCACGTAATTACAGAGGGCGTAAAACTCGTTAGCGCCAACTAGTGGCCGATTTCTTTCAAAATTCTTACAGACCTCTGGGGCCATGAGTTGAACATGCCCACTGAGTTTCGTTCCGATTGGCCATCGATAACCTTGTGCTAAACTTAATTGGCCGATGGCGGCCATGTTTTTTGAGATACGACAATATCCTTTTACACGTACATGGGGCCTTGGGCCAAGACACTGCATACCAAATTCCAAGTCAATAGGACAAACGGCAAGCTGTTTATATGTTTTTTCGGTTTTATAGCGCCACCATGTGGCCAATCGACGCGTTTTTTTTACCGTGACCTCAAATTGACGTCCTACACATGTGTACCAAGTTTGGTGAAGAAATCTCCTTTACTTCTCGAGTTATAGCCATTTTAGTTAAATAGACTCCTCCCACAACGTTCATTTGGCGCCCCCTAGCGACTCCGATTTAAAAATTAATTTTTTTTTCGATCATTATTCATCTTCAGAATCCAGAGAACATTTCTGCACTGGTTTGGTTCCGATCGGGTGAAAAACCAGGGACTAGTTTGCAAAAGTAGGTTTTTAACAAAATTCAAAATGGCGGAAAATTTTCCCTACCGGAAATAAAATCGGAGATATACGTTTTGTTCTTCAGGAGTCCAGCTTTCCAATGATATAAGACACTTGAGGCTGGGACATACGGTCTAGGAGATATGACCAGTTTCGCGTATTTGCTGCTATAGCGCCACCTATGGGCCAATCGGGCTCATATTTTGATAACCTCTCCTCGATTTTTGTACTACCTATTGGCAAAGTTTCAAGTCTCTAGGACTTACGGTTTGGGCTGCACAATGCGTTTTACAGGAGAATAATAATAATAATAAAAAATATAGCTGCAAGCAGCAATCACCGGGGCCAAGCGCAAGCAAGACGACAAGACATGCCAAAGTGGCTGGGAGTGTGAGACCCACTGCAGCAAGGAGCAATTAAAGACATTTGAAGATGAATTTTGGCAAAATGGTTGAAAAATCACATACAATAACTAAAAATATGATTATCACTTTCGACCAATAGGTGGCGCAGTTACGAAACTGATGTGATGTGGTCAGAGTGAAGTGACAATGACACATACAAAGTTTGGTGTCAATATGTCAAGGCATTGCAGATATAAAGCCTGAATAGTCATTTTGGCATCATGCCTCAACTTTGCCACTGCGGTATACGAAAACGGTTTTGTCTATCGACACGAAATCCATAACTTTTACTCGGCACAGTCTGGAGATGACACGATCCGATTTTGGTGAAAATCGGACGTTCGGTCTAGGAGGAGTTCGAAAAAGTAGGTTTTAAAAGAAAATAAAGATGGCGGACAGGAACTTTGATTGACTATGGCAAAATTGGTATCTATGTTTTCAGCATAACCCAAGGAATCTATTGAGATCAGTGTCATTACTATAGGCAAATTTATTCAAAAGTTATTAGCATTTTTGGAAATTTCATTATAACTTTTGACCAAAAGGTGGCGCTGTCTCATAAATTTTTGAGTACTTTTAGGGCGTTGTACTGATGACCCATACTGAGTTTCGTAACGATACGTTCATGCGTTCATAAAATACAGCATTTTAGCACATAATTCAAAATGGCCGACAGCCAAAATGGCCGATATGGGAAAATTGGATATCAGTCGACTCAGCACGATGCCCTGAATCTAACGAGACCACTTTTGTGATTTTTGGACAAACCGTTCAGAAGTTATAAGCAAACATATAAATTCTTCATATCTCCGGACCAGTAGGTGGCGCTGCGCCGAAACGCAGCATGTAGCCTCAGGTCATGCTTGTGATGACATGTACCAAATTTGGTCTGAATCCGATAAAGCGTTGTGGAGATACGGCCTTACGTCTGTTTTTGCAAGCGCTACGTAAAATTTATTTGCGCGGTATTCGAGAACGGTAATTCGAATCAACTTGAATTCCATAACTTTTTGTCGTCATGGTCTGGAGTTGATCTGGTTCAATTTTCGTGAAATTCGGAGCAACGGCCTAGGAGGAGTTCGAAAAAGTAGGTTTTTTGGAAAATTCAAAATGGCGGGAAAACTATTATGACGGAAAATGACGTCATATGGTGCATTCGAATCGTCGTGAGCTCAGGAATCAGAGGAAAAAAGAATTTTGTTTCTAGCCCTTGTGGTTCAAAAGTTATTAGCATAAACATGAGTGAAACTTTGGACAGCTGGTGGCGCTAGAGGGAATGAGTTGGAGACTCCAAATTTGCTATGGTGATAGTTCAGGCTGTCCTCTATCACTGTGCCAATTTTCATAAGTTTCCCGCAAACGGTTCTATAGGCTGCCATAGACGCCCAGTCGGAAAAAGAAAAAAAAGGAAGAAGAATAAGAACCGGAACAGATACAATAGGTGCCCGCACCTTCAGTGCTTGGCCCCTAATCAGTACAATTACAATAGGTTTTCAGCACTTCGTGCTTGAACACCTAAAAAGTAGGCCAACATAAACAGCAGTAAAACCTGTCAAACAACCAGACATCTCTAGACAACTGAGCGGTTTTAAATTTGCCAGGAGGAAGACAGATGCAAACGGTTTTGACACAGTGAGGAAGATGATAGAGCTAAAGTATCTAAACCCTGGCTGTAAAACCAGGCCTAAAAGATTTTGTGAACAAAACACTTAAAAAAAAAAAAATGACTAGAAGAGTTATGCATGTCATGGTTAAAAAGTGTGGAAGAACTGAAGAACACACAGGGCAAAGATTAAAGTCCCTGTCAAGTCAAAATTAAGTACGTGTTCTGAGTTTGTCACACCACAGAAAAATGTGTTATTAGCCACCCAGCCAAATTTGAATGATAACTAAGCAGCCAAATAAATAAAATAAGCAATCAAAATCTTGAAAAAAATTTAACCACGCCCACTCACGGGACGGGAGGATGAAGGCCGAGGCGGGAGATAGTCGGTTTGGCCAAATTCACCAGTAACAGCGGAATATCAGTGAATCCCAGTTGTCTCCGACGAATGTTTATAAAGCTATCCTGTGTAAAATTATCATTACAGAGGCAGGTGTTGGTGGTGATCCTCAGCTCTCCATCAAGGTGGCTCTTCACAAAAATAATCCACCTCTTCTTGATGTGATCGTTTTTCAGAAATGTAAATTTATTTATTTAATAGGGACACGTGTGAACAATAAACATGTACCACACTACAACATTTATAGCCAAGGCTAATTTGCAATGTCCGTCCCTAGAAGGGGCTAGAAATAAGGACACCAATCTGTTTCGTAAGTGATCACATCCAGGTAATATGCATTTCCGTGACGAAGGCATCGCTAGCAAACTAGGCTGTAGTAACTAATAGTACTGACAGTAACTCGCGATTGAGCGGCAAACTGATGCGAATGAGCTCTATTGCTAAGAGCTCAGTGGCTCCAGTGCATCAGAGCCACCGTTTTAGCCCCGCCCCAAAAAACATTCTGAACACAGAAACAGTGAAAAACTCCACAATTCAGTACTTCACAGATCACAATCTTTGTAATGTGTTTTAGCAATACATTTCTAACATTTATAATGAGTTTAGATTTTTCATTTTTACAATTTCCTTTACAGGGACTTTAAGTATGCTTTCTAGGGCTGTAATCTCCCAGTCGATTGTTTGTCGATACGTTCTGGCTCGACCAAAATTCTGATTGGTCGATTTTTTGGCGCGTTCATTTCATTAGTTTTGCCGCGTTCATTTCATCAGTTTTCCCGCGTTCGTGGTGTTTTCAGAGCATCCCTGTTTCACAGGTAACAGTCTGTCTTCAGAACACCCCCCTTGTTTTCACTTCTTTTGGATTAGCCCAACCACCGGAGAAGAGAGACAGATTGAAGAAAGTAGGCTACTAGAAGGTTTGCTGAATATTATTTATTTAATTGTGAGAGCGTTTAATTCATAGTCAGTCCTCTTCTACCATGTCAACAAAGACATCGGCAGTGTGGCAGCATTTTTTTTTATATAGAAAACGGGAAAAAATGATTGGAGCCCAATGCGCAGTGCCACTGTTTGTATTAGTTGAGCCTAGATGCTTTATTTTCAGTTATGCACTTTATTTCGTTTTTGCTCTTGATCTGGTTTGTTTAATAAATATTATATTTTTTATTAAAATGGACGTGCCTTTTGTGTTTAAGAGTAAAAGCTTTGTTAATAGTCTATTTGTGTCTCAGCTGCACTCCTGTGTTCAGCCACACTCAGAGCGAGCTGCACGGCTGAAATTATAGTGGCTGTCAGTTATTATAATACATATGATAAAAACAATTGTCTAAATTATGTTGTATATTCCTCAAAAGTTCTTGTGATGATATCACTAGTTGACAACAGTACTATTTTCGGAAATCATAGGCTATGATATTGCGCAGGTGCACGTGATGCAACGCTGTCAGAGCCGACAGACTCGTGTGTCAGACTCATTTCAGTGCAAAATAATTAGGTCAAAAACTATTTAAAATACTGCAAATAGCCTACTATTTTTTTATGTTTATTTATAATTCATTTAGGCGGACAACAAGGCTACCAAGTAGGCCTACTGCGCAGCTAATTAATTTAACGTTTTTTTTCCTAACGTCATTTTTAGTCGAAATTTTCAGGACTTCAGTCGACCAAGATTTCCTTTGGTTGATTACAGCCCTAATGCTTTCCCACTTGGTTCAATTGGCAGGTCCGAAATCAGAGTTTGATTGCTCCCCCCTCCCCCTGCTGGACTGTGTTCAGATTCTATTATTTGGGTACGAACCACGGTGCGTTTGCATCAAAGCAGCAGCTGTTTACTCTGTTGCTTGGTAACGACGCCACAGGAGAAGGCGGCAAAATTCAAAGCGTTGCTCACCTCACTTTTATATTATTGTTTTTGAACCATTGGTTTTGTTTCCAAAGCTTCAGTATGTAACAGTAACGAGCGGAAATCTGGCCTAAAATTGTTCAGTGTGAAATTGAAAGCCTTAGATCAATTGGGGCATTTAAGTAGCTTTTATATACATGCCTTAGAAAAAGACATTACTGGTGTGCATCTTGAAACAAAACACTTAGATTTTAAGATATGCAAGTGCAAGCTCCTTTTCAAACATGCATTTTAGTCTGGGACTAGGCTTAAGCCTTGTCTGTGAAACTGGGGATCAGCAATTATAAAACTCTTGGAATTCTAAAATCGGAAAGGCTTGAAGTTCAAAAGGTTGAATACCACTAAATTTTTTTTCACCATTTTGTATTCTGGAGGTTCCTGGGCTGACTGCGTCTGGGCGGGTGTTACTTGGTCTGTTACATGAAGAAAACCCCAGATAACTTACCCAGTGTCTTGATCTCTACTGGTTCACAACCATTGAGCTCTGTCATGCCCTGCACTTCTGTGAAAGTAACGTAGTCTCCACTCTCAAATCCATGCCGTGCTTCATCCAGACATGTAACCACACCAGCGCCATCCTTTTTACGCACACAAAACACAAAAAATTCAGACAGACAGATATTTAACTAATGACATTGTGAAACTTTATTAATACAATAAACAAGGTTTAATGCTACCATCACAAGGGCTCTTACCTTTGTGATCATTGAAATCATGGCGCTCAATGGCTGCTCCCCATTGGTGTCAAACACTAACATTTCCTCCCCAAAATCACAGAATAGTTGCCTATTAAAACACAGAACATGCATTAGATTATTATACAAAAAAACTCAACACAAATAAGGGGGGGGTGGGGGAAAGAGATTCTTACCCAAACAGCCCACGTGTGTCTGCCACGATCAACTTGATGCCATTATTGTGGCAGAAGTCCCCGAGGCGTGTCTGCTCATCGAGGCTGGAGTTGGTGAGCACAACAACCTGGTTTAAACACAAAAACCTTTTAGGCAACTCATTCAAATTCAGCTAAACTTTAACCAATGCAAAGTTCCATATGTATGTGGGAAAAGAAGGACTTAGTCCACGTGTTCAGCTGATGAGTGTGGTCTAGTGGAGAATAATGGTAGTACCTGAAACTGGGTCAGGTATTCGTTGGTGAGGGTGCCAGTGAAGGCAGTTACAGGCACATAGCTGTTCAGTTCTGCCAGTCGAAGCTGACTGACCTCTGCACGGTTCTTCCCAAGATCCTCCTCGCGCAGGTAAAACTAAGACAGACATGTAACAAACACTTATACTACAATTAACATATTATATTATATATATATTTTTACATCTCATGCTCACCAAGGCTGCATTTATTGGATCAAAAAATATAGTAAAACAGTAATATTGTGATATTTTATAACAACTTTAAGTAATTGTTTTATACTTTAGTATATATTTTATTCCTGTGATTGCAAAGCTGAATTTTCAGCATCATAACTCCAGTTTTCAGTCACACAATCTTTCCGAAATTCTAATATGCCAATTTGCTTCTCAAGAAACATATGTAACCATCAATGTTGAAAAGAGTTGTGCTGCTTAATATTTGTGAGATACATTTTTATCAGGATTCCTTGATTAATAGAACATGATTCAAAAGAACAACATTTATTTGAAGTAGAAATCTTTTGTAACAATTTACTATAAGTTTTGACAAGTTTAATGCATCCTTGCTGAATACAAGCATTAACTTCCTCCTTTAAAAAAAATAATACTGACCACAAACTATTAATTCAATTGTTGTTTAGATTTAGTTATTTTTAGCCGCCTTTCAATGCTTACAAGCAATGGCTGTGTTGCATTGACACATATACAGTTCTTATAAGTCATGCCCATCAACTGACCTGTGATGAAAGGTCCTTCCACTCGGCCATGCCCTGGTCGTGCAGGGTGACAGTCTTGACTCCGCCCAGAATGACATTCTTGGCAATCTCTACACCCAAACCTCGCAGTCCTGAGATCAAAACATTGGAGCTCTGCATTCGCTTCATAGCATCATGGCCCAGTACGTACCTAAGAGACACATACTAAATTTAGCCACTACTCACATGATCAAGTCAGTTAATTTGCTTAAAAAGAACGTTACAAGGATAGATCAAACTGAAATGAAGGCCAAACTCACAGCTGTCTGGAGTACAGACCCTCGTCGATCTCAGCATCATTTCCATTCTTAGCCATGCCCTGCAGAGACCGAAAACCACAGTTAACAGACTATAAATAGACAGTCAAGCACATGACTTATTAAACTGGCTGCCTTTCAACATGCAGCCGCAGTAAAGAATGAAGATTTTAACCAAAAAAACTAAATACCGATCTGAATATTTTATATAAATTCAATCAATACAAATTTAGATTATCTAGATGTTCAAGTTATATCCAAACAAGATGGCTTTAAAAAGTCTGACTTGAACCTACGTTAGCTGGTGTGTGAGACAGTTCAGTTCTGACAGAGTTAGAGGAGGAACAGTGGGATCCCGTCTTCGTCTCTGATCCTGACACGCGACGCTTCTTGGACAGCGGCGAGCTGGACATCTAAAAAATAAAGAAAACAATCTCTGAGCTTCACAAGCAAATATTATGAGCTTGAAGTGGCTAAATATTATGATTACATTACACTACAGAGAGCATTATTTTACAGGTCACTTAGTTTTGGTGGAATAACATCAGTTTCCCAAATTAAACAAACCAATTAATATCTTAGTAGAGGCTTAAAAACCTTTTCAGGCTATTAGCTCTAGGGCTTGTCAAAAGCTCTTGTGTTACTCCCACAAACAACTGGAAAGGAGTGGCGCAACTGAGCAATAATAGCAACATCCAGATGGTTTGAATACATTTAATGTGCAAGCACCTGAGGAAAAAAAATTGCCCTACTGATTGTACTTTTATTCATTAATGAACAAACATGTTTTAAGATCAGGGTATATAGCCAAGATGGAACAAAAAGAGCACAACATTGAAACTTCTAGAAGAAAACAGAGAAATGACCATCGGTGTATAAAACATGCTGAAATATGGCAGTAGGCTATATATCATGGAAGATAAATTGTTATTTCAGCACTGGACAGTTCCTTTAAGAGTATAAAAACGATTGTAGGAGCAATGCAGTGAAGTCATTGTCAATCAAAAGGGCAAAGGGAAATTCTATAAAACCAAGGCGGAGTTATTATAACAAGACTACTAATGTTTTGCAAATAAATACATTTCAATGAGCTTGTACTATGAAAAGAAAATAAGATGAATAGGAAAGCACCAAACTACATTCTTTTCACTTATGTGAGGATTTACAATAATCAAGGTTTGTCTATCCACAGCACAAGGAGAGCCTGATTTCTGCCGCAAGATTAAGCTCTTCGGCTATAAATAGCTCGCGGACAGAAGCGTTATGTTTATGGTGAATGGCTCGTGTATTTACTGGCTCACCCACTCTGCCTTAACAAAACCGCTGATTCATTAAAACAAAGCTGCAGTGAATGTCACACACAATTTCCAAAGACCGGCTCCGTGTAGCACAAACACTTATGGTATTACGGTTGCCCATCCATCCAAAATACCGCGTTTTGCGTTAAGATATCTCATTAACTGTGAAAGAAAATAAACTTTATAAGGCTAATAAGTTGCATAGAGTTCAACGGCCATTGAATCAAATCGTATATTCTAGAATGACGACAAACTTACGAGCTGCGCTCGAGCGGAAATTCCGCATTCAATCGTGCCGTTGTCAACAGAACATAACGTTACTTAAATTTTAAACGGGATAGTTCACCAAAAATGTTTTAATACTATCATCATTTACTCACCCTCATGTTGTTTTTAACCTGTATTAATTCTGTCAAACATTATAAGAGTAGTTAGGCAAAAAAAAATAACAGCACTTGTCTTATTCACTTTCATTTTTTCCATAGTACTATGAGGCTGTCATTATGCCTGACAATTTTCCCACCAGGAAGAAAGTCAGACATACAGGCTTTAGAACAACGTGACGGTAAGAACATTACTAAATTTATTTTTGAGGAACTGTCCATTTAATAAAATCAGAAGAATGCCCACAAATTCCATTATTGTACAGATGGTTAAGTAATCTTGCACACCAAAATTACGGTACGAGCAGATTGAGGTGCCCATCCTCTGATTTGGGTTGACCCAAGCAAAACCGAAACCTGTATAAATCCAAGCGTGATATAAGCAAAAAATATAATAACTACCATCTCGATTATTACGTAAAGATCAACGGTTACACCTGATTTGTACTTTACATATATTCACTTCCGCTTCGAAGAGACAGAAAAAAAAATCATCTGCAGTATGTCAAGACATCACTGTTAAATTAAACAGACACGCCAGGTGAAATACAAACAGGTCTCGTGTCGCTTATCAGATTTGATTAATTTAACCGAATGATCACTTGGCAGGCAACACGAAAGGATTTTTTAGACATCTAACATTAGCCTGCTAGCCTGCTAACGTTACATGCTTTGTAATAGTTGGTGCAGGCAGTTTACTGAGCTTGAGGCCTAACGTTAGCTCACTAGTCACAAGTTCGCATGCTAACCAGTGAATGAAAGAACTCCGCACCTGCACAAACACAACGGTCTGATTTATGCCGATCAAAAAGCGCTTAATTATACGAGCATAGGCGAGGAATTACTCGCTATAAAGCTCTATTTAAGCAGACAGCTGCTGGCACCGAGTTAGCATATAGTGTAATGGTTTGACTCTTACCAATAATCCTTCTCAGTCCACACTCAGTGTCAGCAAACCGCTCCTCGTGTGAAACTAACTTAGATGGTGCGGATTGTGGGATGATGTAGATTCGAGGAAAAAACGGACAGGAACAGCACGAACAGTGCTGGGCGAGATGCTGTGAGAAAGCCCCCTTCACTATCCTGCCGAGTCACTGTGTCGTCCAGTCTGCTGCCTGCCTGTATATCTCGTTTCTGGTTTTGTTTCAGCGAACGGAACAAAACCAAAATGGCAGCTGTGGCACAGGGGCGGAGCTGCTCGGATAAAGAGGAACAGGAAAAGGTGGGCTCGCCAAGAGTGCTGCAATCCTCGGCAGTCGCCCATTGGCTGCCCTACCTATGACTTTACGGAAAAACCCGCCCACTTCAAGTAAGTACACGGCATATGCCGGGAGTTTAGGGTTCTGTAATTGATATTCAGATGTGCACCACGTTATCCTGACAGTCAATATGCTGTGAATAAAGCACTGAGCCCATGCTGCAGAAGGATAGTCACCCAAAAATTGTAAATTTATTCCCCATTCATGTTGTTCCAAAAATTGTATGACTTCTTCTGTGATACATAAAAGAAGCTATTTTGAAAAATGACTTTTTTTTAATAAAAAGTGGTATTAACACTAAGTGGCATGACATTTTGGGCACAGAACTAAAAAGTGTGAAGTGCCGATGGATTGTGTCATGTGCCACTGACAATGTTGCGGAGCATGTCGCCGTATGTTGTGACGTGCAGGGGTTTTCAAACCTGTCCTGGAGCAGCCCCAGCACTGCACATTTTGTATGCCTCCCCTATCTGACACACCCATTCATGTTGCAGTCTCAATTAATGACCTGATGAGTTGAATCAGGTGTGTTAGATGAGGGAGACCCAAAAAAACTGTGCTCCAGAACAGTTTGAAAATCCCTGGCCTACAGTCACATGCCACTCTCTGCCATGCATTGGAGATGGTGTAACATATGCACTATTCTGCAGAGCGACATTTAAATAATATGTTGCTTTCAAACATGGGGTTTATTGTATCCCAGAGTGTATTGTTACAACAACCATCAGGATTCTCCATACTTAATATCTGCCTCATAGCCCGTTGTCTGTATTTATATTTATTATAATACAATATTTTTTACAATGTGTTTAAATACATATTCTAAATAAACAGTTGTTTTGAAAGCCCCCCCCAAAATTCTCTATTTGCCTAAGATTGACAGTTCAGCGGTCTCATTTGGAATTATAAAAGAATATAGACACTATTTAGATAGGTGGCCACAAAAGTGAAACCAGCAGGGGTTTGTGCACTGCCACCACATATTGACACTTACCAAGAAGGCATTTTATATTGTAAACCATGAGAGAAAATACCACAGGTGTCATTATAAAGTGACACCTACCACTCTGAAATGCATTATGAAAACTGACACCAACCATTCAGAAGTGTGCTGGACCTTGACACTGGCTCTTCACAGTGCAGAGTAATGTAAGTCTGTTAGATATTATATTAAACTGGATGTCTATTATAATGTGGCTACAGCCAGTCAAATACTTCAAAACATTCAGGCATCGCCAGAAAGAATGCATGTTCACACTGTTAAAAATGGTTTTATTTCTTATTACATAAATCCATGACATTATTTGCAAAATACTAAAGCCATAGATGAGAACCACTAACCAGATATCAGATGTGTCCATATTTTTTAAATCCATATCAGACTCGGATTACTTTTTGTTGCTACCGTCTAACTTACAAACAAATACACCACCTGTGGATTTTCCTCAACTGTCGTAAGTTTGGCAACGGTCTTAGCATGCTGCATCATGAAAATATAAAGGTTTACAGTAACAAATGCGTTTGCATTGTATGTTTATTTTTCTCTCCATACAATGGAAATCAATGCTAACCAAAACTATTTGGTTACTCAACATGCTCATAAGAAAGCCCAACAGTTTTTGAATGATGTGTAGTATGAGAAAATGGACAATTTTCTTTTTTGGGTGAACTATTCTTTTGAATGGGTTTTATATCCTAAAGGATTTACATGGGAGATACAAACGATACTGAATGTAAAAGCAATGTTTTGAGGAAAAATATGACAACGTATAATTTGAGTCGTAATGTGCTGCAAAATAACAAATGCATTTTCGAAGATATTTAATGCCCCTGCCCATTTAAGTGATATAGCCATGCTTCAAATGCTGTATGCAAACAGTACAATTATAACCTTGTTGTGGATGGAAAATGTTTATGCTCATAAATTTGACTTTTCAAAAAGACACCATTTTTAAAGATATTGTTGTGAATGTCTCTCAATGGCACTTTAGGCTACAGCAATATGATTTATTTACAATTAATAGCCAAAACTAAATGTGCATTTGGTGATAACATTGAATATGTATTACTAGTCATGGGAAGCAGTATAAACTAACCTCCCGTCAGGTCAGACGAGCAGCATTCTGGTAATTACAGTACATTGCAGCATGCAAGACCTTTTTGCAATAAATAATCATTATTTTTTAAATGGCTGATAGAGCTGAAACATGCTTATATGAGATGTTTTAATAGACATCAAGTACCAAAACACTAAAGCAGGTGCTGCACTTATTCACTTTATCTAATATAAACTTACAGGCTGCTTGTTGACAGCTGACACTGTTAAGTAGGTCACAAATATTTTAGCAGACATAATTGACGTAAACCGTGTGGGTAAAATATTTCACCCATGCAGATGGGGATAAAGAGTGATGTAAAATAAAGCAATAACATATGACCATACAATAATAGCCTCTAATAACGTCTACACTTATCCAAAGTTTAAATGCACCCAAAGGTAATGATGATGCTTTCATAACCTCTGAAGAACATCCCCTCATTGCCCTGCATGGATCAGTTTACCTCTCCTAAACCAACAAACCCATAGAAAATGTATTTTCAAAGCAATGACTGCTAAAATGAGGGGTTAGGCATGGGCTTTCTTGTAAATGAGAGGAATAAGCGTTGGGGGATGGGGTGATACTTGTAACAAAGGCCCAAGTGGGCCGCTTATTCTCGCATATGGTGCATAAAAGAAGCAAATGTCCCCTGTGTGAGTTACCTTTACAGCAGGTACAAATAATGTAAACAACCCCCAACGCATGGCATCATTCTGCCGCTCACGCACCTGCACTTATAGTCAAAACCTCACGCGGAGCGTGAGCCAGTTAACGTTAGCTCGCTGCAAAACACCATCTTAAGATGATAGTTTCAGATTGCAGTTATATGCGTACTAAATAGGGCAACGTGGGATTTAAAGAAGCTGCAGTTTACAGTATAGCAAATCGATGCTAACAATGCACAGGGTTACATAAACGGCTTGAGGTTTACTGGTCGGTGATCTAACCAGAAAAGCAAAGCAATGACCGGGTACCCCACATCCCTAACTTACAAGTTGGATTCAGTATTTGGTCTATTTTTCCTAATGTGAATCTAGAGATAGTTTTAAAGACTGTAATCTAAGCAGTTGTGCAGATTTATGGGCAGTCAAGATTATATCGCTATCTATCCAGGCTAGCTTTCTTGGAAACGATGCGAGGACGTTTAGCGACAACGTTAGCCTGCAAAAACGAAGCTTGTTAGCTTAGCGCAGCCTTCTTGCAGAGCATGAAGGAATTCTGAAAAATAACCTAAACCATATGACGGGAGAACTAGCCAACTTTTCCGCAAGGATGAGTTGGTTTCTTTCATCCCGGCTCGTGATGCGCGCATGGAGCGCATTGTCTCGCGCATGCCGTTAGCTGGCTGTTCCGAAAGTGGCCAGTAAAAATTTTACAGGCAAATTGTTGCGCCTGGCTAGCTGAACTACAGCGTTAAAACTTGGCTTTGTATATCTGTAACTGTGTTCTTGTGGACACGTTAGCAAGTTAGCATTAGCTAGGCACATAAGTATGCAGAACTCACCACATCCGATATTACTTGGCCTCTCCACGGTACTGAAGACAGAAATACCTCGCGGACAAAAGATAAACAACAAAAAGGTCAAATCAAACCGTTTCAGTAACTTTATCCCTAGAAGTGGCGGGAGCTCCGTGACTTTCCAGTGTGAGGGGAGGCTGGACGGTTGCCTGACCGGCTATTCCCTGTACCGTTAACAGTTCGGCAAGTATTCTTCAGTTCATGAGCGTAGAACAACCAACATGTGCAGAGTTTGAGTTGAGATTGTGCTATTATTCAAGATACAGGGAAATAACACAAACTCGTGTTCATATTAGATCCCCAGATACATGCATTGCATAGTTGGCCAAATGTCAAACGTTCCGAGTAATATTTTATAACAAACGTAATTGGGTAATAATAAAAAACTTTTATATAGTTTGTCGAAATCACAATTTCACCATTGATATCCCCCCATTGAGTTACAAAATAGACCCGCCCAAAGCTTGGGTTGCGATATGCACTATGGGAATAGTAGTTTTTATACGTTGAAATGTGCGTCAAGTTGCTTTTGTGTTGAACATGATACTTTTATTATCAACATCAAGATTTTAGGTTAAAATGATTTTAAAAAAATCGTACCATTTGTTTTTCCTTCTTCTCACTATCATTTGAAACGGCCGAGCAAAGTTTTGCAACAAATGATCATTCTTTTCAATAAATGAGCTCATAAAAGCTACTTGCATGATAATACGTGTAAAATGCAAATGTGTGCAAAATAGACAGTAGCATGTCACACCACATTGCATGTCAAACCAATTCATGTCAACTGCCCTTTTGTCATTTTCAAAGCAGGGTTTTCATTGAGGAGGTTCAGATTGCAGGACATTAACAATACAAACAATAGATTATGCAAACAAATCACAGACATAGATTATGTAAACACAAAGGTAAATAATGTAACATTTTGGAAATCTGCTAAACAATGTTCTAAGTAATGGGAATTCCTGAGGTAAGAAGACATTGTATCGTAGTAAAAAGTAGTTAAATGCATCTGTAGCAGAGTGACAGTGTATTAAAGAGGCTTTTGTTGATACACCATATCTAATTGACAAGTGACAAAGTGCTAAGACAAAGGTGAATTTGTGACTGTCAGGTGGACTGTAGAAAAAAACTTGTGAAAACATAACAAACAAAAACAAAATGTATTATATCAACATGTTTTCCGGTCAATTGCTCTTAACTTGAAGTATATGGATAACTATACTTATAAATGAAGCCTGGCACACAGCCTCATGGCTTCACCACTGTTTATGCCGATGCTTATTCTACCCAACAATCAGTGGAAATGATGTGGCATCTACATAATTTACAATTGATGAGAGCAGACTCAATAGCAGAAAACCAGCTGTTATAATGTAAATTATATCTGGAAGGATGTAAGAGCACTAAATAGGAGCGATGTGACCTTACCTTGCTCTATAGAGGGTGTTTCTGGAGTCGAGAATATGGTTGAACTCACGACAACTTTATTCTGGCTTTGTGTAATGAATGAGCCTTATAAAGTGGTAATGGTCTCCTGTACTGATATGGAGCATTACAACTAATGAAGTTTATCAAGTAATAATTCAGCTTACAGATAGGAAGGCTGGTGGCTTAGATGAAATTACTACTGAACACCTACTGAAGCCTTGTTGTCTGTTATCAAGGATAAAGCTAGCAAGGCGGGAAGTTTGGATAACTATAGACCAATTACAGGGCTGTGCAAGAGAAAAAATGGCTTCACTTTTAATTATTTATAAAAAATAAAGTTATATTGTTACACATTTTTTTAATGAATTACACCATCAACACTGGGAAATCAGTATAGCCTACATTAATGAAATCAGTATCAACAAAATCCATCTACACTGCAATTACAATTGCCTAAATAATGTTATAAGATTAATGTTCTAAATATAACATTTTGAATATAGAAATCTGAAATGGGAACAATGAAATGATAGCTAATATTATGAAACTAAACCGACCAGTAGGTGGCGGCAAGTCGTAATAAGTGAATCATTCAACCTTTATGAATGGGTCATTGAATCATTGACATAACCGATGAGTTCAAAAATGGTGAATTATTCAATACTGAAAAACATCTGTGTTGGTAGGAGACGCAACTTTTCTGCTTTGTTTGGAACTATTTTCATTCGACAAACAGAGCAGAAACAGTCAAAGTTGACAATGTTGTGCTGTGTATAAAAATGGTCAATTCATATAATCAACTTGTTTCTTGAACTGTTGTAAAATCAATATCACTTTTTGCAATTGTGCTGATTTTCGAGAAAATAGAACTCTTGCTCGTGTGATATTGCTAAATGATGTCATAAACAAAATACAAGAACTCATACAAGGGCATAATATTCTGCATCTTATACAACGCTATTTTACGTCAACGCCAGACTAGCTAGCTTGTTGTTAACCTTACGGAGTTAGGCTGGCTGTATTGAGATGTTTGAATAGTTGTTTAATTTCCCAGCGGTGACAAACATCGCCAAAGCTTATGGCAAACATGCTTGTTACCTGCTGTCACCAATGAAGGCAGGACCGGGAGTCGTGAATGCTGCTTATCTTCTCTGTGCTGGCTGTGACAAGGGATGTCGGAGAGTGGGAGAGAGTCGTGTGGTCTCGCAGAATCAAGAATAAGTTGTTGGGTCTACTCTCACCAGACCTTTTTAATGTCTATTAATTAATCTTTGTGGGTTAAGTTTTAAAAAAGTGAAACCTATGTAAGCTTCAGGTTGCCTTCAATGACAATGAAAAAAGGTGGAGCTGTGTAATTGATCTATTTTGTAAGGCAAGAGTAAAATCTTTTTTGGCTTTAATGAGTTTCTGGCTAAAATGTAAACATTTATTTGTCAGCTGTACGATTCACATAATGCTATTATGCTGTTGTCCCTGTCACCTATGAGAAAATATTGGTATAATTGTCTTTTTAACGGTTTTGTACTGTATTTTTTGTAAGTAAACTATTGTGGTTTCTTCTTCTCTAATGGACCCTGAGTCTGGAAATAAAGTTGAATTGAATATCATAAAATACTTCAGTTTATACTGCTGGAATATCCTTGCTGAACTAGCAACATCTATATTTAGGGTAACAAACTTGATAAATGGCAATTATCTATGTCAGCCCTTTCACAATTTCTTTTAAGCAACTTTAGCATATTGATGCAAAGTAATGACTTTATATAATTGTAATATTTACTATGAGGCTAGTTATGTAACAACTGTCTTTTTTTTCTTTTCTTTTTTTTACCAATCCAAGATGTCGTGCCAAAAGAAAAGCCTATAAAACAAGATGGTTTGATCTGAATTTTATTGAAATATTTGTGTAGAGAGTGCAAAAAATAACTTGGAAGAATATTCACATCACCAAAAACTATATAATATTTGAGGAGGTGGAAGCCACAGTTACAATTCACAAACATTTGCAAGGACTTTACAAATAGACATTAGAGCTTACTTTAAGATATATTAGCAAAAGTATTATACAATGTAAAGATATACTAGTATGCATCATAAATTGAGAAAAGAGAGTGAGAGAATGATAATTAAACAAACATGTATATGGACATATACAACAGAAACAAAGGGGGCCAGGAAAGAGAATATAGCTGTAAAGTAGTCTCAAAGTTATGATCAATTATCGCACTCTGAGCATTATCATTCTCAATCAATGAAAGACTGTCATGTTTGGCAGAGACTTATAGAAACTACTGTACAATGTGAGAATATACAATAAGAATGATAAATGAACTAGTCTTATTGGAAATATTACAGAAGGTAAATGATTGATGAGAGGACACAGATGCACTGCTTCAACTTCACTATCTCAGAGCAAAAATCCAAGATGGATGAAGTGACAAAAATCATAACACCCTCCAAAGTCAGTACCTGGTGAAGAGCAAATGCACAGCGGTTCTCCAAAACAGAGCAGGATGCCAACTTGTTTTAAGGGAACAAGTTTCATTAAAGGTGTTTTTTTTCAAGTTATATAAACTTTTGTATCCAAACTCTCCACAGATTCTACATTACAATTATGAAATTGTTATTTAGGAAATATAGTAGTGCTTGCTATGATCAGGTAGTGTAGAGCAGAACCATTTACAAGTGGGATAACCTTAACTGTTTCCTCTAATAATACAAAATGCTCAGTTACTCTCCTCTTTACACATTAAAAAAGCTTCTTATCCGTCACATACAATCAATAACAAGGCTCTTGGCGTTTAAGCCCCAAATATCACTGTACAGCCCCAAAAGGTATGCTGTACTCATGGATCCATAATCCATATCCCAAAGATGTTATTGTTACATGGTGCACCTACTTCATTCTTGAGCCTTCACATCCTCTTAGCATATTTACAGGCCTTTTCCTGACACACTTCCCCTTGGTGATTGGCCAGACCGCTTTGTAGACTTCTGGCCATCGCTGTTACCCTCGTCACCAGTTGGATGACTTTGACCCTGGACGTGACTGGGTGGGGAAGGTGGCGGGTACGAGGGAGGCGGGATGGTCAGGTGGGGTAGAGAAGGCATTGCTGGGCGAGGTGTGGTGGGAAGGGGTGGTGGGGTCGTATGATGGTACGAGCGAGGTCTGGGTGATGGGGAAGAGCTGGCGCTTTTTGCTCTCGGAAGGGTCTCAGGATGATCGCTGATCTGCTCCAGCAAAGAAGGCATATCCCCCTCTATCTTCTCTAGCACGGCAGCCATTTGCTTCTCAATTTGTTCGATTACACAATCCATTTGCCAGTCCGCGCTAGCTCCACTTCCTGGTTCTAGACCACTGTACTGTCCGACAGAGTAGGTTGGACAGTATGGGCTCCCGTACCCTGATGCACCATGGACCATCTCCTGCAGCTCCTGCTCAAATACCGTTTTATCATGGCCGAGACTTGAAGATCCCAATCCCGCATACGTACACTGGATGTTTTTCGCCGATTGGCTTCCCTTGTCTGGTCGTCCTTTCTTCAACTCTCTGCTATTGGGGTTGACCTCGCAAGTGGCCCCAACTTCTGCTGGCCTCTCTGCAACTGCTTCAGGGAGCTGTGTTTGACACCAGCTGCTTGCGGCCATATCATGGGCCGTGTCTTTCTTGTCTTCTGATTGAAGAGGTGTTTCCTTTTCTACTGACAAGGTACTGGTTTTGGCATCCGAACATGAGCTATGATCCATCGAGAGATTTGCAGCCATCTTGCGTCGATTTGGAGTATCAGGGAGAGGTGATTTCTTCTCAACATTGCCAACAGTTGTGGCCTCTGGCTCTGTGGGGATGTGGTTCTCTCGGCTATCTGAGGTTTGGATTGGCTGGATGGGTGCTGCTTTCTGGCTCGCTCCCGTTGATGATTTGTCCTCCCTTTCAGAAGTGCTTTCGTTAGTCTCTATCTTGTTCGGCTCCTCTGCTTGTACTTTTAAAGAGCTGTTTGATCGGGCAAGGGTCTCTGCTTCTTTCTCTTCTACTGTTTTGTGTCCTGCTTCGTCTTCTTCTTGATTCTTCACGGGTCTGCTTTCGACGGACACCTCATGGGACATGCTCACAGTAGAAACGCCACCTGAGTCTTTTTGTGTCCCCTTACCATCTAATCCATCTGCTTTGACCCCTTCACCCTGGGCTTCTACTGCACCATCAGATGCTCCAGCTTCGGAGGCTCGGAGGCGCTGCATGAATGTGGTGACACGAATCGCTTTCTGAAAGTGAAATGAAAAACACCCAAGACTTAGTACCCGGTGAATGATCAAGTAATGTAAGGTCTTCTTTGCTATGGAGGTGAAATGCATTGTTAAAAGTGTGGCAATCGGTGGTAGCAGTTTTCCCTCTCTATCGCTTTCATGAGACGTAGACATTCGAGGTGGACGCCTTAGGAATTTTGTTGTGTCAGAGGGAGGCGTCACATTATATCGCTTTTTTAGCATATTGAAACAACAAATTTTAAAGAGTTAGTGTAATAGTTCAACTTTTTCAAATCCCTGTTCTGATATGTTTGGTTCTAGCCATTTTTCGAAGTTATGCAAGATAAATTATCTCTGAACCAAACAATGAAATGAGTTGTTACTGGCTGTTGATCTGAGTGAAATGTTTCAAGTAGGGATGTACAGAATATTACGGAACCTTATTGATTATTTGCCAATATTTATTGGTATCAGTTGATATTGGATATTTAACTGTAGATGGTAATTTTCTCAATTTTTACATTTAGATTACCTTTGCCATTATCTAAAGCTCACTTAAAGTTAATCTTTAAAACCACTATTCATTTAATAACACTGTTAAATGTAATATTTAGCAAATCTTAAAATGAATATTCTTTTTTCATGTTCCGATGCCTAAAATTTAATTTAACCATTTAAGATGTGTGTTTTTTTGTGTGTGGTTTATTTTACATTTATTTAGACAAAATAATACATAATTTAAATATCGGTAATGTATCTGTTTTCAACCATTGCATAATTATTATCAGCTTATCCGTATTGAGCCAGAATTTTTATATCGGTGCATCCCTATTTTTAAGCTATTTATATACAAAAAAGTAAAGAACCGCAAATATTCTCATTCTCGATAATTGCTGTCTTTCGAAAGCTCTGCTGCTCGTCCCCATCCCTAGCACACATACAGGATGACCCCCAATTTGATATGTATGTGTCATTGGCAAAAGCATGACGTGAATATATGAATCAGGGCTACAGTAAGTCATCTGAGGACAAACCACTTTCTCAAAGGACAAACCACTCTCTCTTTCTCTCTTTTCATAAGAACCACTTTGGTCCTTTCTGGCACACACAAACACAGGGACAACTTTTCATACACAGACAATACGATGAATAGTCAATCTGGAGATTTGTCTGAGTGAATGAAGGGCTAACTGGAATTCAAACTGGAATATTGAGGACACTGTGAGTAAAAGCCAGACGGCATATGACTGAATGCACATGGGACCAGCTGGGCAGTGATAAATTTGTTAGTTACTGGTGTGCAGATACAGGGAGGCTTAAGTACAGCGAGAGTCTTTCCAACAATCCGACTTGAACTACATATTTCCTGAATGATCGTAGCTTGAAGAATCAGGCCAGGCCATGAGACACTGCAGCCATGTATTATCGTACACTAGGTATGATGCTAGAGGAAATATGAGTGCCCAAGTCAAAGATTGTTATACAGAGAAAAATCTCTGCCTCTAGGCTGCCCCACAAATATCAACAGTACCTTCAACTCCTGGGTATCACATGCAAGGAAAAAGCAAACATTAATATAATAACCATCAGAACCTTTATTAAACAACAGCTTAAATTGCCATTATCATCTTTACAGACACTGTCCTAATCCATTATCTTATTATTTATTGTGCTGTTTGCTAGAAAAGTGAGTAATGCAATTCATCTTACCCTCCACTTTGCCTTAGCAAAGTTTTTCTCAAATTGAGCACAGACTCCTGCCTTCAGATTCTTTTCCGAAGCCCCATTTCCAGCGATCCTAGCGAATAAATAAATAAAAAATAAGTAAAGGTGTTGTCTCTGGAAGAAATCAACTATTTGTGTGTAGACTTACCATGCATGCGAGAGTGCATCTTGTGCAGTAATTCTCAGCATTTGGTCAACATCCATAAGTCTGCAGACCAGCTCTTTTGCTTCATGACATGGAAGAAAGAGACTGACGGGTAAAGCATCACAAATAAAATGAAATAAACATTTTAAATATTACTAGTTTGGATCAGGAGCTTCTCAGTTCCTGATCTTAGTACCAGCAGGGGAAATGTCATCCCAGTACGGTGAATCAAATTCAAATTCTCCACCAACAATGCGGCAGAAGATGATCCGGTTGTGCATGTCGGTGTTCTCCTCTTCAGTTTCATCGTAGAAGGGAGGGTTTCCAGACAACCTACAAATGAGATTTGTACAATTTGTATTATGTTCTGCTGTGTTGTACTACATTTCCTTTGGTACAAGAACATGAGTATGAATTTAACTATAAAAGTGCTGTAAAATTACTGTTAAATGTTTTAAATCAGGGGTTACAATTTCAATTTTTTTGGTGCCAAAGAACCGTCTAAGTATGATCTTCTTGCGAGAGATTCCCTTCCTAAAATATAAGGGCAGATATTCTTATTTATAAATTGCTTTATCCTGTGAGCTTTTTTTTTTTTTGCACAGTAAAATAAAACTTGTAGCTGTAGTTTCCCCTTTTTGCCAAATCATTTTGTCAGATAAATACCTTAACCAAGTTTAGTGTTTTGTTCTTTCCTCATATTTAAAACATTTAAAAAATATAAAAAAATGTCCTTGTATTTTGATGGCTTTTGAACTTGTAGGGTCATTAAAAAGAAAGATCCCCTCCTGACATCACTTTTTGCCACTACTGTATATAATACATTTTTGGAACAATGTAGGGTATGCTGTAAACACAATACAAATGAATTGGAATTAAAAATGTAACAAAATATTTTAAATAATTTCTGACCCCAGCCCCCTGTTTAAAAAAAAAAAACCAAACACAAAGAAAATAAAGAATCCCTGACAAAATTTTTTTAATCTTAACATAGTGTATCCAACACCAACTTACAGTATGTACATAATGACCCCCACCGCCCAACAATCGACTGGTCTTCCATAGCGATGACGCGCCACCACTTCAGGAGCTGACAGGAAATATGACAAACAAATGTGAAGATAACTGCTTCGCATACTCAAAGTTAAAGAAAAATAAAGATCATGGTGATGAATAAATACCCAGGTACTCAGGTGTCCCGCAGGGTTCAGTGATTGAGCCGTTCTCAAACCTGGACAGGTAGAAATCCCGCAACACGACTTTGTTGTGATTACTCTCTCTATAGTACATCAAGTTCTCCAGCTGAAACGGCAGAAAAGGCAGAGGGTAAACAAGATCAATACTTTAATATATAAGTACTGATAGGAGGAAAGAGATGGCATTAGGCCCAAGTATGACTGAATAAAAGGTTGCTGTGTCCCAAATGATATTGATATTCGTCTTTAATGTGGCCAGTAGAGACCAGACCGAACACACCCTTCACCCGCTCTCAATGTGAACAATGAGTTCTGTCTTTAAAAGATAAATCTGAAAACCCACAGCTGACCTCTGTATAATATATGAATCTCAGTCTGTGATATTTCAAGCACAAACCCTAAAAGGAAATGCATCAAAGCTATATCTAAAAACACCCAGGAGGCAACACAGAATTATGCATTACCGACAAGAGCAAATGAGATGCATATTTACACATAATAGAGAATGTCTGATGCTAATATCCTGCACAGCGTGTTGCTGCCGTGCACTAGAGGGCACTATAAACACATGTTGTCTCATGACAAACAGCATCATAACCTTAATGACTTTAGGATGAAGCATTGGAACCACAGGAGCTGGCAATGATGTTTATTCCTTTCATATTTGTTTTGTAATGACACCCACAGGGAGCACCTGCAATATTACAGTTGTACAGTGTTATGAGTCAAAGAGGACTAGGCGTTTGATTAATATAACTGATGATTATCATTTAATGCTCCACAAATAGAAACATCTCCAGCACACACATGCACATTAACACGTTTTAACAGAGTTACAGCCTTTGAGTCACATGTTCAGATATTAAACCGGCCTATGGTGCATATGGTTTTGCACGTCATTATTCTATTCTATATAAAGACTTTCCATTAATACAAATGATCATATTATGACTGCATATACCAACCTTTAAGTTCCTGTGGACGATGTTGAGGGAGTGAAGGTACGCCACTGCTTCTAAGACCTGACGGATCACATTGGAGGCATCTCTCTCTGTGTAGTTCCCCTGGTCTAAGATCCAATCAAACACATCTCCACCTGTGGCCCTGTGATGAACACACAGTCAAAACATAAGATAAAAGCAGGGAGATCTGGATATGTGTGTGTATTCTGTGTGTAATTCTAATTTAAGCTGTATTTAATTGGTAGTATGGATTGGTCAGGGATGGAGTATGCCCTAGGGCAATAGGGCCAGTGACTAACTGGGACCTTGAGCTGATAGACTGACAGCTGGAAACAAGCTACTGCAAATATAAATCTAATACAGATAGAACAACAGCCATGTAATGGTTTGACACACGTAATTTTTTTTATTTGTGATAAAATGAGATCATCGCAATGAAACGTGCCAAAATTTCAATTACTATATATCCTCATATTTTGTTGGTTTAATCAAATTTGTAGGGTCATTAAAAAAATAATCCCCTCTGGACATCACTTTTGGCAATTATAGGATTATTTTAGTATATTCAGGATAATTCAGGATTAATCCAAAGCCTCAAAAAAGACCAAAATGCATTCTTGTGGTTAGTCACCAAACATAAAACGATTAGATAATTTTAAAACATAGTGAAATATCACTATATATCATGGAGACTTCAGATGCCCCAACGCCTGTGATGAGACGACTTGACGCCTGTGAAGAGACGACCCAACGCAGGCGATATATTATGCCCTAAATTTATGATTAACTAACTGTATTTTTGTATGTACATTTTTGAAATGCATTTTCTGTAAAGCTGCTTTGAAACAATATGTATTGTGAAAAGCGCTATACAAATAAATTTGAATTGAATTGAATATATTAGAAGGATTTTGATGAACCATTACATATTTTAGATTTGACATAATAGATTTTTATAACCTTTACATAACAATTTGCTAAATCATTTTTTTTACAGTTTTCAAATGTTATATAAATCTATATTTTAAATCAAATTAAAAACTAAACGTCATAAATTTCGATCCAGATCAGAATATTTTGCCAATACGTACAGTAATGCACAAATGTGAAACTGTAAAATCTCAGAATATGTTCAAGACTGTTAAAAATTTTGTGATTTCAACAAAATATCCCAAAGTAAACATAATATTAACCTATGTATGTATTTCTACATCTGACTTCTTATGCACCTATTTTAGTGTAACTCTGACACACCATTGCCACCAAAATTACATTTGAACTTTTCAAATATTTTATTTGCAGAATGCCAGATATGCAACCGGAATCCATCAAGCTAACATCATTCTATAGGATCCTTAAGATTAAAACAGAAAAAATGGTAAATGACAAAATGTCCAGAAACTGTATTTTCTATTATAGACGCTCATTACTGTAATCTTAATAGCAGTAATAGCATGTCAAAGTCATTCATGCACAATCTGATGACAGGGTTTTAATAGATTTTTAGTTCTGGCTAGATGTGGATATTTGCGTGAGGAGTGGAGTCAGAAGAAGTGGATGTTCTGTTGCGGAGAGATGTGTCCTTGGCCTACTGAATGGCACTGCGAAGAGATCGTGACTGATCACGGCAAACGCAAGGTCAGACTCACAGTTCTTGTACGATGAAGAACTCTTTCCTGGTCTCGAATGCATCAATCAGCTGCAAGATGTTTGGGTGTTTGAGCCTGGAATAATGACACACGACAGCAAAAAGCTGAATAGTTTCTTCATCTCACGTTATAAAGAGAGTAAAATAGTGCTTCAAAAAGAGTGAGAAAGGACAGAAATAATCCCACCACGAGTGATACATTCAGCTTCTCTTACCCTCTCCATCTTTCTCTCCACCCCACCATCCTTAAAGGAGTAGCGCGCCCAAAAATAAAAACATGCAGCTATATTTTTACTTTTGTGCTCCACAGATGAAAGATGAATTTGATGTTTGAAATGACACAAGGGCGGAATTTTGAATTCTGGGCGAACTATCCCTTTAAATGTTCTCTTTGTCCTGTCAGATTAGCACCCTCACAAAACCCTACATCATCTGTTGATGTTTTGAGTCACCGTGTACATTTTCAAGATCATGATCTCGTTCTTGGCTGCCTTCCGCACTTTCTTGCCATCTTTCTTGAGGAATTTCTTGCACACATAGACCTTGTCCGTCTGCCGTTCCTTCACCAGGCACAGCTCACAAAATTCTTTCCTGTTAAGAGAAATTATACTGAATACTGCATTTTATGTTTATGTTTGTGAATCGGTTATATTACGAACTACACTGCTGAGATAAACACCTATGTATTGGGAGAAAAGCGTTCTGAATTAATGTTTAGTGAGACCACATGTCTGTAATTGATGGATTGGCTTTCTTAAGGCTATAATGGCAGATCTATGCACACTCACGCCTTGAGGACCTGTCCAATCTCGTATTTGTCCGTGACGTCTGACAGGCTGTTGTATGTCCGCCCATCTCGCAGAGCAAGGCACCCAAATGGCATGACAGCATCCACCTGTCCAGAGGAGAACAAGAAGCGTACACATACACATACAGCTATCAATCTCAATACAACCAATGCCATTCACTCTAGAGGAGCATGTGTCTTCACAAACTAGCCTCACCAAGACAGGTTGTACACAGAAATTGTGAAATGCTAATGAATGCGGTTTCAACATGAGTCATGACTGAAAGGAGATTTTTTTTTGTTTTAAATATAAACTGGAAAATATCAACTGGAAATATTGGACACTATTCATTCAACACAAGCAGAACAATTTCTGTGTAAAACATACACATTCTTGTAAAACAGTCCATTTCTTCCCATTAAATGGAATGTAACAATTTGAAATTCATCACGTTTGTGCTTTATGAATAAGAGCCATTGATTATAGGACACTTCCCACAACAAGAGTCAATAAAAGGAGATGTTTAACCCTCAGAAAATATTTCTAAAGGTCTAACAAATGTAGTGAGATATTTTTCAATAAACATACAAGTGGATAAATAAATCAATAAATAAACAACAAAAAATCAATCAATGGATGAAAGGGTTATAAGTCAGAGGATGTTTTGTGAGGACAATGGTTTTTAATACTGTACAAACTGTATATTCGATCCCCTTACACTGCCCCTATCCATAAACCTACCCATCACAGGAAACATTCTGCATTTTTACATTTTTAATAAAACATTGTTTTTTATGTTTTTAAAGCTATTTGAATTATGAGGACTCATAAAATGTCCTCATAAAACACGTTTAAGTTGTAATACCAGTGTAATACACGTCATTATACAAATTTGCGCCCTCATAAATCACATAAACAAGAGCACACACACACACACACACACACACACACACACACACACACACACACACACACACACACACACACACACACACACACACACACACACACACACACACACACACACACACACACACACACACACACACACACACACACACACACACACACACACTAATAGGGAGAATTTAATATTTAATCATGCAGTAACAAGGACATCATGTTTTTGGTTGAAAATAGATAACTGTTATCACTCCAAACAACACGATTTGTATCTTTATTGCGTTTAAAAAAAAATCTAATTTGTGAAAAGGTGTTTCTGATGCATCACACAATTACAAAATCAGAAAAATAGTGCTCAAGTGAAAATAATTCAACAGATGGTTGGGCGGACATGTTTCTCAGCGCAGGGAAACGGTAGATCTTTAAGACTGATGGTATCAGTGTGGAAGAGCGTGATGAGAGTGACAGCATCTTTATCAGAAGAGAGAGAACTGGACTGTCAGCTGTGTAATCCAGCTCCAGCTCCTGCCCCTAATCCCTAATCCCTCACATGGATCCGTGCACGGGAGGGGTCGGGATACAGTAGGAGAGGTCGGGAACAAGTGAAATATTACATAACTGGAACATTGTGAAGGACTTTGCTGAATTTATGCTCAGAATCGGATATGAAGAGACAAACTGGAATACTGTGATATCTTTTTAATATCTAAATCGTGAGGTTTTTTGTCTGCTAAGAAAAGGAAGTGAAGACATTAAAATCATCGAGGCACTTCCTAGTTTTTGCTAGACAGCTGTTCATCCTTCACCAAAGTCAACATGGCATTGTTACGCATACTTCTGAGATATCATGTTTGTTATATTTGCATAGCTATTTCTGTTACCTGCCTTCTGGTACCACGCAAACAACTCCATAACATTTAATTAAAATAAATTTGTGCCACAATGATTTGTTTGTGACAGGCCTGTTAGAACATTTCCGCATTTCAATAAATAAAATATGACACACTAAAAACATGTTACAAGAGCGCCAGATAGTCATGGGACTTGTGTCTAAATTAAGATGTAGTCAAGATGAGAACATAATGTTGTGACAATATTTCATGTGCAATTTTTTTTAAAACATGCACAAAGAATATAAGGAACTGCCATGGACAGATTTCTTTGGAAAGGCAAATGGAAAGTTTTAAAATCGACTAGTTTCCTGAATTGGCTGGTTTCGGGATTGACCCCAATCAGACACGTTTCTTAGGGGGGTCTTTACATAAGATGTCTTCTTGCATTCAAATTTAACTAGATGAGGCGCAGCACAGTGAAACAGAACACAGACGTGTTTTAAAATGTTAAACTATTTTTAACTTGACATGTCATCTTAAAAATGCAACACTCATTTCAGAACTGTGGCACAGAGGGTATGCGTTGCTTCTGAAATATAAAGGGCTGCAGAGCTCGTGGGGACATGAGCTCACCAAACCTGGACAATAGAAGACTGGAAAAACGTTACCTGGTCTGCGAGTCTCAATTTCTGCTGCGGCATTAAGGTGGCTAGGTCAGAAGTTTGCCTAAACAACATTAAAGCATGGATCCATCCTGCCTTGTGTCAATGGCTTGTAAATGGCTACTTGATAACACGCCATGTCACAAAGCTCAAATCACATCAAACTGGTTTCTTGAACATGTCAATGAGTCACGACACTCAAATGACCTTCACAGTCGCCAGATCCCAATCCAATAGAGAGCCTCTGGGATGTGGTGGAACTGGAGACTCGCATCATGGATGTGCAGCTGACAAATCTGCAGCAACTCATGTTATCATGTCAATATGGATCAAAATCTCTAAGGAATGTTTCCAGCACTTTGTTGAATCTAAGCCACGAAGGAGGCAGTTCGGAAAGCCAAAGGGGATCCAACCCTGGTACAAGCAAGGTGTACCCAATAAAGTGGCTAGTGAGTGTACAATGTATATATGTGTCATTAAATTATTGTATTTAAAACATAAATAAATGTTTTTTTGTTTGTTATAAAACTATCCGAATATGTTTTAAATACAATAACACATACTTTTATGATAATAAATAGCTAATTTGAATAAATATGACTTGTCATTGTTGGATGACTATAGGCCACTGTGTAGTGCAGGAAGTTATGAGCCAGCCCAGAGTTGCTACTTCCCTCCTACAGGCACTTTCTAACACTCTTTCCGTATGGTATAAACGCGTTGACAAGATATATTCACATCGAGCTTGGATTCCCTCCGGAGCTGGATGCAAATACAGAAGGTGACATGCTTACATTAGGGTAGTGATGCGCATATTTTGATGGGAACCTTGCACTGAAAGGATGGATCACATTTGACAGTCCTCGCTCATTAGTTACACTCAATACGTGCCCTGTGTTACAGAACTTGTGCACGCGTACTGAATCGCACATCCTTCTCTCTCCGGTGTGAAAAAAGGCAATCTTGTAACGATGACCATTATGGGATGCGGTGGGATGAAGGATTACTGTCTCAGAGCTTGTGATTTCTCAGATCAGCGCTGGCAAAATTTATGTTTTTTTAATTGAGGGTCCATGCATATTCATAATGGCTATTTTTTGCACACGCCCACCCCTTACAAACAATCCAAAATTAGCATTCGAACATTCTGGAGACACTCTCCAGCCTGGAGACCGAGTTCAAGAAAGATACAAGACAAAAGACGAGGAAGCAACAAAGGGTTTGAGGGGTGCCTTAATTCTACAAAGACTAGCTTGCAACAGATTTCTCCCTCCATCATTAAAGACCATAAGACCCTCACCATCAGCCTTCCCCAAGACACTTCTCTGTAATGGCACGCTCTTCTCTCTCCTGTCTGTACTGCTCTTATTAAAGCAATGAATCTTCATCTCCAGAGGCACACACATTAAACACCAGAGCCAATCCCACAGGATGGATGAGAGGGAGCTGTGCTGTTCTCCAAACACATCTGAACCCAAACTCACACACACACATACACACAGGCATGCACACACACCTCCTCACAATCCAGCACAGCAACAAGTTCAAAAGTCACAGCATGGAGCGTAGAAGTTTGATGTCCTCCCTTCTTCCCCTTGCTTAATCTGGTGCTAAATTATAGCATGCAGTCCCGCTTTCACGTCCACCTCTCACAGACAAACACCATAATCATTATCATCCTGCTGGGTTTATTATGCATTTGGTGTTCTGAAACAGAATTTTGGCACTACTAAGCGCAATATTTGCCAGAGCCTCGGATGAAGGGAAAATATTGAGAAAAGACTCATCTGAATTAGTAAAGCAAATATTCTGTTCAGCTTCTTTAATTGTTACAATTACAATTTTATCACAGAGTTCTGGAAGTTTTCTTTAAAGAGAAATATAAACAGGACCCCATTTACACTTAGTATTAAAGTTGTGATGCAATGAAAGTATAGCGTCAGATATTTACTTCCGTATTGTGACGTAAATCCGAGCGAATTTTCAAAAAGGAAAAAAAAAAGTATGGAGGTGACTTGGTTCAATTCATCAGTTGTTGAGTGGATGGAGGCAGATCTGAATGCAAGCTTGTTGTCGATTGTAAGACAGGGGCAGGGTTTAAGTAAAGTAAATGATTGGAGAAGTCAGACATATGACACCAGAGATTCATTTTAATTAAAAATTGTAAGGTCAAAAAAAAAAAGAAGAAACATTCATGGATGAATCATTCATAATAAAGATACAGTGGATTTCCATTTCATGCCGACTTCCGATTCGATCACAAGTGGTCAACTAAAAAATGCAAATTAATTTACCCATCCTCTTGTGAACTGAACCAAATGATTCACTGACTCATAAGAATGATTAGTTCACAAATTGGACATTTCGACTTCTCTCATAAACAATGCAAAGGAGAACTAGGGTGAATATTTGATGGTAAAGACTTAAATTTTAGACTGTTCCTCACACAAGTCAAGTCACATTTATTTATATAGTGCTTCAAACAATACAGATGGTGAATGTCGCCATGAAACATGAATTATAAAACAGATAAAATGTAGTTGTAAGGCAGCTCTGCAGATTCATTATTTAGTTCAAGTTTATTCCTCAACTGAAAGTGTCAGTGTCGTTGACAATTTTAAAGCGATGATATTACTGAATATGAATTGTCTTACAAAGCTTTCATTTGACTTTAGAATATATTTTATGAGCCCTAATACAGACTTTTTATCATATTTTGGTCCTTTTAAAGCTTGAAAGCTCAATTTCCCTACTCAATTTAATTGTCTAAAAAAGAGTGACCAGAGTATTCTTTAAAATGTAATTTGTTTGCCTGCTAAAACATACACAAGAATACTATATAAAAGATATCATAATGTACTGACACTCGTCAACCAATTTACACTTAAAACATCACATTTGTGGTGAGATAACATTTTTGAAATATTTTCTGCTATATAGCTTTTTTCTGCTATATCAACATGCAGAAACACACTGACCTCTCTTGGTCTGACTCTGACCACTTGTGAACGGATCACCCGAGACAGACTTTAATACCAAGTGTAAACAGCCTTGAATTCGTTACCCATCCATGGTTTGGACTGACTCCAAAATCAATAACATGTCTGACTTCAGTGGTGAATTCTTGGAATTGACCTTGGCATGAATTTAAAGGGGGCAGTGTTAACCCCACCCAGACTGAGTGAGTCCAGCTGGGCTGCTGCTTGGAGCAGCTGGATGCTCCACAGATCAGGGGAGGGAGGAGGGAAAGGCTCTCATTCAAACACAAGATGCTCATCCAAACTGTCTGCTCCTCAGGAGGGAGGCTCAAAAATCTGGAGCTGATGCAAAAGGACAGCTTCCATACAGGAAGGGCAGTGAAGGCCTGGATTAAATCAATCTGTTACCCTTCAGGTGGAATGCTACGAATTGACAAGGACTGATGCTGAAGAAATGGATGTTGATTTTGCCTGTTACTGTAGGTCATACATGATGTACGTGACTAGAATGATTACCTGATCCCTGAGCTTAAGTGCACATAGGTGAAGACACAGGGAGCATAAACAGGAAGGAGAATAGATTGAAAAGAACTGGGAGAGAATAGACCACTTGTGACATACACAAATGTTTACTGGGGGTAAGATTTGGAGGAGATAATAATCAACACCACAAGATGAAGGAGAAGACTGAATGTCCTAAAGCATGGTGAAAAGTCACATGAAAGGAGGCAGTGCCTCCACATCACTGCGATAAGCTGATTACACTGTCAAAAACAGGGGTAGTTCATCCAAAAATGAAAATGTTGCCATAATTTACTCACTCTCATGTCGTTCCAAACCTGTCGTCTGTAAAAAAAAAAAAAAGAAGATAATTTGAGAAATGTTTCAACTGTCTATACAATGAAAGACAATGGTGTAAAACAACCAGCGCTGGTCTACACTAACTTTCATTGTATATGTATTGGAAGCCAGCTAGTAAGAGCTGTGCAGGTAAACCTCACTCTCTAGCGACTGACACTAGTGGCTGCAGTCTTTAGCCTCCTTGTTACAGCGCCTGCCTCCCACACCGGAGACCCGGGTTTGAGGCCCGCACAGAGTGGGGCAAGTAGGACCTGAGTGGCTACATTGGTGCCGTGACCCGGATGGGAGTGAAGTTTAGGGGGGGTGAGTGTAACGGAGACCAGCTAGTAAGAGCTGTGCAGGTAAACCTCATTCCTCTTGGCCTCAATAGTATGATTTCCCCCCCCAAACCAAATCTCGCCCTGCAGCTAATTTCATTTGTTAAGGTTACAGTGATAGGTAGGTTTAGGGATCAGTGTTTGGTGTAGGCAATCAGTACAGTGATTGACATGACCAATGAAATCTTTAGAATAGGCAGCAGAGCGGAATTTCCGCTGAATAGGTTTGGGGGGGAAAAAATCACGCGCCGCAAGAGGTGCACTAGCGAATGACGCTAGCGGCTGCAGTCTTTAGCCTCCTTGTTAGTGTGCCCGGATTCAAGGACCGCACAGAGCGGGGCAAGTATGACCTGAGGGGTTACATACAGTATATACAAAAAAAACATGAAACATTTTTTGAAATATTTTATCTTGTGTTCCACAGCAGAAACAAATACACGAGGGTGAGTAAATGACAACAGAATTTACATTTTTAATGAGACTTTAATGTGACTTTTTGATGTTTTATTATTTATGCATTTGGCATACACATTTAACCAAAGTGACTTGCATTCAAGATATACATTTTACTAGATCATGTGTTCTCTGGGAATCAAATTCATGACCTTGTCATTGTTATCATATCTTATTTAACCTACAGGAACATACTATTTTAATAAATACTATGTAATACAAAACATATTGTTATAATATTGTTTTTGTCACGGTTTGGGTTTTGTTTCTTTGTTTAGATTAGTCTGTTTATTTAAGCCCTCATGTTTACCCTGTGTCTTTGTCTAGTATTGAATGTTTTATGTCGTTGTCCTCGTTTCATGCCTTGCCTTTGTTTGTGTTTGACTACGTTTGTTAAGTAAAGTTGCATTTGGTTTCTCAACCAGCATGCCTCCAGTGTATCATTCGTAACAGAATACTAGACCAACAACATGGACCCAGCAATCCGTCTCTTCCGCCTCAGCCAAGATAATCGTCCTATGGAAGAGTATGTGGAGGAGTTTTGTGTGGCTTTGCCATGGGGTGGACTTTGATGATGCTGTATTGAAGGATATGTTTCGCTATGGACTGGACGAGCATATAGACTTCACGTCAGTCCTGCCGAGCCTGAGCTTCTTCACGTCAGTCCTGTTGAGCCTGAGCTTCTTCACGTCACGTCTGCCGAGCCAGATTGTTCACGTCACGTCTGCCGAGCCAGAGACTGTTCACGTCAGTCCTGTCGAGCCTGAGCTTCTTCATGTCACGTCTGCCGAGCCAGAGACTGTTCACGTCACGTCTGCCGAGCCAGAGATTGTTCACGTCACGTCTGCCGAGCCAGATTGTTCACGTCACGTCTGCCCAGCCAGAGACTGTTCACGTCACGTCTGCCGAGCCAGAGACTGTTCACGTCTCGCCTGCCCAGCCAGAGACTGTTCACGTCAAACCTGCCAAGTCTGAGTCTCTTCACGTCAAACCTGCCAAGTCTGAGTCTCTTCACGTCATGCCTGCTGTGCCTATGTCTTCAGACAAGATGGCCGCCGCAGTTCCAGAATATCTATGGCCGGAATTCCTCTATAGAATTTCTATCCTCTCTATCTCTAACCCAAACCGGCTATGTCACGGTTTGGGTTTTGTTTCTTTGTCTTGTCATGTGATTCCCTGTTTGTCATGTGATCCTGCCATGTGTCTTGTCATTTGTTAATCGTCCGATTATTGTTCACAGGTGTTTTTCACTTGTCTTGTAATTAGTCTGTGTATTTAAGCCCTCATGTTTGCCCTGTGTCTTTGTCTAGTATTGAATGTTTCATCTCGTTGTCCTTGTTTCATGCCTTGCCATGCCTTTATTTTGTGTTTGACTACGTTTGTGAAGTAAAGTTGCATTTGGGTTCTCAACCAGCTTGCCTCAAGTAGATAATTCGTAAAAGTTTTCTTGTTGATAGCATAGAACAAAATCCACTACACGCCACTGATGTGTTCATCTTATTCCAGTGGGAAGGGAATGAAAAATAACATGAAAACTCTAAATATACTCTAAAAATCGGTTCAATGATTCATAAGCAATGTTAAAGTATCCATAATGGTATTTTGAGATTCGTGTAGGCAGAGGAGAGGAACTCATTGTGTTAAAAGACCGCAGGTACAACAAGACTGTGGGAGGACAGATTTTATTCATAAGAAAGACAGAAGCCATCAAAGCATTAATTCGTCTTTCTGTCTGAGACTTCAATCTGCTCCTATTGTCTTTAATATTAAGTGGAATCATTACCAATGATGACACAAATTGATTTCATTGTGGTTTTGCCACAATATAATGAGGCACTCCTGCTGCTCGCTGTACTCTCTTCTGCGTCTGAGAAGCCAATGCAAATGTTGCATTTACTTTTTAAGCCGTTTGCCTGCTCGCTGCATGAGCGAACTCTCCTCCCAATTACAATCAGCGATCTCCACATCGTTCATGGTTCCCTCATCACTGAACTGTCTGCAAGCAACAACAGAGCAGAAAATAATTTACACTTGCCTTTTTAATAAGCAAACTTTGCTCAGTGCGCCGATGTAAATTTACAACATCAGTCTGAGGGAGGAACAGCGGGTGTATTTATTTATTTTTTGTCAGAATTATGGACATATTTTAAAACCAAGCTCCAAAACAAATGCAAATGAAGCCTTATAAATGGATTTCGATAAAATGATGCCCGTGCCATTTGCTTTGCGGCAGAAACACAGAGCTGTGAATGGGTCCTGGTTCTTTTTTTTACATTAAAAAGTTACATTAAAGCTATTGGCGGAAATCAAATATAACCAAAGCCATTTAAAGCTAGAAGAAGCTAGGCTTCTCGCCGGCCCGGTACAGCAGGAGATGTGACTATTGCTCCGGTTTTCTGTATAACGAGTTTTTAAAGCATGCTGGCAGCTGTGGTAAAAGGGCCCTTCATGAGATCCTTCTTTCAGCAATTCTGCTGCTTTTTTAACACAGATGCCTGTGTCCTAGCAGAATCTAAATGAGGTCCCTGGGGTCTCGCACAGCCAGGGCTACATACAAGACATCCGCATCATTACCTTTCTCTGTCTCCCTACAGGCCGTTCTTCAGCTATAGATACTGTCTATCTCCCAGAGGAGAGAGAGTGGAGCTAAAACAGGAGCTGGTGTGTGTCACCTCTGGTCAATGGACACCTACGGATAAAAGCAGCGATTGACTGAAGCAAAAATCCATTTGACGAGTGAGGAACAGCTAAAACTGAGATACAAACATAGGAAGGATAGCAGTAATAAAGCGTAATGTCTCATTCTTGTTTGATGATTGATTAGCAGATTTACATTTGGAATAAGGACCAAAAACAGGTTGTGATAGAGACTTGATAGAGACTTGAGAGGGTTAATATTTTTTTATGAATTATGCATTAGCATTGAGTGGATTATCTCTGGAAGGAAATGCAGTAACTCACGTTTATTGCCGTTATGAGCAAAGATACACTTGTTTACAGACTAACTCTGACTTTATTTCAGTATTATGAACAAACATTCAGGTTGCTCAGCGTTTTGGTCTGAGATGCACTTTCTCAGCTGAACACGAACACACACACACACACACACAAACACAAGCATACACACACACACACACGTGTAACTCCGAAATTAAAACCACCCACATTCACTTTATCCAATAATGTTGTTTTTTTTTAATCATTTTATGTTTTCACCTTATGCTCACTTATAATGTTAAGGCTTCCTGCACTAAAAACATGGTAGTTTGACATTTTACATTTTCCCTCAGTTGAAAAACCCCCCCCAAAAAACATGTTTACAATAATGCACTTTGCGACTATCACAGCACTAGACTATTCTGACAATAATGAAAATAATGCACGGACATGTATTATGTAAACCTGCAATTTCCCGCCAAATTGAACCCAATTGTTCAAAATTTAAATCAGGATTGGAGGCTTACCGTAGTGAATCAGGGTAAGACTAAGACACTTTTAAACACAGATTATTTATGTAATCATCAGTATGGGGTTTTTGTTACACTTTACCCAAAAAATGTTCCATGGTGCAAACTTAAACTATTACAAATATTTTTCAGTAACTGAAATAGAGGTGAAATAAAATACAATCGAAATATTAGATGGTAATCGTAAATTCAAAATTAAATTTAAATTTAATCAAAATTGTTAAATGTTGCCTCGGCAACTAACTGAAATAAAAATATACTAAAGCTATATAGAAACATTTGAGAAAAACAAAAACTAATAAAAATTGCACAATTTCTGGCAACAGAATTACTAAAACTTAAACGAAAGCTGAACATTAAAAATAAAAGATAATTTAAAATATGAATAAACAACATATATTAATAATACATAACCATATTTATAACTGCAGTAACGAACACATTTTGTTTGTTTTTTATAAACTGAAGCATAAGCGCTTAAACTCTTTACCCCAAATATTTATTATAATGGGCCATATTTTTGCTTCTCTGTCTTACATCTATGTAAATGCTCTTTTTAAATGTGAGAGGAGTTATCCTTATGGGTTGTGGGTTTGCTGTCAGGTCTAATATAGTTGTTATAGTCAAAGACAGCCTTTTCCAATTAACTGCGACAGGTTCACGAGACAAAACACACTGAAGTGTGTCGCACAAACTGTAAAGGTTAGACTGATGCGATCAGGCACCTCGTTATAATGAAAGTTTCCGGTTTAGTACAAATTAAGCTTTATCGGAAACACTGGTGACATACTGTCAATTACCACTGAAAATAATTTAGAAGCTGAGGGATGAGTAGAAATTGTCTGTGGTAATCGACAGAGTGCCACAAATGCTGTCGATAAATCTGAACTTGTTAAAACCCAGATCATTCCTTTAGAAATACATCTCACCTAATGTTACGCAAGGCCGCATGTGCAACCCAAGCAAGGAACAGCTTGAAGACCCGCAAAAACAGGAAGGTGCTACTTCAGATGGAAGGAAAATGCTAAATTTGCTTACAGGTCAGGGACCATAATTATTTTTTTCATCTGGTTATTGTTTATATAATTAATCGCACGTAATTGAATTGAATCACATAAAAAAAATTACATTTAAGCTTAATAATTTGATGCAAAGCGCTCTGCTTTCGAATGTGTCAGTATTTTTGGTTCAGCTTCTCATGGTTTACTATAGTCATTAAATGGGCCTGTCAGCTGATAAATTTAGTGGTGAATAGGAAGACTTTATGGTGTAATAATTATCGATAGTATCTGAGATTTATAAAAAAAACTTATCTGGTATATGATGGTGAGGAAGACTGATCGATAATTGCATGTACAAGTAAAACCACAATACTCAGCTCACCTAGACATTCACATTGTCTCTCTCTCTCTCTCTCTCTCTCTCTCTCTCCTCTCTCTTTCTCTCTCTCGCACACACACACACACACACATACATCCTTCTGGCACTTTCTTTCACCAGCTGTGATGCTAAACTAACACTGCAGACTGTTCAAGGTTCTGTTTGAAAAATGCCTCAGCTACTCCACTCTGCACTACTTTATTATTTTCATGTAAAATTAACCATTACAGAAGCTGTGGTATATTCTTTTCCCCTCAAACCCCAATTGGTGATTGTACTCTAAACAGTTGGTCTCCACCACGCTATATCTCTTCTAATGAAGCTTTGATCCTTTATACAATTGTTCATTTACCCAGCTCCCCCTTTTCGTGCTCAGCCTCTGTTTCCAAATGTGTAAAGAACACACATAAAAAGAAAGACCGAATAAAGGACACAACCTAGGATTTTTAACAGCATTGAACAAAGGCATTGTGTAGAATGTTATTATACAAGTCACATTTGGCAACAGAAATGGAGAGCATCTGCTATGCACACAGCCAATTAAAAATTGTTATGTCATTCATTGTTTGTAACAATCACTAAAATGCTAAATGATATGATGCACTAACAGAAATTTTGAAATACGGTCAATATAGGTCAAATACTGTAAATGCCTCTGATTATATGTCAGCCATAATGATGCCATATAGTTAGAATGATCTTAAAAATTAGCTATACAGCAGCTGTAAGCTGGTCATCTGCGGTATGAGCCTCAGGCTTGCTTGCTATAGAAGTGAGACTTCTGAACATGGTGAAACTAATATTAATATTATATAGACTCATTACATGCAAAGTGAGATATTTCAAGCCTTTATTTGTTATAATTTTGATGATTTTGGCTTACAGCTTATGAAAACCTTTTCACAATATTCTAATTTTGAATTTGGGGTTTTTCTAAGCCATAAGCACATGTAGATCATAGATTCAAGATCATATAGATCCAAGGTCATAGTTTTACATTAGACATCAACAAACCAAAAAACACACACAAACACAGTGTTGGGCAAGCTACTCAAAAATCTTCGCTGGCTAAGCTACAAACTACTTAAAAAACAATAAAATGAACATAACATCTCTAAAAGAGAAGTAAAAAGTGCATTAATGATTGTTGATGGGATAAAGTAATAATGCGGACTTATTTCATGGTCGCATACTGTCAAAACTGGAGTACAGCAATATAATAGTATTTAAGAGACTATGAATAATATGTTACCATCTCCAAGCTACAAATGCACAATGCTTCTCCCTCTAAACTTCTATAAAATGTATTTTGTGCTGCAGATCTATATATTAATGGAGTCCGTTAACTATTTATCAGTAAACCTGTTCCCTCACCTGAGTACTACGTGTTCGTAAATTGCTTTATCTTCTAGCTAGAGGGTAACATTTTAATATCTATTTTGCTTATTTCTGTTAATCTCTGACACTTTAAAGTTTAATAACACCCCCATTATACTTATGAAATAAAATAGCTTAGCTACTGAAAAGCTCCATGATTTGAAGTCAGCATGAAATTTATGATAGTCTTTTCCTCCCTGTGATGTGTATCCGTGAAACGGCTTCGGGTCTCACTAACTTCCCCTCTGTCTCGTTCACTTGGATGTATGTCATTGCTTATGTTGCACGAGTTCCCACTGGCGGAACCCATGCAATGTGTTTAAATGGAACGTCCTAAGCCTTTGATGGAATCCGATATGGAGCTGATTTATTATTTACAGCATTTTTCCTTATGAATTTGTTTTACGCGCCATTCTATGGGCCTCTATTTATGCGAGGGGTCAAGGGTCTGTCTAAATAAACTTCCCTCGCCCACTTGAGAAGTTTAACACATTTCAAAATGGCGGTAAGGATTCCCCCATGGGGAAGTGCTTAAAGAAGTTTGTGAGTGTATGTCTAAAAGTGGAGTTAAACGCAGCCTTGGAATGAGAAAAATGTAAGAAGGGATTTGATTCCTTCGAGAATTGATTGGATCGTAGGAAGTTGGGCGTTGCTAACTAAATGGTGTCAGATCTGAATGGTAGTTTGCAGTCAGTTGTGGAGGATATATAGCCCCACCCTCCGCCAATGAAGACAACAGATGTTGTTTTGAGGGGAAGGGGAGGTTACATTACGAGGGCACATGAATTAAAAAATAAAATAATGATGTGCATCGACACATGGGTTTGGCATCAATAACAATAAATATATAGGGAAAAAAATGATGGTAATAAGCCTAACTATTTTCTAACTAACTAGAACAGACTTGTGACCCATTTTGGTTTGTGAGTCACCCACCAAATTAGAACTTTAATCTTCATTAATCAGACCTCCCTATAAGAAGGGTCTTCAAGCTAATGAAGAACTTGGCAACAAACATAAGTAATGGGTCCACTGAGGAAGTAAGCTCACACCAGAAACAAAGTTTTATACCGCTAACACCTTGCTAAAGTTGCTGTGAATGGAAAAAATGGCTCTGTGGTAGTTTAATGAGGACATTGCATGGACCTACTGCAGCTGATGAAATAAAAAATATTGTTTTTTTCACAAGGTGAGGTGAATCTGGGAAATGAAAGATGCAAGTGTGAGAAACAGCATTGCGCGCCCATGCGAGTGCAGCCATGTCTTCGGAGGAGAATTAGGTCAGTTGGGCTCCTGGGAGAATCAGAGGGAAAAAGAGAGAGAAAGAGCAAGAACAAGCGAGTGAAATAGAGAAGACAGCGGGGATATGGGAACAAAGTAGAAGTTTAAAAGTGAACGATGAAGGATGAGAGAGAGAGAGAGAGAGAGAGAGAGAGAGAGAGAGAGAGAGAGAGAGAGAGAGAGAGAGAGAGAGAGAGAGAGAGAGAGAGAGAGAGAGAGAGAGAGAGAGAGAGAGAGAGAGAGAGAGAGAGAGAGAGAGAGAAAATACCTGAAATGATTTAAGTGGAAGGTACCAAGAGAAAACAGCTCGGCATTAGTACTATGCTTGTTGTTTTAAATGCTTTGCCTTCAAGTCTCTTTGCGACAATGAAAAAAAACAAACAAACATGTACACTGCAAAAATGATTCATAGATCACGTAAAAAAATTCATGAAATAATCATGAAAAATTACCAATGGTATACTAGGCTTTATTTCAGTTTATTTCAAACAACTATCAACTTAAATAATAATAATTAAATGCTGATTTTTTTTTGTTAGGTCAAATATACCTTACCTAAAAAATGCTTTGTAGTTCAGATGCACCCTCATTCCAGCATGCACTGGGACATACAAAATTAATATGGTTGTACTGCCCATTTGTCTGTTTTATTTTCACTACTGTTGTTGATTTTGCTGGCATGTTTAGAAATTTGTTGTCTTTTATGCAGGATTAATTTTCTTACAGTTTCTTTAAATGGTCATTTATGGCAGATTTTACACCATGATAACTTTAAAACACTAAAATAAATTTGATTAAACTCAGAACAAGACATGCAAACTATTGCCTTGAATGTTTTAATAATTTAAGGTTTATGAACACTTTTTAATGCATTGACTCTGAAAGTATACAAACCAGAATGATGTAGAAATGCTTATGTGGAATAACATTCAAAAGATGAAACAGAGACAAATCTACACTACTAAAGTTTACACAAGACAGTATCGACATTTGTGATGTCTTTCAAAAGCAAACTGCTGATCTTGTGCACGCCACAACAGCTCTCCAGCTAAAGTAACGGTGATGTGTTCCTCCATCCCCCCTTCAGTCATTCAAAAGCACAGTTTCATCTCTCGCTCTGTACTGTAGGGCTTGACACTGTACTGGGGTAATTAGTTAGTGGCTGGAATAGACGTATGAAATATTAAGGGACTTCCAAAGGGACCAAACTTCAAATGAAAATCTCACTGGCCTTCTGGAAATGTGCCAAGCAGGAAAACTGGAAATATGTACTAAAATTGACAATAACAGGGAACGTGTATAAATGTGTCCTTAGGATGAGTGTCATTACAGATTTCCGGATTCGATTCAAATTCACAAGCTCTTGAATCTGATTCCATTAGATTCAGTTCTGATTCATTTGAGCATATTTCATTTTGCTAATATATGAAAGATATTTCTCAGCTAATGTTGTATTATGCAAGGAACCAACTAAGTGTGTTGGTTCAACAACTTGCTTTTTATTTATTTTCACATATATAATACTAAACACAGTATCCTCTGGATAGCAAATTAAGTAAACTTTAACTTTATTTCTTGTTTAAATAATGTATAAAATTGCTAAATCTATAACTCATGAACATTTGTTTTTTTAATGATTCATTACAAAATAGACTCACAAGAGTTCAAACTTGAACTGTTATTGAATATGGCAAGGTTTTTGGTCTATCGGAATAGATCTGCTACGCTGCTGATTATTGCTCCAGCTGCAGAGCAAATATGAGCTTGCTATAGCAAGTATACTGCCAATAAATACACAGACACGCTGCTGTGAGCATGTAAGATATGCTGCCGCTGCAAGAGTAGACTTACATACATCCTGTAGCAGTTCTAGGCAGGTGGAGCTGGGGGAGGTGGAGGGTTTCAGGGGAACCAGACTTAGAGCAGTCGCAAGGGCTGAGCCAATTATGTGACAGTACAGGGCTTCGCACTTTTCCAAGGCCTCACACCAAAGTAAAGTGACAGCTGACTTGATGATAGTTGAAGCCAATAGTTAAAGTTCATGTTTTGTCCTTCAGAAATATGATCATAGTTTAAAGACATAGCTAAACGTAAGACTGAGTTGTCATGCTGTATTATTTAGCTTGTTAAAAATGTATAATGCAGTAACTTACAATATCGCTCTGAGCGTGTGATTCATGCGCATGCCTGTCAGCGTTAGCCTGGCAAGCCAGACTTACATCAAGTTTATTCTGGCAACTCTCCATAGACGCGGCTTAATCCGAGGGGCGAGATAAATGGTTGTCTCTCAAATTCCCTCTGCACGCAATAAGATAGCGCTACAACCAACCAGAGCAATGAAGGTGACGTAGTCAGAGCGGCAAAGATCCGGTCCAGCAAAACTCCGAACACATCTTTCTTTTTTAAGAATGACTTAAGTGCCGTTCTTTGCTCTTTTCTCAAAGAAAAACTTAACTCCAAGTTCTCCAGAGTCGCGGCCAAAGCCGATTCGAAAGACCGCTGTTCTCCATCCGCAGCCACCATTCTTTGTTTTCAAGTGGCAGCCGTCGCAACTCTGTCGTCATATGTTAAGCCCGCCCGCGCCTACTCTATACACGACGTGATTGGCCTGACCCAATTTAGGGTTTTGCAGCTAGAATTTACTATGCATGTAGCTATTCAAAACAACTTAAAGGGGGGGTACAATGGTGTTTCATGTATTCAGAGTTGTTTACAGTGTTAAAGAGATGGATTCTCATGCTAATAATGGCCAAAGTTTGAAAAGTTATTTTGAAGGAATAACAGAGAATTTCTGTGCTGAAAATCATCCTTCCAGGTTGCAACACGTTTCGGCTGTTTTTTTTCTATCGTAGATCTAATGACGTAGACCAGAGTGGAACTCCTTATATGAGCATTGCTCTCGGAAAAGCGCGTTCACGCACACGTCGACCAGAGGAGAGAAAGACCCTCTGTCTATGGAAAGACCCAAGCGCATATCGACGCGCTACTACCGGAAATCATCATCATCAGCGCTAAATAGGAATGGTTGATGTCAAGAATGTCTCCAAAAAAGTGTGTTTTGGGATGTGAGGGTAAGTTTACCTTGTTCAGCTTCCCAAAGAACCCAGTGTTACTGGAACAGTGGATGCAGTTTGTATTTACGGGACAGCAAAGGAGTGTGGCAAGTGCGGTTTTGTGTTCTGGTCATTTCAGTGACGAATGTTTTATTAACAAGGTCGTCGCTGGATTTGCAAACCGGTTGCAATTAAAACCTGGCGCGGTCCCAGTGATAAAACACCCCATTCATGTAAGTACAACGGTATCACGCGCTCCCGCTTGACTCTATAGCTCCGCCCACGCCCAGAATCAAGGACCTCGGCTTTTTCCGGATAGAATCGGAAAGCTGTATTTTTATTTTATAAATATGATGAAACTAAAGACTTTTTGGAGATATGAAGGACGCACTATTACTCTATAGGTACTCAAGATTAACATGAGATTGACTGAAACTAAGTATTTTACCCCCCCTTTAATAGAAAGACCATGTTTTATGCCCATTATTGCGTACATAGACATTTTGTCAAAGCAAGATGTGATTAACTGGAAAATGTATATTTTTACCCAGTCCTAATGTGTCCTGCCCTCATCATAGTACCATAGTATATCATTTGTCAATCAACAGGCTGCAAAATTCGGTTTGTGCAGCAAATTTCCTCAACTGCACTCAGATTTTTTAGAGAAGTCACATGTTGGGAGAGTGTAATGAAGGGACAAGTCCTCTGCTAAAGGCATCAGCTTCAGAGATCGAAGACCAGAGAAGCTGCAAGAAAGCACCAGAGCGGGAAAATGAAAGGCAAGTGTAAAATATTCAGCAGTGAAATCCGCTCCCTTGCGAAGCAAGATCTGATAATTGAAATGAAGATTATGGTGGCCATGTTGCGAAAACTCTCAACGTCATTTATCCTCTTTGTGCCCACAGACTGAAATTAACCATCGGGCTGAAAAATTTCCCACACTATCGCAAAGGGTACTTAACTCATTAATTAGTTTTAATACAGATTCTGATGTTTGTCCCCTCAAGAGATACATTATGAAATGCTCGCCTCTACAGCTCATTTGCAAAATAGCACAGTGCTACCTCAATGAAGAAAAACACATTGACTGGAAGTCAGAAGTGCCGACCGCAGAGGAAAGTGAATCAGCAGGCCAAAGTCACTGAAAATTGCCCATCTGGAGAGTTTGGCTGCATCCTCTCGCTGTAAACTGTCATTGCTGCCCGTCACACCAACACAAAAACTCACAGCGCTAACAGTTTAGCTATTAGCGTCATCTCCTATACTCTAACCTAAGGCACATCGTTACAAAGCAGCCAAATATAGGACCAAGTGGTGACGATTCAGGGTTTTAAGTAGGTGGATTATCTAAAATCAGGTCAGTGAAAGACATTGCAGGCTCATTTCCCTTTACTTCCCATTGTATTCGCTTGATACTTCAATAATGCGTTGTGCAATAGCTCTCCTCTCTGTCAGTACTGTAGTAGTTGATCGTCTCAGCCTCGTACATATCTAGAACATTAGATTAGACATCAAAGGTTTGGTTATTTAAAGTACGTCCAGAGAGGGACAGAGTGTAGAAGTGTGTTGAGGGGTGAATGGGTTTTAAACAGAATACATTAACAACAGAGCGTACATGTGCGCATGACTGTGCGTATGATGCTACAGCACTTGACTTGCTCTCACGGATGGGCAAATGCTTTTGAAGAAAGAAGTTGGTCGGGAAAGACAGCAAAAAGGAGGACAGGAGAAGGAGGGAAAACAAAGTGATCAAAAACAAGGAGACAAGAGGCCAAAGGGCAGAATACGAAGAATGTCTGTAGGAGGACAGAACACATGAGTCAGATTGTGAAAATGTTAAAACAATACATTGTTTTACTGTACAGCTATATTAAAACATCCATCATTTCTTTTTACGGCTGGAAGGAAAACGAATATGATTTTTCATCCGCTACGCTGCAACATTAATAACTCCATGAAATTCAAATAAAGTGTGTCATTTTGTTGATATTTAAATACTTTCTCCTAACCCAGCTTAATATGCAGAAAAACATGCAAAAATATGGTTTGGTTCATATTTACAAACACGCTTTTAAAAAAAATGCTCTATTTGAACATCCCTACAAGCCCAACACAGAAACATTGGTTCTCTTACGTAGAGTTCTCTCGTACTGCGTCGAAGAACGCTACGGGAAAGATATTTCTTTGTCGAGATTGAAGCCAAAAATTAATCCTTAATTTTGTAATATTGTAAAACGCTTTTCTGAAGCATACAACCTAGGCGGAGCAATACAGCTCACCCATTGGCTGCTCTGCCAGAAAAGCACAGCCTATGCGAGGCCAGGACGCTGACCAATGAGGACGCTTCGCGCCCTTCTGCGTCACCTCCCGCCCAAACAGGCGTGGCCTAGGCCTATAAATACGAGCATAGCTGTCTAACACGCCGATTTTCTTAAATTCACGAAGCTGCACGCATCGTTGGATTGGATTCGAGCCACCACAGCCGTTTGGATACAAGCACCTCAGCAGGACGCGCCTCTTACCTGAAGCCGCTGGTCATCGCCGCCTTCAGCCGCCGTTCCCTGCTGCGCTTCTCCGGCGTGGAATATCCTTTACATTATGTGTGTGTGTTTTGTGTGTGTGTTCGCCGTCGCGTCACACAGTTTTTCCACACTAAAAGAGCCGAGCGTCTTTTTCAAGATGTCTCGCACCTCCTGTGGCTCGTGTAGAGCCCCGCTCAGCGACAGGGACCACGTGCTGTGTTTCCTGCCTGTGAGTATCACGCAGCTTCAGCTCTCGTCGATGGCGGCTGCCATCGCTGTAATTTGATGCCTACGGTGACTCTGCGGACTCGCCTGGCGTTCATTTACTGAAGCTGCACCCTTTTCCGCCCGCTGTAGTGCCGCGCCGTGAAAAGCGCCGTGCTCAGCGGAGCCCGGAACCTCCCTTCACCACGAGGTGCTCGCCGCTGCTGCCGCTAGCTCCTCCGCCCGCTTCGCTGGACTCTCTGACCGACGGACAAGGGCCGCTGTGTGCCGCCGCGTCCGTCATGGATGAGGAAGATGAAGCCGTGTCTGTGAAGGACGACTGCTGTTCTCTCCTCGCTTCGGGTAGCGAGGGATGGGCGAGCTCCGAGGATCTCCCCTCCCCCGCCGCTCGTGAGCGTCGACGGAGAAAGACCAGCATCGATGCGCTTACCGGCTGGATGGCTGCTTTTCTGCAGAGGAACGTACGTTACCGTCCTCACGACCCGCGCCTTTTTCTTCCTGAATTCACGAAGAAATCGCGGAGTCCCGGAAAGCCCCGTTTTCAGCCAGGATGCGCATTTCTGCTTCGAGGAAAGCTACAGTGTTAAAATCCCGCCGCGGCCGGATTTCACTAAAATGTCTCGCTCGCACAGTCCCAACATTCGCGACCGTGCCAGTGTATTTTGCAGTCACCAAATCGGCATCAATGCCCGTTTGCCTGCACACAGACGCCGTTTTCACGACGCCCCAGGTAAATCTGAAAATGTATTTACTGGTGTCCCGGCCACGGCCGATGGTGTAATGTGTGTATCCGTAATGCCCACGACCTAGTGCCCATTCGTACACACAAGCACAGCCCTACACAATACAGGGCTTGCACACATAAAATCGACTCGTGTCGGTTGTGCTTCACATGTAAGCTAGTGAACGTGCCCGCTTTTCAGTGCCCACAATCACTACACACTGCATGTCCCGTGGTTTCTGTAAAAACGAAACGAATGTACGGTCAGTCGGTTCTGATAGACAGTACTCTCTGTGCTACACGGTGTCCCGGCCATGGCCGATGATGTAATGTGTGTAACTGTATGCCCACGACCCAGTGCCCATCTGTACACACAAGCACAGCCCCGCACAATACAGGGCTTGCACACATAAATCGACTCATTTCGATTGTGCATTATATGTAGTGAGCGTGCCCGTTTTCAAGCGCCCACAATCACTACAAGCTACATGTCACACGGTTTCTATGAAACGAAACCTATGCACGGTCAGTCAGTTCTAATAGACAGTACTTCCCAGTGCTATAAATGTACCCGCGTTCACGCACCCACATTTATTCTCAAACATGCCGAGCCGTACGGGGCTCGCACCGCGCGCTCCCTCTTTCAGCTGAGAGAGCTGAGAGCGCGCGCGGGCTGCCCGCTCGATTAAGCGCGCCCCCGCATCACGCTGCAATGGCGCCCATGTTACAGCACACGACTGCTCTCGTGTCGCCGCCATTTCGCGACCAGAGCCCGGTTTTTCAACCCGTGCAAGCACAGCCCTGAACAACACAGGGTCTGCACACATAAAATCGGCTCATGCCGATTGTGTTTTACATGTAGTGAGCGTGACCCACTGCCAAGTGCCCACAACCACTACACACTGCACGTTCCGCGGGTTTCTGTAAAAACGAAACTAACGAACGGTCAGTCAGTACACAAAAACAGTGTTCCCGGTGTTATAAATGTGCCCGCCACCAAGCGCCCACGTTTATTCACAAACATCACGAGCCCTACGGGACTCGTCCCGCGCGCTCTCTCTCGACACAGAGAGCTGAGCGCGCGCGGGATGCATACTGTGTTAAACATGCCCCCCGCCTCACACGCCACGGCGTCCATGTCACAGCACACGGTTGCTCTCGTGTCGCCGCCATTTCGCGACCAGGGCCCAGATTACATTCAACCCCTAGTCACACGTGCAGATGCATGGGAATGACTTCCCGGGGTCTCAGAATGGGTGCTAGAGACTATAAAAAGAGGCTATTCGCTACAGTTTCATCGACGCCCTCCCCGTTTCACGGAGAAAGTCGAAACTACGGTGAAAACAGAAGTAGCACATCTACTTCGAGCCGAAATAGCGAAGCTATTGAGCAAAGGGGCCATAGAGCCTTTATCTCAAGCTCAGAGCGAAGGGGGTCTGTACAGCAGATATTTTCTGGAACCGAAAAAAGACGGGGGTCTCAGACCCATTTTAGATCTCAGGCATCTGAACAAAGCGCTGACAAAGCGAAAGTTCAGAATGCTCACGACCAGAGCTATCCTCGCGCAGATTCGCCGAGGAGACTGGTTTATGGCAATAGATCTGAAAGACGCGTATTTTCATACAAATTGCGTCACGTCACAGGCGATTTTTGAGATTCGCCTTCGGGGGCCAGGCATATCAGTACACAGTCCTGCCATTCGGCCTGTCTCTAGCACCTCGTACATTTACAGTGTGCATGGACGCGGCGCTGGCACCCCTGAGACTCCGCGGCATTCGAATTCTGAATTATTTGGACGATTGGCTGATTCTAGCTCAATCACCTTCAGAACGCATCCGCCACAAGACCCTAATTCTCGATCACCTCGAGTGCTTAGGTCTGAGAGTCAATTGGGAGAAAAGTTCACTGTTTCCCAGTCAAAGGATCTCCTTTTTAGGACTGGATCTGAACTCACTGTCTATGACAGCACAGCTGTCATCACAGCGCAGGCAAAATACCCTGCAATGGCGAAATCCTTCCTCAGCGGCCACATAGTGCCACTCAGGAGATTTCAGAAAATGCTGGGCCTCATGGCCTCAGCCTCAACAGTGCTGCAGTTGGGCCTGCTGCGCATGCGCCCACTACAGTTCTGGTTGAGAGCGCGCGTACCGCGCCGAGCATGGTTACACGGTCGTTATCGCCTCAAGGTCACTCAGGAATGCATTTCAGCCCTGACACCATGGAGAGCGTCAGACTGGTACCGGTCAGGTGTAAGCCTGGGGACTTCCTCGAGCCTGAAGGTGGTGTCCACGGACGCGTCCACCTCAGGCTGGGGAGCACTGCTCGACGGCAGTCCGCTCTTTGGCCAGTGGTCAGAGCGAGCCGAACTACCGCACATAAACTGCCTGGAAATGATGGCAGTGGACTTTGCGCTGAGGCGCTTCTGTCCCCGGATAAAAGGACACCACGTCCTGGTCCGCTCGGACAACATGTCGGTAGTAGCCTACATAAACCGCCAGGGTGGCGTGAGATCCCGGAACCTATTCAGGTTAGCGGAACGCATACTGGTGTGGGCCCAGCACAACCTGCGCTCGTTAAGAGCAATACACGTGCCAGGTCACTTGAACGTAGGCCCGGACAGACTCTCACGGAACAACGTTCCTACGGGAGAGTGGTCCCTACACACACAGACAGTGCGTCTGCTGTGGAAAACGTTCGGCAGAGCGGAAATAGACCTGTTTGCAAACCAGGAAAACGCTCATTGCCCAGAATTCTTTTCGAAGAGCGCGAACGCGCTGGCCAGAGTCTGGCCCCGCCGCCCGCTCTATGCTTTTCCTCCTGTCTCACTCCTGCCTCAAGTGCTGGAGCGTATCAAGGAGAGCGGATGCTCAGTACTGCTAGTTGCTCCATTCTGGACGAATCAGACCTGGTTCCCAGCTTTGATGCGACTGAAAAGTACTGCCCCGTGGCCGATTCCAGTGAGGAGAGACCTCCTCTCACAGGCCAAGGGCTCGATTCTGCATCCTCACCCCGAGCTTTGGTCCCTACACGTATGGGCCATAAACGGGTACCCGCTAACCTCCCAAGAGGAGTGTTAGACACGATCGAACAAGCTAGGGCTCCGTCTACTAGACGGCTCTACGCTTCCAAATGGTCGGTGTTCTCTGGATGGTGTTCAGATCAAGGTCTGTCACCACTTCAGTGTGGAGAACCGGAGATTCTCTCCTTCTTGCAAGAGCTATTGGATAAGGGAAGAACCCCATCCACGCTCAAAGTCTATGTGGCTGCCATATCAGCGTTCGTTAATCCAACGCTTGGCCGTTCACTAGGCAGGAACGACCTGGTGGTCCGCTTCCTGAGAGGCGCCAGGAGGTTAAACCCTCCAAGGCCTCCTTCAGTCCCCGTTTGGGACCTTTCTACAGTGTTGAACGCTATGAAAGGGGCCCCTTTCGAGCCTATTCACTCAGTTGACATGAAACACCTGTCTCTCAAGACCGTGTTTCTTTTGGCTCTCGCTTCAGTGAAGCGTGTGGGAGACTTGCAAGCGCTCTCAGTGAGAGCTTCTTGTATGGAGTTCGGGCCAAACGACTCTATAGTCGTATTGAAACCGAAGCATGGGTACGTGCCTAAGTCCCTCAACACACCGTTCAGGGCTCAGGTCATCTCCCTGTCGGCCATGCCGGCCTCAGAGGACGGAAATAGCTCCCTTTGCCCGGTCAGGGCATTAAGAGCTTACGTGTCCCGCTCCGCTGTTTTTCGACAGACGGAGCAGCTCTTTGTTTCGTTCAGCGGGCGCTCCAAGGGACGAGCCGCAACGAAACAGAGTCTATCTCGATGGGTAGTGGACGCCATTGCGCTAGCCTACGCATCTAGAGGCTTGGAATGCCCTTTGGGCATCAGAGCACATTCCACGAGAGGCATGGCCTCTTCATGGGCTTGGTATAGCGGAATCTCGTTACATGATATCTGTATGGCGGCAGGCTGGGCCTCCCCGTCTACATTTATTAGGTTCTGTAACCTAGAGGTTCCTGCGTTGCAGGCTAAACTGCTCTCGGTCTAGAAGACTATGTATAAGTGTTCCTGCCCCGCGCTGCGGCCCAGGTCACTTCAATGGTAATATGTACAAGTGCTCCTGCCCCGCGCTGCGGCCCAGGTCACTTCAATGCCTAATATGTATAAGTGTTCCTGCCCCGCGCTGCGGCCCAGGTCACTTCAATGTTTAAGCATCACTCACTGACAATGTGTCCCATGAGCATGCTATTACCCTTCATATATATCTATATTACATATATATGCTATTATGCCTTAAGAGGCACTACTATAAGGGATGATGCTATTTAGCCGCTCTCCCTATACTTCTTGGGGTAGGCGCTTGTATACCAGGGCGCGCGCGCCCTTAGGTGTCTGTGTCGATCCAAGAACACGCACGGCGGTTTGCATAGGGTTCCCGTAGCGTTCTTCGACGCAGTACGAGAGAACTCTACGTAAGAGAACGTACTCGGTTACTAACGTAACCTCGGTTCTCTCTAGGAGAGGGAACGAGTACTGCGTCTCATGCCGTGCGTGTCCACGCTGCGTCGCTTCATTGACGAAAATCGGCGTGTTAGACAGCTATGCTCGTATTTATAGGCCTAGGCCACGCCTGTTTGGGCGGGAGGTGACGCAGAAGGGCGCGAAGCGTCCTCATTGGTCAGCGTCCTGGCCTCGCATAGGCTGTGCTTTTCTGGCAGAGCAGCCAATGGGTGAGCTGTATTGCTCCGCCTAGGTTGTATGCTTCAGAAAAGCGTTTTACAATATTACAAAATTAAGGATTAATTTTTGGCTTCAATCTCGACAAAGAAATATCTTTCCCGTAGCGTTCTTCGACGCAGTACTCGTTCCCTCTCCTAGAGAGAACCGAGGTTACGTTAGTAACCGAGTACGTTTCTGCATGGTTTTACGTAAAATGTGCTCATAAAATGGTAAAAGTAGATTAGATAGTATTCTGACATAAACTGGAATAAAGTGTGACATTGCAAAGAATTTTTATCTGACATTTTTCCTTAAAAAAAGTTAAATTATGCAGTTGCACAAACTAAAACTGCTTCTCACAATCAATGGATAAAAAGAACAGTCACAGTTGCTGGCGATTTCAAGTCATAACAACAGAACTGTTCTTAATGATTCTCCAACAATGACAGGGTTATTATAGTTAACTAAAACCATAAAAGAACACTTTTATTACTTGAAACAAAATATTTTATTTCTGCTAGTTGCCAAAGCAACATTTCTTATTTTCATTTAGGTTTAGCCTAACTGTTCTAAAATATCTATAACTGAAATAAAAAAAAATAAAAAAAGTATATAGACATTAAAAACTGATAATTTTTTTTAACAAATAATATATATATATATATATATTTAAATATATATATATATATAAACTATAATAGTATTGTAAGGCTGGAGAAACTGGTTGGAGAGATAAACTGGTCTATGAAACAAAGGACCTTGCTGGAAATTAACATCTGACCTCCCCCATACAGTCTCACTCCCTCTCACGCCTAAAGACTCACACAAGAATATATATGTGGTTTAATGTGAATGATTATTATGTTTAGTATCATTTTAAATGTCTCAGAGTGAGTGGTACAAATGTCTCATTTCCAACTAAGTTAAACAAAAAGAAATCAGGTTTTGTGAAAGAGGTTTTGGCTATTTAATGGAATGCGGCAGAGGAATCGGGGCGCTTTCTGTATCCAGACTGGCCCATGATGGCTGAGAGTCATAGAGACTCCCAGCCAACATGTATTTATTCAGGTTGGGTTCGCATCTCTTCTTTTTATTCATGTTTTGTATTGATTATCTTTGAATTGATTATACAATTGACCTGATACCTGATTTAATAAATTGTTACATTTGATTATTCAAACTGATTTTGACCTTGCTAATTTAATAGTTTAAAAGTAATAGTCAAACATTCGCTCACTTTTAGTGATGCATAGATATTATCAAAACCTTTCATTTATGGAGTCAGATGAAATAACGAGTAAACACATATGATAAATGTATTGCATTTAACCCAAATTACTTTGAGATGCTAGAAAGACGGAACGTGCAAGAAACCTTCCCCCTATAATTGGAAACCCTCATTGGACCAATATAGCGCGGCTTAAAGTATCTCACTATGATACTATAATAACACTGATCTATGACAATAAACTTTTTATTTAAAGTCTGATTTAAAGATTATGTATCTTTGGAAATATCCCTTAAATCACAGAGCAAAAGCTGTCTGGCAACAGTTGATAAGGTATGAATGTTCACTATTGCTTTTAAGGGGTTGTCAGTTCTGTTTGGTGCTCACAAAGGTGCAGAAATACACACAAATTCAGTTGTACTGCTGTTTAATAATTTGAAGGCTTACAATTTACAAACTTTTCTTTTAAAACATGGACAAAGGCTCCAAATTCTGCTCTTTTATCTGTTTTGTGGTTTGCTATAAGCTGAATAGCACACCTTGCCCGTTCAATTATATCGGTTTTTAAAAAAAAGAGCAGTGATTTATCACTGTCTTTATTATAAATAGAATTAGATTAACAGACATTTATATTATGACACCAACAGCAGTAATTCAATTTCCAGTTCTGCAGTGTTTTTATTTCCCCCTCCCTAGATAAATAAACAGAAAGAGGAAGATTAGTGGCTCAGTGTGGGACAGCATAAAAATGACAAGAGTATGTATAGCGCATCGGCACCGCTGTCATAATGAGAATAAAAATTTCAAAGAGTTCCTCATCTCATTCTCTATTCTCTTTTTCCATCTCTCTTTATCCTCAAGTTGGGAGTAATGGTGGACAAAACGAGGCTACAGGGAAGGGTCCTCATCACTGATTTATGTTTGCTCCCGTGTCCCGCATGTATTTTCCACACTTTGAATGTAATAGAAAGCATCACCCGTCACAAAAGCGCAAACAAAAGCGCCAGTCTTCATTGTGATGCGGAAAGCCTCAACTTGCATATCTCGTGCACAAAGCCCTGCATCCCCTACGATTGTTTTTCTCTCTTTTTTTGCTTTGTTTTATGGCAAATGGTGAAGCGGAAGCTGCTCTGTCTATTTCAATGACAATCGGAAACAAAATTATGCTGAAAAAGGTGCCTAGGTTGAGTTGGTGGAAAGCGCTCTTCAAATTATAGATGATTAAAGAAATTTGATGGAAAGAATTTAGAAAGAGAATGTTTGAGCGTTAAGACTCACATGACCCTCGTAATGGTTTAGTTGTCGGTGTATCTCGATTACAATATAATTGCCACTCTGTTCCTGTGTTAGTTTCTCCTAAAGGCGCTATCATGACACTTCTATGGCTTGGCTGTGGTGGTCTTAAGGGGAGCAACTCATCCTTTGTTTGTAGCCTATGCATATTAGTAAAACCAATTGTGTTATATTATCTTTCTTTAATATGATAGTGAGGAGTGCTACAGGGGGTGAAAATGATTGTTGTTCAACATGAGGCTACAGCAGAACATGGCATCTCAGCAGTGCTATAAGCTCCAAGCTTAACTCTTTATGACCCCCAGAGAGGGTTCACTGAATGGCTGTGGAGAAGAACCTCAGCTGGCATGAATGAGGGCATTTGCTGGGGTAATCGGGCACTTGAAAGCAACAATTAACATATTCTAACAAGATCAAGAAATCTATTTCTTACTTGGCCTCTGAACCACTGAATTATTCTTCTCTTAATGCACATACAAACATGCTTTTATCCAAACTTACACTTATTCTATATTTTATCAGTTATCAGGCCTTTAATTAAACTAATGTCCATGGCATTGTTAGCAACATACCATACTCTACTGATTGAGCTACAGGAATGTTAAAGCGTACATAATTTGTGTCCATTAATGAACACGTGTTAATAATTGGTAATGCGTGTAAATGAGTGCGGATGTGTTTATAATATGACATTAGTATTCACAGGTATTTGTATGTAAAGCGTTGTTCTAGCTGACATATATTTACATTATTAATGTATTGACAGCATCTAACTGACAAAAAATATGAAAAAGTCCAGCCAATTTGTACATGAAAAGTATGTTCTGGGTGCGTAGATTCAGTTTACAAAACATGAAAAAACTCAAAAAGGAATCGGCACACCAAAAAAAGTTCAGGATCCATTGAAAAGGAGTATTTTACTGAAGATTCTCATATAATGTCACAACAGAATACCATAGTGCACTAACAAAAAAGTGACTGTGCATATAACAAAAAAATTAAAAACTTTCAGTCCATCTACTTTAAATCTGTTTGGGGATTACATTACTGAATAATTTTTATTTTATTTCCTTAATATGTAAATACTTTAAATGTACAGTATATTGTAACAAATTATTGTCAATTTATTATTTGTTTGTAATTTATTATTTGTATATAACAATTTATTATTATTATTGTTGAATTATTATTGTTGTCTCTAAATAGCTATAGAAATATATTCACATGCATTTAAATATAATTAAATTATATTAACAAATAAATATAATGGATTTGTAAAGACACATATTTACATTCCTAAAGACATTTATGTTTTAGATGCTGTCAATACATCCATATATTATGTTTCATTATATCCAAACAATGCATATCTCACCATTTCGTATGAATACCTAAAAATACTAATGAGGTCAGAGTGGCATGTGTGCTTGTCTAAGTTTATTCTTAAAGAACCCTGTATCTATTCAGACTGCACATAAAATAGTCCCAATCACAATTTTATAGTTATTGTAAAGCTGATTAGATATGAGCTATAAAACCTATGAGAATATGTCACAAGCTTCTTATGAATCCTATTTCATTCATCATTATGGGAGGGTGTTTATAGAGATTACAAATCCATCAAGGAGAATAGCTCATTTGTTGTAGGCTGATATGATTAAAGTGTTTACTTCATTTGCTTAAAACTGCAAACAGCACATCTGAGCGTATGAGCTGAATGTTGGACAAGAGACTTAGACGCCTGGAGTACTGAAATACACCCATCCATTTACAAAACGCATCTGTGGGAGGTGTGTTGTGTGTGGGCAAAAGGTACGAATCTAACTTGAAAGTGTTTGCTATATGTGGTCTAGCATCAAGGTGGCCCACAGGAGTCAGTTTGAATGCGCACTGGTTAGAAACTGAACAGAAAGGCTTTGTATAATGCTCGTATTATGTGTATGCATTATTTTTCGCTGAATATATTTATCTCAGATCTTGAGGGTAACTGCTGTGAGCCTCCAAAATTAAGTAACCACTTAATTGGCAGCATCCAAGAGGTGAAAACAATGTTGTGTGTCACAGTGCTAATGGGCATTAACATGTTTATAAATAACCGATTGCATATAGAGCTTCATTTGTGACTCATTGATTGTGATTTCCCTCCACTAGTGTTATGGAGACTATATAGTATGTAATGTTTCCACACTGATAACAAGCCATTTGAAAAATGTGAACTCGCTAGCATATGTTCCTCGCAGAGGTTCTCCACTCTGTCTAGCTCAAGGTTGCCAGCACTTACTCTCATAAGTGGCGTAATTTGTTGAGAGGCTGGTGGTAATAGAACCCAGGATAAGGGCTGAAATGATTCAGAGCTTCATCCAGTAGAAACACATATAATGATGCTGACATTCGGGATATCAGCGGACTCTGGGGTTCTTTTATATGAATTCAATGCACCATTATGTCAGTGTAACAGTGAATGGGTGTCTTGCACAGTCTAAGATGTTACATTTGTTTTGGTCAGGTCTAATGTAATTTTAAGCCAAAATCGGCAGTCACTGTAAAAAGATGGAGTGACGTTGCTGGGAATTGGGAATTTAATCTTGTCTGGATGCTTGTCTTGACTTGATTTCATTGCCACCTTTGTGAGAGTCCCCCGATCAGACAGATTTAACCCTTTTGGATGGAAGGATATGCATATTTAGTGAGACGGCTGAAAAAAAATGTCATACTAAAATCTGGGGTTTGCTTTGTCTGCTGTTATGTTTTGCACAAAGTTGAGCGTTCAAGGCTTTTTATTATACTTTACTGACCATTCATTTGTATGGACAATCAATGAGTCATAAAGGATGGTTGTTTAGGTTCTATCTGAATAGGGATGAGCTCTACAGACTCAGTGACTGATGGCAGGGCGAAGACAGGGTTTATGACAGGGAAACCAAACAGTGGAGAATGCATTATACGGGTATAGATACAGGGTTCTTTAAGAATAAACTTAGACAAACTTAGTTTGCCAAACAGAAAACTCATATGGACCAAAAAAAGTGCACGTTATTATTAGGGGAAAGGAACTGTGTCCCTCAAAACAGACAAAGAGCTGATCAGAGTGTCTTAAGCTCTCTGTGCAGTCCAAGTACACACACAGGGCGCATATCGGACATAGCAACGATAAGGCTGGGTCTGCCTTGTCATGAGGACGCACTTGCAGGTTCACCACCTGATCCCTAAAAGGAGTAGTGAGAATCTTGGGCACGTACCCCAGCCGTGAGAGTATGCTAGCCAAATTCCAGGCATGTTTCGCTGACAGAGGTCTCCTGCAGGTTCTCAACGCTGTTGATGGAAATGAGCACAGTCAGTGGGGCCATCTACAATGAGAGGGTGCTAAACTCGACTGACTCTAGAGGGTTCAACTGGGGGCTCTATGTAGGATCAAGTCTACAGAGAGGTCCCAGGAGGGAATAAGTGCATTGTGTTGTGCCGCTATAGCAGCCACATGCACTTTTAGGGTTGAGGGGACAGCCACATCTCCAACCTGTTCTCCAGGAATGAAGCACTGATCCAACTACCAATCCGTGAAGAGACGGCACTTTGAAGCATATAGCCACCTCGTGGAGTGTTTCAGAGGTCTGAGTGTGGGTGCCAAATTGTGCCCTGTCCCTGAGAAGAAAGATCGTTCCTCATTGAATCGGTGGGGGTAGGTTGGGGTCCGAAAACCAGTCAGTGGGCCCTATTTTAACGATCTGAAACGCAATTGTCAAAGTGCAAAGCGCAAGTAACTTTGTGGGCGGATCCCGGCGCTGTTGCTATTTTCCCAGCGGGATAAATGACTCTTGCGCCCGACGCAAATCTAAAATGTGTGTGTCTGAAGTCGCTTCATTATTCATAGGTGTGGTTTGGGCGTAACGTGAAATAAACCAATCAGAGCGTCCTCTCACATTCCCTTTAAGAGCAGACGCGCTTGTTCCATGGCGGATTGCTATTATAACGGCGGATTTGCCAGCGCACGCCAGGAGCGGTTCACAGCCGAGGAGACCGACGTTCTCGTCAGGGTCGTAAAACACAGAGAAGTGACATTGGGGATGATGGGAGAAACCCACCCAAATTAGCTTCGGTTAAACAGGCGTATAATTTGGGTAGTAAATGTGTAGCCTAATCTAGATTTATTTTTTATTTTTATCTAGATAGATCTTTTTCACATCTTCACGGACACAACAATGATTTCCCTCGTCTGTTAATATTTTTCCTTGTAATAATGTATGATTTGCAAAAATGAAAACTGCTGCATCTGTTTATATTAGAGAATCAAAGTGGATGCGGGTTAACATTATGGCCAAGCACGCGCCCTTAAAATACCATATCACTAACGTGCAATGCGCCACTGTCTTTAGACTGTTTTTTTCCTGGTCAATGGCGCAATTGCTTTCTAAAACTGGAAAATAGCACCATGGAAGTTTTGCGCCGGAACACGCCTTCTCTTTGCGCTGAACCGCCCCCGCGAGCGCAAGTTCATTCCCTAATTTACCGACGTGCGTCTGTGGAGGGAAAAGTCCGCTGTGCGCGGGTGCAAAATAGGAATGATACATGCGTCGGTGTTCAAAGTCAATTGCGCTGGGTGCAAGATAGGGCCCAGTATCTGATGTGACCACCATTTGTCTCACGCAGTGCAACACATCCCTTTCGCATAGAGTTGTTCAGGTTGTTGATTGTGGCCTGGGGAATATTGGTCCACTTCTCTTTAATGGTTGTGCGAAGTTGCTGGATATGTGCAGGACCTGGAACACACTGACGTATACGCAGATCCAGAGCATCCCAAACATGCTCAAGGGGTGACATGTCCAGTGAGTATGCTGGCCATGCAAGAACTGGGATGTTTTCAGCTTCCAGGAATTGTGTACAGATCCTTGCAACATGGGGCCGTGCATTATCATGCTGCAACATGAGGTGATGGTCGTGGATGAAATGGAACTACAATGGTCCTCAGGATCTCGTCACGGTATCTCTGTGCATTCAAAATGCCATCAATAAAATGCGCCTGTGTTCGTTGTCCATAACATACGCCTGCCCATACCATAACCATCACCGCCACCATGGGCCACTCGATCCACAACGTTGACATCAGCAAACCGCTCACCCACACGACGCCATACATGCTGCCTGTCATCTGCCCTGTACAGTAAAAACCGGGATTCATCCGTGAAGAGAACACCTCTTCAAAGCTCCAGACGCCATTGAATGTGAGCATTTGCCCACGAGTCGGTTACGACAACGAACTGCAGTCAGGTCGAGACCCCAATGAGGACGACGAGCATTCAGATGAGCTTCCCTGAGACGGTTTCTGACAGTTTGTGCAGAAATTTTTTGGTTGTGAAAACCGATTGTTGCAGCAGCTGTCCGGCTGGCTGGTCTCAGACGATCTTGGAGGTGAAGATGCTGGATGTGGAGGTCCTGGGCTGGTGTGGTTACACGTGGTCTGCGGTTGTGAGGACGGTTAGATGTTCTGCCAAATTCTCTGAAACGCCTTTGGAGATGGCTTAAGGTAGAGAAATTAACATTCAATTCACAGGCAACAGCTCTGGTGGACATTCCTGCAGTCGGCATGCCAATTGTACACTCCCTCAAAACTTGCGACATCTGTGGCATTGTGCTGTGTGACAAAACTACACATTTTAGAGTGGCCTTTTATTGTGGCCAGCCTAAGGCACACCTGTGCAATAATCATGCTGTCTAATCAGCATCTTGATATGCCACACCTATGAGGTGGATGGATTATCTCGGCAAAGGAGAAGTGTTCACTAATACAGATTTATACAGATTTGTGAACAATATTTAAGAGAAATGCGCTTCTGTGTACATAAAAAAGTCTTAGATCTTTGAATTCTGCTCATGAAAAATGGGAGCAAAAACAAAAGTGTTGCGTTTATAATTTTGTTCAGTGTAGTTATTGATCTCTCGAACGCAATGGCCAATTAGAGGTGTTTAAGTTAGTCAGAATCCACTTACCGCTCAAAATGCCAGAGTTTTAATGCAGAGAAACCTCTTATTAACAAACAAAGTGTAGACACGATGTAAGTAAGAGATTTATTGTGCATTGTTGGCAGCTTCAGTGATTATAACAGAACTTTGTGAGATCATGATGAACTGACAAAATGACAGCTTTTAAGTGATTGTCAAGAGAGCGGTCTTGACTCACTTTCGAAGCTACAGCCTATATAATCCATTGATTAAAACTATTGTTTTTCATGCTGCTAAGAGGTCTGGCGGCAAATTGCATGCTGCAAATTTTGCAAGTGACATTTACATATGAATGCTGGATTCAATCTGCATGGGACAGAAATATGACGTTAAAATAGCAACGCATTAAAGCAATGTAAATGCAGACTAATAGATTCATAGAAAAATATTAAATTCTATTCCAGTTATTGGTAAAAGTGATGACTTGTAAATAATCTTAAATGTCTCACTGTACACTACTGTGGTGAAGCTGTTGTTTAGCCTACATCTGCACTTTACTAGATCACCCTCACAAATTTCAGAAGCATCCTCTGTGATTTGATTCTGGAACTGGGCCCGGGCTTCGTTCACAGTAAAGCTGCTACACATGAACTGTTATCATTCACATGTGTGGAGTGCGTCTCAGACTCCATCTCTGCATATGCTGTGAGTTTGGGTTTCTTATAAAGTTCATCTGGGAACGCAGTGTGCACCATTTCATCAGATTTGTAAGGTAAATAATTTATAAACCTACACCAACGCACGAGAATACATCAATATGTTTCTAAATATGCGAACTTCATCCCGTTTTCAAAATAAAAGTTTAAATCCTTGTTCTGAGTTTGCATGTTTTTTATGTCCACATATTCTAGTGCATGAAATTACAATGGCTGTAGCATTTCTATCAGAAAGAAGTGGCCAAATATTACAGATTAAGTAAACATTTAAATCAAATGTTTGGCCAATATTAAAGGCCCACTGAAGTGCCTTGGAACGAATTTGATTGGACAGAAGATGTGATGAGAATCTGAAGTCTGCGCTGCCGTCATAAAAATCTGTGATCCACTTTAGCGGAAGTGAGGGACTGTAAGTTTTGAATGCTTATAACTCCTAAATGCAACTTTTGTCATTGGTTTGGAACACACCAGCTTATTCATAACTTTAAAGCCCCGTTCACACCGCCAGCGACTGCACGCCACGATCCGATTCATTTCAATGGAACGCTGGCGACCTCCGGTGACACCAGCGACAGTGACTGTTGGCGACAGAATGTGGGCGTGTCAAGCGACGTGAGACACGTGACAAAAGTTCAGAAATGTAAACTTTATGCAAATGAGAAGCGATTTTCACGAGCGCCAACCAATAGGAAAGAAGACTTTCAATGGAGCTCACGTCACCGTCTCAAGTGCAGGCAAGACAGAAGAGTTTGAGGGCGATTTCACTGTTTTATATGATTTGACTGTAACCACATACATGGATATAACAAAATGATGCATGGAAAAGAAACTGTAGAAACTATGGAGACAGAATAGAATCATTAATAATTCACGCAGAAAACCTGATTTACACATGCGTAGACAATTTCACATGCATGAAACCTAATTCACGTACACACAAAAAAAATTCACGTGCGTGGAAAAAATGTTTCCCCACAAAAAACAATTCACATGCGCAAAATAAATGTATATATTCATAAAATACATTTCACAAATGCAAAACACAATTCGTAGATATACAACTGTGTGCAAAAACCTTTGAGTGTTTAAAATGTACGAGTTTATCCCTGAATGTGGACGTGCAATCGTCATTCACGTGTGAATCGCCTCGGATGTGTGTGTGTGTGTGTTTTTGAGACTTTCCTGGCAGAGCTCTTGACCCACACGGGTCAGTCGTACTCTTTAGCCAATCAGATGCGAGCTTACCATTCAACCAATCATATATGGAATCCCATGAGAGTGCATTCGAGGAGCACGGTTCTGCGCACCATTTGCGCAATACGGATTAATTAGAACGGAAATGAAGCTTTCAAACCAGCGAAGAACGGGTACGAGTTTAGTTTATTTAATAAAAGTCTGAGTTTACACGGTTTATCGTTTACTCCAGGGGTGCCCAATCCTGCTCCTGGCGATCGACTGTCCTGCACAGTTCATCTGCAACCCTAATCAAACACACCTGAAGCAACCAATTAAGGTCTTCAGAGCACGTCAGGATCACTTGAAAATTAAAGGCAGGTGTGTTTGATTAGGGTTGGAGATGAACTGTGCAGGACAGTAGTGGTGGGCAGATCGAGGCTTCGTGAAGTAATGAAACAGTTGAACCAAATGTGCCATATTGTTTCGAGGCTTCGAATCAATCCGACACCCGTCTCCACGGTGACACCTAGTGGTCACTTGCAGGTGTTGATCCTGAAACAACCTTGACGAGCCATTAAAATTTTATTTTTATTATTGTATTTTTCTAATATGTGACTTGTAACCTATAAAAAATCCTCTGACAAGGGACACTTGTTGCTGGCATGCAAAGACATTTTTAGCAAGGACATACAAATGAGGAAAGATTACTGCTCTCTCTTTCCAGTAAGTTAGTGGATCATGAGTTCTGGGCATCTATCTATCCAAATCTATCTATCTTTGTATCTATCTATATGAATCTATCTATGTATCTAGATATGTATCTATAATCTATCTATGTACCTAGATATGCATCTATAATATCTATGTATTTATATATGTAGGCTATCTATAAACTATCTATAGCCTATATGTATCTATCTATTAATCTAGCTGTCTATATTTATATCTATCTATTGATGTGTCACTGTGTAGGCTATACTCTGTCTGTCTCTAGCCTATCAGTCAATGTGTTGTGTAAATTTAAATGTAAGCCTAGCCTATAGCTAACTAATCAAATCGCACTATGTCACTATATCACCAAAAAATCCGCTATCTCAAAATCAAACTGTAAACGATAAACCGTGTAAACTCAGACTTTTATTAAATAAACTAAACTCGTACCCGTTCTTCGCTGGTTTGAAAGCTTCATTTCCGTTCTAATTAATCCGTATTGCGCAAATGGTGCGCAGAACCGTGCTCCTCGAATGCACTCTCAGGGGATTCCATATATGATTGGTTGAATGGTAAGCTCGCATCTGATTGGCTAAAGAGTACGACTGACCCGCGTGGGTCAAGAGCTCTGCCAGGAAAGTCTCAAAAACACACACACACACATCCGAGGCGATTCACACGTGAATGACGATTGCACGTCCACATTCAGGGATAAACTCGTACATTTTAAACACTCAAAGGTTTTTGCACACAGTTGTATATCTACGATTTGTGTTTTGCATTTGTGAAATGTATTTTATGAATATATAAATTTATTTTGCGCATGTGAATTGGTTTTTGTGGGGAAACATTTTTTCCACGCACGTGAATTTTTTTTGTGTGTACGTGAATTAGGTTTCATGCATGTGAAATTGTCTAGGCATGTGTAAATCAGGTTTTCTGCGTGAATTATTAATGATTCTATTCTGTCTCCATATAGAAACAGTCTCAGTGAGTTTAATTCATACATTTATAGTTCGAGTGTTGTAATGTTATGATGCAAGTTTAGCACTGCTGCAGTTCACTTTACAGTTGCCCCTGCATTATGTGGACTATTAGGGAAATTAATTATTTCTCAAATTCGAGTGACGTTTTAGTCATTTATGACAGTATGAGTGAGTTTAATTTAATTGATCTATTGTTAATCCAGTAAATGATTTAATCCACTGAACACTGCTGTGGTAATATAAAATAAACTTTCTCAACAGCATACTCTTTCTTTTGAGCCTAATTCCTAGTCAAATTAAAATTATATAGTTGTATAGATCACTTGTGATGGTATTTTGTATCGATATGGCCAGACGTGCAGTCTACCAATAACATTAGAGCGACAGCACTAGGAACGCCCACAAGCGACTTCACAGTACAGAGACTAGCGACATACAGCGACAAAGTCACTGGCGGTGTGAATGGGGCTTAAGGCTAAAATATTCATACTAAAAGCTAAACAAATTAAATTTTTATTTTAGGGGGCCTTTAAACAAGGATTTGATCTGCTGTTAAGTGTAACAACATCCGGCCATTAGCACCCTCTGCAGGCATTTGTTATAATGCATAATGTACAATGTACATAGATGATTGTTTATATGTATTTTAACATTTGTTCTATTAAACCATATGACTACTTGTTTTTGATCATTTATTTGAACCAAATATGATCACTTTATTGTAATTATGTGTGTTTTAAATTATTTTAAAGGCTTAGGTCTTTGCTAAGATTATTACTCGAATAATCATTAAAATAATCGACCAATTCCTTGATTACCAAAATAATCGTTAATGACAGCCCTACTCCTATGCATCGATCCAAACGGAGTAGCCGTCAACGTGGATGCCATAAGCCCCAGGAGCCTCTGAAACTATTGCAGTGAGACCGGAGTTTTCTGTCTGAATAAGTTCAGGCTGTTCAGCCTAAACTTTGCGCGTTCTGCCATGAGATGTGCCATCATAGTAACTGAGTCTAACTTCACACAGAGAAAAAGAGAGAGTTCTACAGCAGGGAGATCTTGCTTTTTCTCAGTTGACCTGAAGCCCCGACCGGCTGAGTGTCCCTGTGCACAAGCAATAAATCCTGAGAGTGCACTAGAACTAGCCAGTCGTCGAGGATATTTGAGAATGCGAATACCCACTTTCCTTAGAGGGGGGCAAAGGCAGTCTCCATGCCTTTTGTGAAGACGTGAGGTAACAGGGACAGCCTGTAGGGGAGGACCATGTACTGATATCCTCGTCCCCTAAGGGACAACCGTAGGGACAGTCTGTACAGAAGGAGAAACGAGAGATGAAAGTACACGTCTTTTACAGGTCTATCACCGCAAACCAATCTTGATGGAGAACGCACATTAAAATTCATTTTTGGAAGAACCTGTGAAGCGAGTTCTGGCAGTAAAAATATACTGTACCCCAGTTACTTTCTTCCTAGTGGTGCACGAGGAGCATAGTCGTGGAAGTTGCTCCTCGTGCACCAGGAAGAAAGTAACTGGGGCGGAGTGGCTTCTGCTCTCATGTATTGCCGCAGGACAGCAAATGTGAGTAAATTGTGTCATCTTTGCAGGACTGTGATATGAAAAGTGTGCAATGTAGAATATTTTCAGCAACAGTGTGAAAGTGAATAGCACATAACAGGCACAATACTGGTATAAACATAAATATATATTGGTACAATATGCGTCACATGACTAAATTTACATCATCTTTTTTAAATACAAACGGTTTCACAGTCCACAATACAACGTGAAAACAGCGTTTTCAAATGTATCCACTTTGGAGTGCGTTTTCAAGAAAAGCTTTGTTTTCATTAATAAAAACGCCATCTCAGTGTGGACGGAAAGCCAAACCGGAGAGAAAAATATACGTTTTCAAACGAAAACGTATTAGTGTGGACATGGTCTCAGTCTGCGCAACCACCTGTTGGTGAGGCCCTGGTGAGACATCCACATCAGAAGGCAAAAACAAACCCTCAACCGAGGTGACTTTCTGCTAAAAAAAGCAGGAATGTCACAAGACTAACAACCACAAAGTTCCCATGGTCATGCTCTTGATATGTGTGCATGTACCATCCACAAAAGCTTTTCCAGCCAGGGCATGGCCCAAATGGCAGCCATCTGATGGAGATGGGTGTCGACCACATCCAGAAAGACATGGACAAAGAACGTATTTAAAAAAAAGATGCTTTATTTTGCGCGTTTGCTCTTTTAGAGGAAGTCTCTCTTTTATATTTTGGAAATTTCTCTTTCTAGTTGCTCAAAGCGCCCTGCAGGAGAACTCTTTTGCACTTATCTATGCATATGGGAGAGAGAACTGCTGAAATGCGTCATAGAAATCCAACAAAGCTTCTAGGCAGAGGTGAATGGAGAGAGAATCACAGATGCGTCTTCTCGACCCCAAATAACAAATCTGAATGAGTGAATGCAAGCCATCTCCTTTTATACCCATATGCCCAGGGGAGTGGCATGCAAATTCAACTCGCCAATTCTCATTGGCCTTTCCTGAAGTATTATAGGTGTTTGAGGCTCCCAAGTGCAACCACTAGTGTCACTACACAATGTCGAAGTGTGAGTGACAGATATAACAGGTAGGTTATAGCAGGTACACTGTAAAAAAAAACTGAAAATGCTATAAAAACCTGTTATTTGGTTTATTGTAAATTACTATAACATACATGTGTAATTTTAAATTATTTACATTGCATCACATATATTTTTTACTGTTAAATACTTTCCAATTTATTTATCTTTTTGCAAGTAAAAACTACAGATTGCCATATAATTTAATGTAAAATAAAACAGTATAAGGACATTTCCAGAAGATCCAACACATCACATGAACATATTTTATATAAATAGTTTTGCTTCTTCTCATTTTTGTTATCAGTATGTACATTAGGGCATTTTGTGTGACATTTTATGTTATTTAGTTAATGTTTGTTGCATTATTTTTGCATCATGTATGTTTTGCATCTTTTATTTTTGTGTGTATGACCAACTCCACAGTCTCTATAGGAATATTGGCCATGTTTTATATACAGGTCAATTATGATTAACTCTAATTCATCATGTGGCTTTCTGTTATTGATAGTCCAAGTAGGCTTGGTATATAAGATTATATAATTTAATGAAATATAGGCCTGGTTTCACAGACAAGGCTTAAAGGTGAACTAAGTAACTTTTTTACTTTAACTGATCAACTTCGGAGTCACTGGAATGGTTCTATTACTTATTTTGGGTTGAATGGTGGTGGTTTCGCACCCCCCTGGTGCCCGTGAGCGGAAAAACAGCGTTTGCAACTTTGGGCCGGCGGCCCGCCGGCCTCTTCGTCTGGAAGTATCGTGTGTAAAGAATTGCTTTACTGCAAAAATAAATCTGCTATAATGCTGTCATTATTGCGCTCCCTCACGCTGTTGGAACCCGAATGAAGACGACGTTGCAAAGAGTTTCCCATCTGCTTTGATGTCGTTGATCTACTAAGCCTCTAGTGTCTGAGAATAGCCAGCGAGTTTTTAACAGTTGTTGTCAAATATCTATTCCGAAGCTGCGGGGGGAGCTCTAGAGAGAAACCTCCGAGCAAAACGCGAGGATACAACAAAGAAATTCCGATCTTACTGAGGGCTGCTTTAAGCCTAGTCCGAGACTAAAATGCAGGCTGTTTGAGCTGTCTTACCTGAAAGCAACTTGCACTGACATATCTTAAAATATGTCGATGCCATTGTTTTGTCTCAAGAAGCACACCAGTTATGATTTTCAGTTATGAAGTCAGGTTTTTAAAATATTCTTGAATGTCCTAATTTAACTAAGGCCTACTATTAAGCCCTGTCTGTGAAACCAGAGGATAAGGTTTTAAGTCAAATATACACACACCGGCCACTTTATTAGGTACACCTGTTCAACACAAATATCTAAGCATCTCTCAATAAACTTCGAACCTTGAAGCAGATGGTCTACACAGCAGAAGACCACAACGGGTGCCACTCCTGACAGCTAAGAATAGGAAACTGAGGCTACAATTCACACAAGCGCATCTAAATTGGACAATAGAAGATTGGAAAAATTGTTGCCTAGTCTGATGAGTCTTGATTTTTCTGCTGTGACATTCAGATGGTAGGGACCGAATTGGATGAAAAACAACATGAAAGCATGGATCCATCCTGCCTTGCACCAATGGTTCAAGCTGCTGGTGCTTTAATAATGTAGGGATATTTTTTGGCATACTTTTGGCCCCTTACCAATTGAGCATCATTTAAACACCACAACCTTCCCGAGTATTGTTGCTGACCATGTCCATCCATGATGGCTACTTCAGCAGGATAACGTACCATCCAAGCTAACAAAAAAAATGTTTTTAGAATGTTTTGCTAACATTCCCATTAGGTTATGAAAATGTTATTTCAGATTTTTTTTAAATGTATTAATAATGTTTTTTTCTTGGTTAATGTGAACGTTAAAGGAACATTGCATTCAATAATTTTGAAAATGTTATGAAAAAGTTATTTCTAAATGTTTTTAAAAACGTCCAGTTTAAAGAACATTATAAGACCATTCCAGAAACATTATTTCAAGGACGTTTTTCACTAACATTTACATGATGTTAGTGAAAGTTATGGGAACGTTCCCAGTTAGCTGGGATGTCACAAAGCTCAAATCATCTTAAACTGGTTTCTTAAACATGACAATGATTCATACACTCAAATGGCCTCCATAGTTGCCAGATCTCAATCCAATAGAGCGCCTCTGGTAAGTGGTGGAATGGGAGATTCTCATCATGGATGTGGAGCTGACAAATCGGCAGCACCTACATGATGTTATAATCTCAATAGGGACCAAAATCTCTAAGGAATGTTTCCAGCACTTTGACTTTGTTGAATCTATGCGATGAAAAATTAAGGCAGTTCTGAAGGCAAAAAAGTGTCCAACCCAGTACTAGCAAAGTGCCCGATGAGTGTACAATATGCCATCCCGCAATAACTGAAACATTTATTATGGTGAACTCCTGGCAACCACAGCTGCTTTTTGGTAAATTTAACAGGATATTTTTTACACTATAGTCAGAGCCATATATCCTTACGGGGAGCACTCCGACTCCATTACCCAAGTTTGAGTCCTGGCTCAGGGTCCTTTCCTGATATATCCTATCAAAATATGCCAGAAAGAACCAAATATAAATTAAAAAAGAGAAAATAAAAATAAAAAGGCCAAAAAACATCCTGGCAGAGATTGCTACTCTACCCCGTAGCTGACCCCTGTTTCATTCTTGTAATGCAATCCAGCATCCACTACCAACTTTTGTTTTGTTTTGTTTGTTTATTTTTATTGCTAATCCACTGTGGCCCATTTGCTTTTCCACTCAACCTCCATTTTTTGGCACATTCTGAATTGGAGTCCGTCATGGCCATTAACCGTTTATTACAAATCTGTTCTGAGGCTTAGCATTTGTGAAATCCTGTAAATGAGTGTTAGCTAGGAATTCCAGCATCATGCTGCTATGTGTTAAAATGATGTGCAAAATTTCTGTCGAGTTCACAGCTCACCTGTGGGTGCGTCTGTCACTTTCACAAACACCTCTCTAGCTGCAAAGGCTATTTAAGTGTGGAACGGGGTAAAACGTTCTCTGTTTCAGCAGCTACGACCTGCAGCTGAAAGCTCTAGAAGGTTTTACAGTGATCTTTGCATCCTCAGACAGCAAGTCAGGATGTTACTGAACAGAAGTACTGCCATCAAATAGATGGGCTCTGCATATAATGTTAAACACATACCAAATCCCTCATTTTCATGATTTAATTTATGAAGTTTAGCTGAAATGTTAATCTACTGTAGTGATTTGATAGACTGATAGATATAGACCATTTTTTTAATTAATTAAATTAGGTTTAGTAAAAAAATTAATGACATAATTAAACAAAACCTCAATATTTAAACAACTTCAAACAAAAGTAAAATGCAGTAATGAGTATTTTACTGCCTTTGCAATGTAAACACCATAGCCCTTTGCATGAATAAGGTTGAAGACCTCTGGTTATAATGAATGACTGAAAACAATAATAAACATTATTGACAGAGCACTACATGTGTGGGATTCTAAAAATACAATGGTTTGAAAAATATACATTTGAATTAGTCTAAAAAAATAAAATAAATAAAAAATCTATTGGAGTTGCACCTGTTTCAGAAAAGTCAGTAACTTTTTCAAAAAAGGAGCAACGCAATGGAAATTAAAAATGTCATCAAAATGTTCGTGTGTGCTTGTGGATATTTTATTATGCATTCAGAACACACACACACACACACACACACACACACGTTTTATAACACAGTTCAGGGCTAAACAACAAGGATAGCCTGTTAACTCGAGGTTTGAATCTATTATTGAAACCTTTATACTAATGTAACCTACACTACCCCTAAACAGGTTGACATTATTAGAAGGAAAATAGAAAATCTTTTGAGCATTTCAAATAGTAAAACCCACTTGTTATGTCACTATTATTGTGAACTATCAAGTATAGCAAAGCTGTATGGCTTTACTGACCCTGAATTTCTCTCAGCCCTAAACAAGCACTCTCGAGTTAAGCCTACTTGTACAATAAATGGATGAATATCTCACAACATGACAATAGGAAAAAATGCGACATGAACACAAAAGAGCCACGAGTAATGATCACTAAGCACAACAACAAGTTGATAAACCCATCAGGGAACGTGATGTCATAGTATGTGCCTTATTAATAATTCATTTGTTATTTCAACCTGGTCTCGCTTTGATTTTTATCGTTACATTAGGATACTCGGCAGTATCACCTGCTCTTAAAACAGTTCTCGAAAATGTCACGCAACCATGCAACGGCGCTAATCGCAAAACACAACTGTTTCTCTTGCGCTCTCACTCTTCTTTCTTTCTTTCTTTCTTGTTTAAAGGGTATCCTGAAAATCACGTGTTAAACAACTTTTCGGTGTAAATGCGGTCAAGGCTCTAATTACTACAGGAATAATTAAAACACGCAACACTTGAGGCAATCGCGCGCAGAGAAACAGCATCTCGACCTCACACATGTTCACCGACAGGTAGATTTTTATTCGGCATCTTCACGACTGCTTCCCTCACAAACTCTATCGCAATCTATAAACTTGAACACGGGTCGAAATGAAAGAAATCACGATGCCCTAGTTTGTTTCAACAGATGTTCCGCCTGTTTTGCGGTGCTATTTTGATAAAGAGGAAACGCTTTAGAGGAAAGACATAAAACAAAAATCAAAGACAATATACCAAAACATCTAAAGTTGTTTTACCTGCTCGGATTGGCACAGAGTACGCACGGGATGGATGAGGAAATCCAAACTTTGAAGACTGCGAGCCCTTGATCGGCTGTTAATGGCTCGTTTATGAGAGACGCATTAGATCGGCGCAGTCCTGACAAGACTATGCGAGCAATGCTGCTGTCTGTCCCTCCCTCCCTCTCTCTTTCTCTCTTCCCCAGAGAAATAAATAATCTCTGCTTTCATCTGGATCACTGAATCTCTCCCGCCCTCCCTCCAGTTTGCACGCGCTCTCTCTCTCTCTCTCTCTCTCTCTCTCTCTCTCTCTCTCTCTCTCTCTCTCTCCCTCTCTCTCACACACACACACACACACACACACAGAGAGAGAGAGAGAGAGAGAGAGAGAGAGAGAGAGAGAGAGTTTCCATTGACTTCTATTGTGTTTATACGATGTTGATATTTTCTCAAAACCCTCGCACAAACATTTCTACATTTTTAGATCAGAATTAAAAAATTGTTTAATTAGCCATTTTATCTGTGAGCATTGGCCGGTCCCCACAATAGATGAGATTTTTGCTTGCATCACTAAAATTCACAGGGCCCGGGACTGGACATTCTCTTTCCATGGACCAAATTAGTTGTTAATACTGGACCTTTGTGGGGCCCCTTCATCAGTGGGTCCCCGCAATCAAGCAGAGCCTTCATAAAAATAAATAAATAAATAAAAAACAAACATGCAATGTCCAATACACCATTATACATATTCCTCTCTTTTTATGCAGAATTGTACACACACACTATATCAGTTTTGACTGAATTGACTGTTTTTCTGTAATCGATGGGACAGTATGCTTAAATTTGTAAGTAGCATCCGAACGGATTTGCAGTGACTAAATCACTGGTTCTCCATCCTGGACCTGAGCACTGCACATCTGGGATTTTATTTATCACCTGATTTATATCAGTGGCTCATTATAGAGACTGCAAGACCTGAACTAGGCTGTCACGTTCAAAATGTGCAGAGCTGGGGCCCTCCAGGACTAGGATTGAGAAGCACTAGCAGATTGCAAGCGACAGGATTACTACATCGGATTAAACTGCAACAAACATCATTTCATTATCTGCGCATCAGATGAAAAGCATGGTGGGGTGGTGAAAATCTCTCACTCTTGTGTCCAGTTTTGTTTTTACTTTAATATTTTATAGGCTCTCGCTCTGGAAAGCATAATAGTATTATGCATTAACATACAGTGACAAAAGGTAATATATTGGAGTTTCTTAATGACTTCTGTGGAGTTTTATGTTGTCATTAAAGCTTTAGACATACCAGTAGTCTTCCACAAACGGAATAATACTGGCATCTCAGCATGTATCAATGAGTTTGGTATCTGCATGGTCACACGCCATTATGAAGTTCATCAGTCAGACTGGGAAATGAGAAGTCCTTTCTTCCAGTCTATAGCCATTATGTCTCTCTGGGAAGAGCTAGTTTCTTCTTAATGGGGTGAACCATTGAACCACACAGAGATCAGGGCAGTGATGCTGTACAGGGTCTATAGTGTGCCAATGGGATACGGACAGATGGCTGTGTAATTACGCAGGAACTAACCCTGTGCGTATGTAGCTTCCACTTTCGAATGCGAATATGCTCAATTATTCTTGTTTTCTCAAGAAAACAACTATCATGTCATTCCATGATAACTGCATGACAAATCAGAACCGAAAATTTACAGTAATGTGTTCTAATTTAGATGGTAATGCAACATAATGTGGAAAGAAATTCAACATCAAAGCTCATTGTGCTAAACACACACTTTTAGCCTCAAGGAGTTCATTATGGCTAGCAACACAGAGCAGATATCTAATATATGGATGTAATAATAATAATCATAACTGTAAATGTAAGGGATAATGTAATGTCTTTTATTTTGTGATAATGTGACCGACTGTACATTATCTTGCTGCTTATAATAATGATAAATACACTTAATATACATAAACAAATAAATGTGTACATGAATATTGATTCAAACTATTTTATAATTTTACCTGTACATAATATTAATCTGAGATTCAGCTAAGAAAAATTATATTTTAGGCCTACAATATACAAAACATCAATATGACGATAACATTAATAGTGAAGTCCTCTGAGGTCATCTTCACTTCATTCAATAACTGAGACACAAAATGGCAGCAGTTGTGTTTGAATGAAGCAAGAGAATATTTTGAAGGAATCGGTTGAATGAATGATTCAGTGACTCATTCATAAAGACAGTCAGTTGTTTCGTTCCTAAATAAAATTAATCAGCTTTTTTGAATGAATCGGTTGACTGGATCATTCAATTGATTCACTTACAAAGATTTGCTGTGTCTGAAACCGCTCCCCATTTCCTATATAATAGTGCACTATACCGGGTTTTGTAGTGGTGTCTGAATTCTGAGTGAACAACACGATTTCCTACATTCCTATAGCCTACTCTTTATACAGACAATACATTCTGATTTCAGGTGTACAATCAATGTACACTTGGCAACAGACTATTTTCCATATTGCAACATGAGACGGTGAAAGACTTTTACAAATGTAAGAGTAACTTTTTGCTGATTAAAGTAGCTAGCCTACATGAAGATATTGTGAAGCGAAATGATACAGATTGATTGATAATAATTATTTTCAACTGTATTGTGTTCATACACTTGTTTATTGTTGTTAATAGTTATTTTGTTATGTTATTTTAAACAAATTAAATAAATAAAATAAGACAGTCGTAGGCTATTTTTTATATAATAAACATGACAACTAGGCTAGCTAGTTGTTTTATTCTCTTTATTATGAACATACAATAAATGTGTGACAAATGAACAGTGAAAAAATACAAGTGAACAACTGAGCGATTCGGTTCGGACAGTCATATAGTCTGACGGTCTGGAATGTGTGCACAGACAGTGAATTGCCGCTCAGCCAATCAGATTTCAGGACTTGGACTGTTGTATAAAGCCAATACAGTGTGACTTTGATAGTGACATTTTTTTTTTGTCTTTGATAAAGACTTTTCAATACTATTTTTCCAGTTACACTTTATTTTAAGGTGTCCTTATTACAGTGTAATTATACATTTAAGTACTGAGTAATATTAAGTAACTATGTGAACTAACTATAGGGGTCATGGTTAGGATTAGGTTTGTTGTAGGGTTAGTTGCATGTCATTATGCATAATTTATTATTACTAGCTACATGTAACGTGTAACAAGAACACTGTAAAATAAAGTGTTACCTATTATTCTTTAGTGTTTCCATTGAATGCACAGACATAAAACATCAAAATAAAATATAACAAAGCCTTACGTCAGACTTGTCTTTGACCCATGGTCCATAAAATCAGAAGCTCTATAATTAGCTATTGGGTTTTAAGAAGGGAGGAAATGGCCTCACTGGCACAGGCCTGTGTAAGACAACCTATAATTGGACCACAGGCACACCCATTGAACCAGCCACACAGTGTCCCTGCATCATGCATTACCATTTAATTGTAATCATTACATTGCCCAAATGTAGTTGCAATCGAAGAAGATCACGACTTATACGACAATCTGTTCAATGCACATAAATAAGAAATCTGTGCAGTGGTTTACAAACACACACCGATCTGCTCATGCATTTCTGAATTAGGGATCAAAGGATGAAGGCAGCGGTTGCAATGCTATTCATCATACGGTTATTTCATGTGCTGGAACTAACACGCATTTGTCTTTTTCAGATAGCCGTTCAGGGTGAAATTTGGCTTTCGCCCACATGAGTTCACACTGTGGCCTTGGGTTTGTGTGACAAAGCTTTCTTCAGAGAAAAATAATATCCTTCAAAAATATATAATAAAAATGTGCAGCAACTGTGATGTGCTTAAAGACAACGTAGATTGAAATGGTGTGTGCTGGAGAGATCAAGAGCAGATGGATGTAATTCTCAACAATATGCTCCATTGAAACGGGGTAAAACGGACTGTCTTCAAATACAAATCTAACACAAATAGAAACTGCAGGTCCTTGAATTAACTTAGTTACGTAAAGGCAAAGCTTCTACAGAGAATATATGAAATAGGCTATTTTCTAATCTAAAAAGATGCAGAATAAGTTACGCAATATGCTTAGTCTGGTACAGGTTTTCTGATCGTACAATACGGTTAAAAGGAATCGTTCCCTGGCTAATGGGTTATTGGTCACGTGTACTAGATGGCCTTAATTATGAAGCTATATTTGAATGGGGATGTAGGGCAGGGATTACTCTGACATTAACTGAGTATAGAGGTAAATCATAAAGTGATATGTCCAGTCCAGCATCTGTGTCTGAATGTCATTGATCCGATAAATGAACACACTGACAGTGGCGTATTAGTGTGAGCGCGACTTTAAAGTCATTAACTGGCTGGTCAGTGAAAGCTAGTTTAAGTGATTCTGTCCCAGCACACATTGAGTGAAGCGAGTCGGAGGAGTTCATTAATCAAATGGACATAATGGCGAGGAGAAAAATATGGGACATTCTGTGATGGCTGATATTTTGGAAAAGGTGAAATTTATTTTGAAAACTGGATTTTTTTGTCTTTAGTGGGATTTCTATGAGCACCTCAAAAATAGGCACTATTTTTAGGCCTTTTGTGCACAAAAGCTGTCTTATCTTCAGACAGAGGTCTCCAATTAGCCTGCTCTTTTCTCTTGGAGGCCATTGAAATCTATTTTTTTTCGGGGTACACACACACACACACACACACACACACACACACACACGTATATTTTTGCTTGCACATCTGAAATAGGAGCTAGATGTGCCCTTATTCTCGCCAATCAAAACATTTCCTGTTTCTGTGAATGAAATCGCATACTCTCTTGAGTAAATACTTGTTTTTAATAAATATTTACTTGATGATTGTTAAAAAAGTATGTTCCAAATAGTATGAATGTGTGTAGTTTGAATATAATCTGAGCGCACTATATTCGTCATGTCTTGTCATCATGTGATCTACCAGCAATAATGTGTAATAATTGTGTCACTTTACTGCCATTTACAAATCCTCTCCCATGGCCTCATGGGATAGTAAAATGTCCATTGTATCCACACTTCAGAATCTTGCCAGATACTTTTTGCTTACTCTTTTATAAGTGCTGTGGATTTAAATTTCTTTTGTCACATACTGTTTTTCACCTATAGTAGGGCAGTATGCTATTTCTGGGACAGAGATGTGTCTGCATGCTGGTCAAATCACATGACTTTGATTTGGCAGATACAAGCTTTTTCACATATTAATAAACAGTGTTCAAATACTTTAATGAGACGCCAAGGAAGAAAAAAAAAAAGCAATGAGGACCACAAGTCTATTTCAAGATAAAAACACATAGGCTTACATGACACAGGCCAACATGTGTAACTTTACCAGGGCCACTTCCACTATATTGAGAAGGACCCCCACCACCCACCCCAGAATAACTGAATTTGATAACTGTACCTTCTGGAATTTCTCTGTTCCAGTTTCATCTCCTTATCTGTATTATGATATGCAGAAGACACAGGTTGTATTAGAAAATGATTGTATCTAGACCCAGAGCAGTCTTTCCCCCAGATTTTAGAGGTCACTAATAAAATGAGATATACCCTGAAGAGAGAACGCATGAACTGGGTCAGGGTGAAGATTCTTTCACTCACTAGGTGGTTTTTTAAAGGCTTTTTAACTGTTTCATACTATTCAAGCAAATTATAATGTACATTCAGCCCCATAATAAGAGATAGGCTACACCTGAAATCAATTGCTCAGTTTCCCCCCCCCACCCACAACTGGAAAGGTTGAAGTGTTAAAAATAGCACAGTGAATTGTCTTACCTCTCAGTCCCTGGCCGTCTGTCTCTTCGAAGATAAATTCAAACTCCAATATTTTCATTAAACTCCAACCGAGTAACGTTAACATATTTAAAATCATAGAACAACAGGCCGATACTACTTAAAATTATATCATAGGAGATAAAAAAATGTAGGCCTACACCCAGCAGGTGCATCAAAAAATAAACCTCGAGTAGCCTATGACATTATAAATTATATTATGTAAAATATTTTAAACCAGCCAAAGCTAGTTTTCTAATTAGTTCGTCTCACTGCATCGTCAGGGTGATTTTAGAAGCGTCTTCGCCACTTTTCTACGGAGTCCCTAAGGGGACACGGTGATGGAAAAGTACGAGATGGAAAAAAATACATAGGCCTATAAATAGTATTTTAAGTTTTTCCGCTAGCTCGCTAAACTTCTCGCAAAAGGGGACGTTCCTATTAGGGTATGATTTCACATGCAAACTATGAAATGATGATCAATGGACTTTGCCTAATAAAAAGTTTGGCTGATGTGGCCACGCCTTAATTTACCGTTGTATAAAAAAACGAGAGACGAGGATATGACAGGTATGAAAGCAGTACAATTTTTGATGAAAAGTTGTGTCCTTCATTTTATTATGTGTTGACCGTTTTACAAAAGCAATTTAAGCACTTAAGGCACTTTATTGTGTAGCCTAGCTAGATAAAGTGGCAGGGTTTGCTTAAAACACCCTTTAGATTAGCATAATTTGTTCATTTAGCAGTTATGTCTAAAGCAGTAGGCTATTACAAATTAGGAATAGCCTATAACATGTGATTGATTTTAGATATTCACTATATTTCATACAGCATGGCCTCAAGTGATGTGTGCAATATAGGCTACATAATATAGACTAGGCCTATATTAAACATAGATTATCCAGAAATGAATGTTAATTATTCACTGGCAGCATCAGTCTCTTCCTCATATTATGCTACATTTGTCTGTAACAGGTTTCTGCGTGAAAACATTTCATTTGCACACGTCCCACTCAAGGTTTTTCCTTTGTATCCAGTTTGGCTCATCAAATTTTTTTGCAAGCAAAATCTCTAACCTTTAGTGCTCTCTCTCTCTCTCTCTCTCTCTCTCTCTCTCTCTCTCTCTCTCTCTCTCTCTCTCTCTCTCTCTCTCTCTCTCTCTCTCTCTCTCTCACACACACACACACACACACACACACACACACACACACACACACACACACACACACCATCAGCCACTTCATACCGTTAACTGAGGCTATGACTGTTGATTTTGTGTCTTGTTTCCCTCAAACTATTCCGCTGACCTTGAGCTTTATTATCTAGAGAATAAAGACTCTGCCGAAGAAGATCGGAGTCATGTTGAGGCAGTATGAGAGTGACTGATTGAAACTGGTTTCTATTGACCAGATATGAGAGACCTATAAACTGTAACCCTGCCGTATATATATCACCACTGTTTATAATCAAGGCACTGTCCATGAAATGAATGTACATGCACAGTCTCTGTGGTTAAAAACCAATTTGCAAAATGAAGGATTAGATGAAGGAGGTGATATGTGAACAAAGATGGAAACACATCACCACCTCCAAGTTACAGACAAATTTTGCATAATGAGCAAAAGCTGTGAATAGTGAATAATTTTAAAGAGAAAAAATTGTCAATAATTCATGACTCAATAACTGAGGCCTATTTTTTTATATATATTGCATTGCTTCCATTTCAATCTTCTCCTCTCTGAATAAAATGCAATGAATAATCAATAGGCATGAATTGAAAAACTCTTTGAATTATTGATTTACCTTACAAATAGAAAAGTGCACTGATAGCAGAGTATTTTTTTATTTGATTTTTGACTGCAAAATGACAGCAAAGGGATTCTTTAAAACATTTTGTCGACGACAGAGATAATATCAAATATGTGGTGGATGTAATCCTAGTACGTGAAGCGGTAAACAGGCCATGTTTATAGTTCCGGCCATCAGGAACTCGGAGCGGGGCACAGATTGCTCTTGTGGCTAGGGACCAAAACAGGAGCAGAGTGGAGAACGTTCCGACTGTGCAATGGAAAGCCCCACTGAGATCCCCATTACATAAGCACTCCAGCCTCAGTGCTGGCCAACGGGGCCACACACCACTGGACATCAGTACAGCCAGTGATCTGATCTTACAGAAGTGCTACATGTATCAATTAAAATATCATACTGTTACCATGTATACAGCAGAAATGCTGGAGCAGAAAAGTCACTTTTTTCTTACCTGTTGTGCATGTTGATGAATCAAACAATATTAAATGCGAGTCAGCAATTGCTCGTTTAATAAGGGCATGAGGCTGCCAACACATATTTCAACTCCAGCTCTTTTATTTTACCCTTCTTTCTTCCTATTTTCCCTTTTTCTTTAGTTTTCATCCTTGCATTGCAAAAGCAGGTTTTCATTGGCCCTGCACAACACCCTTTTTATAACACTGCCATCTAGTGATAATAGACAACAACCTCATCTGACATTTTTACATCTGTCAGAAAGAGAAATATTTCTATTCTATTTCTAGAAATATTATTATTTAAAAAATAAGTTTAAATACGTTTTTTTTATCACAGTTTAATATTTGCAGTTAAATGGTATACATGAAACAGTATATAGTTATAAAAAAGAACTGCTGATATGCTGAATATAAAGAAGGAAATCCTGAATATACTATATAACCTACATTTACAACAAAAAAAATGTTACTTTTCATTTATTTTATATAATTTAAAAATTACTTAAATGTTAATTACTGAAAACAATATTTACAAATAACACCGATGCAGTTCTCTGGGTAATATGTTTTTTAAAATGCAGAACCTCAATTTGTACGAATAAGCCTGGTGACATTTACTCTAGAATCAGGCACACAAATGTTGACTCATATTTGAAGAAGAAGAAGAAGCTTTTTATGAGATTTTATAATGTACTTTTACACAGTTTTGAGCTAGAGCAACCTTTGAGCATGTCCTTGAGTGTTTTGAGAAGTCAAAAGACCTCTTTGCATTCAGCAAAGCTTATGCTGTCTGTTTCCTTTCAAAGTATCTTTTAATGGTTAGTTGCCAGCTTTTTCCCTCACAGTAGTTCAGCATTAACCCAGTCCCTGACTTTCCTACATTAGCCATGCTCTGACCATGACCAAAAGACCTCACTTCTTCAAATTGAAACAACATGCTCCCCAAATAAATGTGCATGCTTTTCCAAGTAGAAGCCAGAGCTATATAAATAATAACCATTAACGCATCTTTCAGTTTCTTCTGAAAATAAACAAACAGAAAACCCCCACTAAAAAACTATAAAAACACAACAGCCATGAAAACGTTAACGTGTCAATAACAATACCTTTCAAGGAATAGTGTGTGTGTGACTTTGGTAAGGTTTTCACGAGGTCATCATACAAAAAGACTAAAGTAAGTCATCCAACTGAACAAACACAGATCCCTTAAACCAAAATTCCTATAGTGTATATGCTCTCACACTTAGGTAGCCTACTTTAGGTTCACCTTGATGCCGAATTGGACCCCCTTTTGCTTTCAGATGCCTTAATTCTTTGTGGCATCGACTCAACAAGGTGCTGGAAACATTCCTTAGAGATTTTGGTCCATTTTAACATGATAACATCACGCAGGCGCTCTATTGGATTGGGATCTGGCGACTGTGGAGGCCATTTGAGTGTATAGTGACTCTTTGACATGTTTAAGAAACCAGTTTAAGAAGATTTGAGCTTTGTGACATGGAGCAGAAGATTGATACACTGTGGTCATAAATGGATGGATATGGTCAGCAACAATACTCGGGTAGGATGTGACATTTAAATTATGCTCAATTGGTACTAAGGAGACAAAAGTATGCCAAAAAATATCCCTACACTATTAAAGCACCAGCAGCCTGAACCATTGATGCAAGTCAGAATGGATCCATGCTCTCGTGTTGTTTACACCAAACTCTGACTCTTATCTGATCTCAAGCTGAATGACTGACTGAAATCATCAGATCAGGCAACATCTTTCCAATCTCCCATTGTGCACTTCTATTGAACCCGTGTGAATTGTAGCCTCAGTTTCCTGTTCTTATCTGACAGGAGTGGCACCTGACCTGTGTGTTCTTCTGCTGCTGTAGTCCTGTATCTGCTTCAAGGTTTGTCGTGTTGTGCGTTCAGAGATGCTCTTCTGCAGACCTGGGTTGTAATGAGTGATCATTTGAGTTACTGTTGACTTTCTATCAGCTCAAACAATTCTGGTCTTCTCTTCTGACCTCTGGCATCAACAAGGCATTTTTGCCCACAGAACTGCTGCCCACTGGATATTTTCTCTTTTTCGGCCCATTCTCTGTAAACATATGGTTGTGCGTGAAAATCCCAGTAGATCAGCAGTTTCTGAAATTCTCAGACCAGCCCGTCTGGCACCAACCAGGTACAAAGCCACTTACCTTTCATTCTGATGCTCAGTTTGAACTTCAGCAGACCGTCTTGACAATGTCTACATGCCTAAATTTAACTTTTTAATGCATTTTAGCAAGCAAGTACAAATCTGAACAGTCCCATCAGTATCAGTACTGGTATCATCAGTGATACAGCCCTTCATTCATAGTGGTAAACATTTTTTTTCATAATGTTGTTTCTACATAATATTGGAGATTCAATGTGGAAGTATTGCAACATGAAATATGTATAAAAAAACTTGAATGTAATAATATTTAAATGTGAACGATACTGACATATATTCAGACAAGTACTGTATAACTGTATAAAAAATGTTTTGCTTCATAATGGTTTTATTGTGACAACATGCCACAGAATAGGTCACTGTGTGGTAAATTATTTAGTCTATCTTCTTGACATTTAATAGGCTACTTTTTCAAATTGACTCCAGAGGCCTGGGTTTTGAAGGTCTTGTTGTATTTCCGTAGTCACTGACAAGTGTTATTATTTATATAGGCTAATGTTATGAATTTGATTGTTTGTATGTTTTCAAAATAATTTTAGTTTGAGTTTTTGTAATTGTTTTTTTATATTTCTATTTATTTAATCATTTATTTTCCTAATTGCCTTGACAACATTTCATATGAATTATATGATTTTTAAAATAGTTTTAGTTTAATTTTTGTTTTGTTTAAAAGGTGACATATTATGCCCATTTGATGTAATATAAATCTATGGTGTCCCCAGAACGTGTCAGCTCAAAATATCCCCCGGCCCCAGATCATTTATTATAGCTTGTCAAATTTGCAAAAACGCACCATTTTTGTGTGTCCCCCTTTAAATGCAAATGAGCTGCTGAGTTAATATTATAATAAGATCCCCTTCCTATGTCAGAAGGGGAGAGAAAACTGATCGGCTTATTTTTTGACATGCTTGCAGAGAAAGGCTTACCAAAACAAAGGGTTCTGGGTTCTCACTTTTCACGTTTTCTGGGTTGGTAGATGCACCGGGGACACGATTATAGCACTTAAACACAAAAAAGTCAGATTTTCATGATATGTCCCCTTTAAATGAACAACCACAACACTGGTCACTGTGTCTTCATACTCCTGTTAATGACCATATACGTTGACATCACAGAATCCACTTGTTAAGTCGTGATGTAAGGAAGACTGTTTCTGGCTCCAAGAGCTGTTTATGAACTCAGTTTATTTATTACACATAAGCTATTAAATAATTAAGCTATTAAACTATTAAAAACTTATGGTGTAGTACACTACAGTCCACGTGTTCATACACCAAAATGTTAACGATTCATAAAAGATGAATCACTGTCTGCCCATTTGAGATACTAGTATGAAGATAAAGGTTAGGATCAGGATTTTTCAGTACATCACATCGTAAGTGTATATTAGCACCTTTTTTTTCTTCTCTCGCTTTTGGGATATAGTGTTTGGACCCAGAAGCGGTGGCGTATGATGCCAGACTTTACAAACGGATAGCTCAAAAGAAACATTAGATTTCAAGCGTGTGCAGCAGTGTTTCAGTACTGAAAGTCAGGACCTCTCCACCAGAAGTGGCAGAGCTCCTCTGTAACTGTAGGAGGCACTATAGAGTTTCCCCACAGACTTTGTCATGATCTCCTCTATTCAGTCTCGTGTTCCCCTCCCCCATTTTGATCCTGCTCTGTGGACATGCACAGGCCCTCCATCTGCCAGCCTGATAGGTCTCGTTTCAGTCTCTCTCCGCCAGTCCCCAACCCTTCCACACCCACTAACTGGAGCACACATACTGCTCTCTTTCCCAGACTTGCATAGGAGAAAAAGGTCATTCTTTGAGAGTGACAGTGCACAGTCATAGCATCCCTCCATTTTGAAACTCCTACAATATGTTATATTATTTTAATAGTCATGAGTTGTTTAACCTCCAGGTCATAATCAGTACAATCCTTGACATACAGACTGCAATTGTCAAGATTGCGATTGTCAAGACAAAAAAAATTATGAAATAAATGTTATGTTATTTCCATCAAGAGGTGCATCAATTTATAGTCCAGATTTTGTTTTGACAATGCAAGAGTCAAGGACTCTGCAAAGTCTACTCCAGCACACCCCAAAGACTTTCAATGAATTTAAGGTCTGGACTCAGATGTGCAAATCCATGTGTGAAAATTATTCTTTAACACTCCCTCCCAACCATTCTTTCACAGTTTGAGCCTGATGAATGTTGGCTTTGTCATCCTGGAATATGGCCATGATGTGTCTTCCTACACGGTTGTTTAAGAAATGAAAAGCTCACTCCATCAATTAGGGTTAGAAGAACTGTTGCTTATATGTAGATATAACTTGCAAGAAACAAAATAATCACTGCAATAGTGATCCAATCATTGACTCCTAAGAATTTGCCTATTTAAATCCAAACCGCGACTTTTTTTTGGCCGGGCAGTGCATGTCAGCTTTCTTTTAGTTTGTCATCAAAGCAAAAACGGCACATATGCTCACGGTAGCTCCGGCGACATTATCGCAGGGGTTTTCTCCGGTTCTGAACGCACTGACTGGTCACCACACATGCGCTGAATTTGATCAGAATACATGTAATGCACATGTAAACGAATACGTGACTCAACATTTAGATGCAATCTAATAAAAAAATATGAAAAAAATTAGTGCATATAAACATACCTAGTGAGTTGGACAATCTTAAGCATCTTGTGGGTGTAAAGTAAACATCTCTGTTTTTCAACCTGTCCCCTCTTTCCACTTGTCATTAAAATACCCTTTTTAGCAATCCAGTATATATCCTACTTAGAAATGTTATATTACAGTGATAAAATAGGTTGTGAACGATGTTTTATGTTGACTTATAATAAAGACGTGTTATTATTAGATAAGTGAACACATGCAACCTATGCTGTTTTTTTTATGTTATTAAATCTTTATTGCTGTATTTTTAGTCCAGAAAGTCTCAAGTTCTAATAACTAAAATATGCAACTCCCTTACAAACTCTGTGCCCAAGCAAAGAAAAAAAAAAAAAAGCAAGATCAGAGAATTGGGTTATGAGGTGTTACGGGTTGAGGTTAAGACCAGTGTTACTCAAATTATCAGGCCAACCTACACAACTTTTTAGAGAGAATATTGAATATTATACATCATAATTTCCATTAGTTCACAAAAAATGTCAACCCTGAAATGTGTAGTTTGCAGCAGTCCAAACCAGCAAAACCAGAAGGTCAAAGGGAATAGAAAAAGACAAAGATGATAGAGACTGACCAGGGTTAGAAGCATTGTGAGATGGACAATACAGTACTTTATTGTTCAGAAATGCTTGCAGTGACAAAGAAAGATAGAATAAAGGGGATAAACAAAACAAAAACAACATAAACTGGAGGTTACAAAGTTTAAACATACAGAAAGTTAGACTGAACAGAGATGCTCATTCTGGGCCCGAGGCCACAAGAGTCCAGATGGAGGAAATTAAAAAAGAAAAGTGTAACTGCTATAAAAAGAAAACAATAGCAGTCAGCGGAGGCTGGACCAAACACAGGCTAGTCTACTTAGCACAATGCTACAGTGGTCAATTTAAATGCCAAATACTCTTACGTTAGGGCAGATGTGGATGTATGGAAAGCTGCTCTGAAAGCAAAACACAAGTTACAGGATGGTGAATATATTTATAAAAAATGATGCTTCAATTATAAACAGGCAAAACAAAAGCAAGGGATTAGGTTCTTTTATTTTGCTTTATTTATACTTGGATTTTTTTTTTTTTTTTGCAAAATGCTATACTTTTGTTAATAAAAGTAAACAGGAAAAACAGCCACCGAAGCCACATCCATTGTCAATGTGAAACAATGAAGAGCATATAAACGTTAAGTGTGAGCACAAAAAGTATAGCAAATATTTTTTTTTATCATTGAGTACACCTACACATCTCCTTAGACATATCTAAAAGACTGTACAAATATACACTACCAATGCTATAGGATAACATAAAATTTAATAATACCTGTTGGTTCTAATAATCACTCCTTTAGCCACAATAGCGGCTGAATGAACATTAACAAGAACAAGTATGGTTATGCTTATGGGTGTTAAAGGAACAAACTAAAGGCAAATCATGTATTGTTTGGTGAATGTTGAGTTTTCTTTCCCTATCCTGAGGAGGTCAACCCCAGCTTCCAAATCAAACAATTTGCATTCATCTTCATACTTAAACTGTAAAACATAACTTTTTTTGCCTTTCTCAAATGGCTTTAGGTGTTGAGGGAAAAGCAGATTCTTATAGCTACCATCTGTAAGGTAACCAAGGTCCAGATTCAGAAGTTCAATGAGGCAGCATTGTTGGTGTACATCAAAGTACAGCAAAAGTATACATGTGCATTAACCCTGTCCAGAAATCAGACCTGTTGCTTGGTTAACTGAGTCTCTGATTGTTCAAGCTTGTTTGTGATACCTGACTGACATTCGCCCTTTCGTTGCCTCGTTTCATTTAACAAGTCTTCCGACCCATAGCCGTTTTCGCTGTGGGCATCCTCCTGGATGTCAGAGTCACTGCCATCCCCTTTATCATTTGTCTCTGGTTCCTCACTAAGCGACTGTGCATTTAGACTAGCATTTTGCGCATTCACCTCATTATCGCTGTCCGAGTCGACAGCAATTGGTTCAGAATTGGCAAGTGCTCCAGGTTTTAAGGTGCTCTTTGTTGAATCATTGCAGTTACTCCCTATGATGACCTTTTGACCATTTGAGTGAAGCGAGGCTTTGGCGGAACCCCTTGTTAGCGTCCCATGCTTCTGCTGCAGTTCACCATTGGTTGTAGCTCTTTGTCGAAAGCGAATGGCATTTGCAGATCGGCCAATGCGATACTTAGTAGTTCGTCTTTTATGGTCATGTTTATGGTTCTCGAAATAGCATTTTGAGTCAAAGTTAATGGGCTGATGCAAATCTACAATGTCTTGCATTTTAAATCCCAACAGGACCCGAGTGTTTAACGTTTCACAATTCAGCATGCATCTCCTCCTTCGATTTGAGAAGTGACTCGCAATGTCAGATTTCCAAAGCCAGAGACTTGACGCAAGCTTCTCCACCTCTTGGCGAGTGGGGTAAGGCTGCTTGTTGAAGTACTGAGTGAGGAAAGCTTTTCGTGTCTCGTAGGACTCATTCTCGTAACCCTTCGGGTCCAAGGCAAAGACTACAGGGTCGTCTTGTTTGTCAGTTGAAAGTGGTGGGCTATGACCAGTCTGGTCATCAGTTCCGGATTTTCTTCTCTTTGGCTCAGTTTGGTCTAAATTTGCTAAGCCTGCCCGTTTAAGACCAGCCCCCTGGGCCTGTGCAACTCTTGCAGAAGGAGCAGGCCGGCCGTTCTGAGTTTTGCTGACACCTCGGCAGTGCACTAGATGCAAAGTGATAGTGGAAGCAGTCATGTTACTAGTGTAGACGCCAAGGCAATGGATACACTTGTAAGTCAACTTCTTCTCCACAGGATGAACCGTTTGTATAACTTGATGGCGGTCACGCAAGTGGTGAGCTAGAGAATCTGAGATGGGTCCCTTAAGAATCGAGAAGCAAAGAGGACAAAGTGTTTTGCCTATATCCTTTTTATAAGGTACAGCCGCTTGAGGTGTAGACTTAGCTGATATGGCGTCTGAGGCATCTGAGGGTATCTTTGGGACGTGTGTGGTAACCTGTTTGTTCCCCTGCAATGATGGTGGTAATGCGTTGTTTTGGGCATGGAATGCCACAGATTCTTCTGGGGCATCCCGCATGTTATATGTGGTGACGATCAGCTGGACATTCTTGGGATTTCCCTGCTGAAGCGTGAGGTCAAAAGTAAGTGGGGAGTCTGTCCGTGGCCCGACGGATTCGTTGGGATGTACCCCTCGCATGTGTGTCACCATTTTTTCCACATCATTGAATGTGGCCCTGCAGTGCGGGCAAGATAAGCCATGTATCAACATGTGGTTAAGAAGTGTGTCGCTGGGTAAGTAACGGTTGCAGTATAAGCATTTACTGGTGAAGTTGTGAATTTTCATGATGTAGTTGGCTACCGCCGGTACCTTTTCTGCTTTGTGCTCCTTTTCAAAATGAGAACTATACACGTTTTCTGGAAAGAGCTCATTGCAGATGGTGCAGATCTTCCATTTCTGAGTGTAAGATGTGCCGATGACAGAGTTTCCCTTCTTGGAGGTAACAGATGACACCGTAGTAGCTGCTGCCTGAACTCGAGAGTTCAGTTGAGGGATCTTTAGTATGGAAGTGGATGCAGATGCAGAAATCGAACTGCGGAGACTAGCAGAAAGCTGTGGTTTGCTTGTTTGAGACTGCTGTGGGATTGAGAGCTGAACCTGTTGTCCTCCGATGGTCAAGGATTGTGTAGTCCCTGGCTTCAGACCAAATGCCCCCTGTTTCAGGTGAACACCTGACAGGAGACCACTTGAGTTCAAACTTCCTTTAGGAATGACAATTCGGCTCAGCTGCTGAGTGGATAAAGGCCGTACCCCAGTCACTACTGTACCCTTTGGCATGACACCAATGAGGCCCTTATCACCCTGAGCTTTAGGGGACACCATAATCACAGGCTTCGCCCGAGGTACCACTACATTGGTGTGCCCAATCATAGCAGTAACTTGATAACCAATGCGCTCATGGTCCTCAATGACATGCTGCACAAGGGCTTCATAAGTACGGGGTACAAAGAGGCACCGTTTGCAGTGGATGGCTGTGCTCGTACTGTTGGCACCACTAGAATCAGCATTGCTCCCTGTACCAGAGCCTGCTGTTGTCCCATTGGGTGGTGTTATCTTCTCACCAGGCCTCACCAAGTACGGTGCCGCTACGTGTTGAAAATGTTCCCGGTAGATATGCTTTCGCACCACATTATATAGTGGGTCTCTGTAAGTGCATTTCTTGCAGTAGTACACTGCTTGCTCTATATTATCACGTGTCTTATCCAGTCGAGCACCATCTTTCAAACCAACCCCTGCTCCCTGAGGTCCTCCAACATTCTGGCGCACCACATTGGGCATATGAAACAGTCTAATGTGTGTCTCCAAAGTCTTTTTGTTTCCATTGTAAGTGCAATAGGGGCAGTTCAGGAGAATGCGGTTTTCAAAGTCCTCACTGTGCACATTACGAAAGTGACTCTTGTAGGCAGAGAAAAACTTGGAGGAGAATGTACATCCTGAACAACAGAAAGGCTTTGAGCGGTAGTCCTAAGAAGACAAATGGGTAAGGAAAAATTGAGATGTACTCAAAAACAAACAGATAAAATATTATTTTCCTTTTTTTAAGTAACATTTAAGATACTACTCACTTGTGATTTGGTCATTGAGGGATCCCACATACACACATCGTCCCATACAGTGTTTTTAATGTAGAACTCATTGGGAACAAAGTCCTTATAGTCCTGTATGGGAAAAATAATAATGAGTGAAAAATGCTTTATATGGTTGTATATCCATATCAAGTATTTTAGAAGAATTTTATCATATACTTTTGTACATGTACTTCAGTGCAAAAGAGAGAAAGGTGTAGAAACAATAAAAATACTGAGAGAAAAAAAACAGACACTGCAAATCAAGTACGGTGAGTAATGTTAGAACAGGTTCACATGTATGCCTGGGGGATAAAGCTAAACAATTATTTAAGAATTTATATCTTGATTAAAAGAGGAAGCATTCGCAAATAGCCAAAAAGAATAAGAAATAATCAAAATGTGCATTCTTTTTATAAATAATTTTTTTCCACAATTATTAGAGAGAGAGAGAGAAACTTCTGAGAGAGAGAGAGAGAGAGAGAGAGAGAGAGAGAGAGAGAGAGAGAGAGAGAAACTTCTGAGAGAGTAACTTAACTTCTGTTAAATGCTTTTGATTACTTAGCGTTCACTCAGCACGTGTTATTAGGGTTCAAACTTAGTATAGTGATATTCTCTTTTGTTGTTTAATTAATATTGGTGAAACATAAAAGCTCCGGGTACATTAGGCTGCTGTCACTTTAAAACGAATGCAAGGACCCAATATCGTGTATATTATGATATGCATACGTTTTCATGTTTACAACACATAACCGACTATGTTTACGAGGATACTTTCCGAGACAGGCATTTTGACTTAATTTTTCGTGCACATGTCCGTTCAAACTCAAATTTAGTTTTAATTAAAAACGGCTCTGTTTGCGCGCACAAAAAACCCTGCGCGAGTTCTAGTCTTTTTGCACTTGATGTTTAAACTGACAGGACTTGACATTGCAAATGATAAACTTTCACTCTATGATGGTTAAACTTTGCAATTAATCAAACAGGAACCGATCAACTATGATCCCTATACTTGACAACGCACATCGTGACTATCGCGGATGCAAACATCACAATATCGATGCTAAAACGATATATCGTGCAGCCCTACCTTGTACCGTGCCCTGGCGTGATTGATAAGGTGAGAATTAGACCTGTTATAAAGCTAAATATACTAAAATAATTTAAATTAATTGAAAAGTGTACTGTCCAAGTAGTTATAGAAAATGTTTGCTGTCGTAATGATGACAGTAGCGCACACAAGCGTAGTAGCTGTTCTGTGCTTCGGAGCAGTTAGCAATCACACTACATGTACCGCGCACAAGCCCAACTAAACTACTAGTCAATTGAACCAGACTTTGGGACTCGGATTGGATTGATCGATCAGAATGACAGGTCTTGATTTACCATGCGCCATAGAACAGGAGCGCACAGCTGAAACATTGCTGGAAGACCACTCATCAACCAGGATCTTATCACTTGTTACTTATTTTATTTATTTTATTCTAGTTACTTATTCTATGTAATTATAAATATTGTTATGCTTTATTGTGGCGTTTACACTTGCAAGTAGTTCTTATGTTCCATAAAACAATCAGATAACTTGTTTGGAGACTAGAGGTTTTAAAAACTTTTTTATAAAAAGGCTATCTTGGTTCTAACTGCCATAACTTTTGATTGCTTTGAGATATCAACACAAAATTTGACCCACATGCAGTTGACATGATTGTGAACAAGCCCAAAACTAATTATATGACCTGTCATATACTTTCTAATAGTCATCAAGTCAAACATGAATAATAACATAATAAATCAATAAATTGCATGGCTTTTTCTTAGCAGTGTTGTAACATAAGTACCTCCAAATTTCTTCAAAATTTGAAAGGTTTTATTTCTATCAAATGAGACCATGTACTTGACGATATCTAAATGTCACTGCAAAATGTTCTATGTATTGTAATCATTATGTTCAAAACTTGCAATAATTATTTTAACAAGCTCATTGTTTCTTCCTTAAATTATTAGATGATAGCAAACAGCATGATTTGTATCATCTTAGAACTACACATTTTCAAAATAAGGACATTACTTGGTAGAGATGGGAATTGATAAGGATTTAACTATTCCATTATCGATATTGCTTATCGATCCGATTCCTTATCGATTCTCTTATCGATTCTCATTGGGTGAGGGAATAAGTACAAATTTGTTTGTTTGTATTAACTCGCTTTAATATCTGATCAGAAGAAACAGCACAGAGCACATATACACAAATTATGTGTAGCAACCTCAGAACAAATCTAAAAGTATAGGTGAGCTACTTCTCAAAGTGAGTGTGTGTGTGAGTGAGCATGTGTGCGTTTGTGTGCGAGTGAGTGAGCGCGAGAGAGTGCGTGTGTGAGCACGAGAGAGTGTATGTGTGCGCTAGTGAGAGCGGGAGTGTGTGCGTGAGCGCGAGATAGTGTGTGAGTGAGCATATGTGCGTTTGTGTGAGTGAGTGAGTGAGCGCGAGAGAGTGTGTGTGCGAGAGAGTGTGTGTGCGCAAGTGTGTGTGCGCAAGTGTGTGTGTGTGTGTGTGTGTGTGTGTGTGTGTGTGCGCGCGCGCGCGAGTGAGTGAGTGCGTATGTATGTGTGCGAGTGAATGTGTGTGAGACAGCACGCGATGGCTGGTCGGAAAGCAAAGTGGCGTCCCGTTAAAGGCCTCATTATACTTCTGCGTCGAACTTCTGCTTCTGCCTCTGCCATGTTTGCCGCGTTCTGAATTAAAACAACGCAGCGCGTGTATGACGTCATGACACATTTGCAACGAGCGGAACCGATAAGCGGAATTGTTAAGCAGGCATGCTAACGGTTCCAAGGAATTGATTCACTGGGCACCGGTTCTGAAGAAGAATCGGTTCTCGGTTCCCATCCCTATTACTTGGACACAGTGACCTCTGATAACAGATCCCTCTAAATTGTAAAGTAGAAACAATATGCTTTGAAACAATGTGTAGGCACATTATGAATACCAATACACTAATAATTGTGAACTGAATTTAACTTATAAAGTTTGAATAATCGGGACTGGCCGATCATGATGACAAGAAATTGGTAGTCAGTGTCGGCTGCAAAAAATCCTGATCGGAGCATCCCTTGTAAAAAAAGAAAATAGTACCACTGTGACACAGAATGTAAAATGGAAACACAAAATTTGTGTTCTGTCTTAAGGTGAATCATATGGTCCATGATAGTGAGTATGTAGTACTTCCTTGCCTATGTAGACATTTAACAAGTCAAACATCATATTTACTTACATCAATGTGCTCCCTGCAAAAGTCCAAGCCAATGTCACCCAGCACTTTTTTCACATTTTTCCTAGCTCTCCTTAGACTGCTGAGGTTGTTCACTGGGAGTTGAAACATTCTGTCACCTGAAATAAATCACATTATTACCATCACAAATGAGTACACACATTATGTATTGTTTGAATGATTTTAGAGAACAATACATTTTTTAAAATCATTGATTGGTTATATCAATTATATCAATATCTCACTGTGACACTATCAAACTGGCCATCAATAATGAACCATAATCCAGACCATAAACAAGCTTCATGTCAGAGAAATGGTCAAAAGAAGATTAAAAGGTCAAAAAGCACAACAAATGAGTCAGTATCTTTCTCTAAGTCCTGATCACAGCCTGGGGAAATGAGCTTGCTAATCACAAAATGCAAAAAGCCAACTTACTTTTGACTTTTTTGACTTTGTATTAGGCCTATGTGGCATGTAATTATCATCAAAGGTACTACTTATACAAATAGGAATGTCAATGAGAATTACGAAAATACAAGGGATGTCCCCTAATAGTCGAGTCGACCAAATTTTTTATTAGTCTCAGAAAAAAAACTCCATGGAAGTCACGCAGTACATGAGGGACAGATCATTAACGGCAGATGCTTGAGGTAATTACTGTATGTCAGGCAGGAAATCCAAACGTTTGCCTATCATCCATTGACCAAGACTACTGCTGCTTGATTCAACAGATAATAGGCCTACGGTCCCCTTAAAGACAAAGTGAGAGTTTGAAAGGAATGATAATATAGAGGATGAGACTTGGGAAAACATATGCACAGGATGTAAAAAGGGCATCAACAGTCATAATTAATTGGAAAGAGTTTAAATTTTCAGCATCATTATTACTCCAGGCTCCAGTGTCACATGATCCTTCAGAAATCATTCTAATATGTTGATTTGCTGCTCAAGAAAAATGTCTTATTATTATCAAAGTTGAAAACAGTTGTGCTGCTTAATATTTTTGTGGAAACCGTGACACTATTTTTCAGGAATGTTTGATATAGATTTTATTTAACATTTAAAAATGTCTTAACTCTCACTTTTTATGCATCTTTACTCCCACAATTGATTGACAATTTTTTTTATCTTACGGACCCAAAACTTTTGAATGGAATACACTGTAAAAAAAATATTTTGTGATTTAATCACAAAATTTTTTCCTTTAGTCAAATCAACTTAGATAATTGATGTGGTTCAGATAACAGTATTTTGAGTTTCTGTTGATCAAACCAATCTCCTTCATTGTTTTAACGATTTTTTATTTATTTCAATGAACTTAAAATTAAGGCAACCAGATTACACTTATGTAATTTATTCAAATTACTTACTTTAAAAAAAGTTAAACCAAAAAAAAAAAACTAAGAGGACACTATCAATACTTGCAAAAAGTATAAAAAAATATATATTAGCAACGTTTCGGTCTCATAACCTTCATCAGGCATTTACCAACTTAAATGATTTACCTAATTTTAAGTTAAACCAACAATATTTTTTTACAGTGTACATATTTTACATTTGAAAATCCTCATGAGTAAAAGTGCTTCAGTACATGATGTCTATGTACTCCTGGTTGGGATGGCACTGTTTCAAAATATGATGGCACAACCAAAAACACAGACACATCCAACAATTCTGTGGCCAAAATTCTACAGCATCAGCAGCACTGCAGATCTGCGCTCTAACAAATATAGTAAATGAAGAAATAAACATGCACAATCGCAACGCTGAATAACTGCCCACTGCAGCCTTCAGAAATGAGGTCAAAGATCAACTAAGGTCAAAGGTCATGAACCTATCTGACCGGTCTTCATGGAAAACCTGCATCAGCCCTTGGCCTCACTGATGACAAGCATCACACAGTACACCCTGCTTGAACAAAGAGCAGCAGTTTCACTTCAGCACTGAATGGGGTCTCTTTCTTTGGTTAGGCGTTTCTCATCTCCTCGCTGACTTTCTCCCATCCTTTGTAGATGGCGCTAGAGAACAGCTCTTCCTCCATGTTATATAAGCCTCTCCCTGTTCTGCCTGCCCTTTTTCCACTCCCTTTTTTGTGCAGGCTTCTGCATTACAACCCTGGAATGGCGCCTCCTGTTGAGGCAACAGCAGAGGCCAGTGCATGGGAAGCCATTTCTGCAGTGTGGAGGTTATTTGATGATCACCTACAGAATACAGATGACTGGGTATATATACACATATACACAGCAAAACTCAACTTATAAAACTGAAAAATAAAATATATGTGATCTGTCACGTTGTAATTATCTTATGGTCACCCATATCCAAAATCATGCTGTGTTAATGAGAAAAAAATAATGCTGTCAAATACATTCAGCATCATCTGTTTATCAAAGGCCCAACACCACAGCTACAACTGCCAAAGTAAAACTGAATATATATAAATCCAAGCACTGCTATTTGCTAAAAGACATCTATACTCAACTACCAGAACCAAGGATGGTAAATACTAAAATAAAGTCCACACTGACAATTCATAGACCAACCATCAACTGCATGGAAAACCAAATACACAAGTAAATGACAACACACTGACGAGGAGAACAACTGACCAATTAGAGTCCAATAACAGTCACACGTTGAACTGTTTGGTTTGTTGACATGTCAAACGCCATCAAATCCAGTAAGCGCCAACTTTGGTTCGTTATTGGTAAAACTGCGACAGTACAATATATAATAATAATCATATTCAAATAATTTATTCACCCTCATGTTGTTCAAAAAACACGACTTTCTTTTCTTCTGTGAAACACAAAGGGAGCTGTCAGGCAGAATGACAGCCTCAGTCACCATTCAGTGCATCTTTTCCCATGCAACAAAACTGAATGGTGACTGAGGCCGTCGTTCTGACTAACATAACATCTCATATTTATAAGTATATCAAAGAAAATGGATTTAGAACATGGGGTCGAATAAACGATGACATAATTGGTTTTATTTTTTTGGTGAAGGTCCCTTTAAGAATTGATTCGGTGCAGCGCGAGCTATTCGTGATGAGTTAGCCTAACTGTCATAGCAAACGGATTTTTAATAGTGAAACTGGAGTGAGTAGTCTGATTTGGGGTCTGTGTAACGTTAAATGATAAAACCCCCGTTCGGATACCAAACCCTCAGTTACAGTTACAACGGTAAGAATATATAAAAACTTTATTTTTAATTTATGACCTGATATAACTGCTCAACAACCGTATGGCACGTGCAATTAGCTACATTTTCCATCTGAGGGTCGGATTTACTCCCTTCAAGCTTTCCTCCGGGTCTTAGACGCGAATTACTGGATTCGGTTTCTTTTTCCCCAAACACACAACGATGGGAAGAGAGTTTACCTGGCCCGCGCTCCCGCAAGCTGCAGCCCGTAATGTCACTTTCCCGCCTCCCGAGTTGAGCGCCTCGTCCTCCGCTTCACGGGCGGACACACCACGCCGAAAGAGGGAGCTCGACTCCTGTCACGGGCCGAACCAGAGCTGTCTGTTTGCCGGGAATGAAGTGCTGCAACTCATCTAGCACTGCCTGTGCTTGTCTACGGTGGTCCTGGAAGAAGAAGGAACGTGAACCGCCGAGCGCGTGCTGCGTTTGCGATGATGCACAGTACACAAGACGCGCGAGGACGGTATAATTGACAGCAATTAACGTAATCCCCCATCCACTTAAACAATACGACCCGGTCCAGTACCTATACTATCCAAAATGGCGTGTGAAAAAGGGCGGAAGTGACATGTGTGTTTGATTAGCATAAAAAAGCATTGTACCGACGGAGAGGCGTTGGGTGTGGGATTATGAGGTGAGAGGTGTCAGACGACCACCAATCCACTATTAACCCTCTACCTTAGCTTACCTGAAATGCACAAGTGTCTGTGCTTGCATATAACCTTTTATTAAATGCTCCCGAAATTGGTGTAAACAGCCCCAGGGTGCAGTTACATGGAATGAACCCATAGGGGGCGCCATCGGCTGAAACTTGATTGGGCAGAGGTGAATGCGTCAATTCTGCATCTGGTATCTACCCCCGCAGAGAGTCGGATGTATACAGTGCCTCAGTACTCAGCCAGCATCGGAGCATCATGAGTTCGGGTGGTGGCGCTGTACCGCGCACATGCGCAACTCACCGGGACTACTTCTGCATGTCAAGTGCTAGGGTTGCAGACTGTGAGCCATGGTGATTCCCCCACCCTCTGGGCCTTGAGCTCTGGAGTTTTACCCCCGTGGTGGTGGCAGCAGAAAGCTCATCCAGAGCAATTCCTTACATTACACAAGTTTGGGGTGTCATTTGGGACTGAACACTCTAGACCAGACCTGGGCATTGTACGGCCCCCGGGCCACATCAGGCCCTCTGGCTATCCTTGACTGGCCCACGTAATGTAATTGGTAAATAAAAGCTGGAGTCCGTAATTTTTTTTTATTTTCTCAATATATAAAAAATTTGATATTGAGTGTGTACATCATGAATCAATGTTCCAAACCGTGTTTGTGTCTTATCCTGAATCACTATGGTACACCTATAATCAGTGTTTATATTCGGACTATTTTAGGCCGGTCGAGTCGGCACCGCTGCAGAGTAACACTGTCTCTGAGTGACTCGTCATAGACATGAGAGAAGTAGTTCCGGCTGCAATGTTCTTCCGCAATACGCATGCAGTTCTGTTTAATAACCACTAGAGTGCCAAAAGTTATGGACTGCTGTCAAGACAACTGATTTTGTTTATTTTATTTACATCAGTCACAGTGTGTGTGACATGCACCTTCACTCAACTGTATTCGCGCTCATGCAGGACAGCGTTCAAGAAATGCGAGTTTACCGTTAGCCCTTAAATATGTCAGCTAAAAAAAGAACGTTTTTGTGAATGTTAATTAAATAGTTATATAATTGTGTGTTGTGTTAATTTAATTAATTTCATTTACTGTTTTTCTTTTTTGAGAGAGATGTAATATATTGGGCAGAACTGAGTTAAGTGTATTGGTCCGGCCCTCTATAACCGCCCCAGTTTCTCATGTGGCCCCTTGGGCAAATTAATTGCCCACCCCTGCTCTAGACCCAGATAGGAGAAAATCATTCTTCACTAGATTAATGGCATGATCTCATCATAGGATGTAGCCTATTGTTTTGACACTGTGACATTGATTGATATCTGAAATTCAGTGCATAATACAGCCTTATCAGTTTGATCATAAAGCCATGTAAGTTAAAAGTATTGTAGCCTACACATTATACATCCAGATTATTATGTCCAAATACACTGCGTAAGCAAAATCATTTTGCAACAGTAAATGTTTATTTCAGGAAATGCATCTTTATAGCCACTCATAAAAGTACAATACTCGTTCTGAAGGGTTTCCCCAGGCTGTTAAACAAAATCACTATACATTTAAAGGGATAGTTCACTTTAAAATTAAAATTCTGTCATCATTTACTCACCCTTCAAGTTGTTTCAAACCTGTATTAATTTATTTATTCTGCTGAACACAAAGAAAGATATTTTAAAGGATGTCAGTAACCAAACAGTAGACTGTACCCATTGACTTCCATAGTAGGAAAAAAAAATACTATGGAAGTCAATGGGTACAGACTACTGTTTGGTTACTGACATCTTTTAAAATATCTTTCTTTGTGTTCAGCAGAAGAAATAAATTAATACAGGTTTGAAACAACTTGAGGGTGAGTAAATGATGACAGAATTTTAATTTTAAAGTGAACTATCCCTTTAAATGGCCCAGAAGGCTATTTTCAGAGTAATGCAATAGAAGCAGTATTTTGGGTTCACCAAAGAACCTTTAGTGAACAGTTCTTAAAATAACTATTTTTTTCTGTGAAGAACAATTTTTCAAACTACCTTTTTTTTTTTTTTTACTAAGATCACATTAGCCCCTTACTAAAAATTGTAGAAAAATGTTAAACAGAAATCAACCTGCAACAATTATTCACATTTAAAACTTTGCTGGAAAAAGTTGTGTGAAGCACTTGAAAGTTCTTGAATTTCACACTCAAAAGGTTGCACGAACTCTGAAATGAATAGAGTGTTGTTTTTGCTAGTTTCAGTCTGACGCAGTTATAATTTTCACGTCCTGTGCCACGTTGTTTAAATAGCAAATGCACGCGTGCTGGTCTGAAAACAAGGTATGTTCAGGCACTCCGCTTGTAAATTCGTCAAGTAAATAGCGAATCAGCCATGGCGCGAGCACAACTGGCTCTTAGAGGGAAAGCATGTCACGCCCAAAACACACCCATTACTCATTAAGAGAATAGAGACAACCCTTTTAGACCATGCGCGCTGACCATTTTAAACTTTAAACTATCAAAAGTGGATTTGGACATGCCCTAACTGCACTTGCCCTGTGCGCTTTAGACCATCCGCTTAGATTGATAAAATAGGGCCCAATGTTATTCTCACAGTGGCAGCAAATTATGTATTTATAATTAATTATTTATTGGTTTTCCCTACTACTTTTTATCTGTACATTTTTCCTTTCTAAAAACAAAAGAATGCAAGCACATGCCTGGAGCCTTTTTTCAATAATCTAAAGAACCCTTTTCTACTATAAAGAAACTTTTGTGAAATGGAAACGTTCCATGGATGTTAAAAGTTATCTGTGGAAGAATGCCAATAAAGAACCTTTTTAAAGAGTATAGCCAACAAAATGCAGTTTATATATATATATGAAAAAAAGCCTTAGCACTTCCGATTCCAGAAATAAGCCAGCTTCCTCAATTTGGTCCTTTTTATTAAAATGTCGTTTTTTTAAACATTTTAGTTTACATTTCGAAATATAGTCTAATGATTAACCAAACTAAATGAAAAATGGAAGGTGGCAAATCCAAGCAATACAAAAGCTACTGTAGCCTGATATGCGACATAGAACTCATCAAAACGAGCTTATTATTAGTAAAGCATGAATTCTAGATTCACAACAGCGATCAGTGCTGATCATACATCACAACACTAAACACAACCAAATGAGGTCAAAGGTCATGTAGTGGCAAAAAGAGTGAGCAGTCCTTTCAGGAAGGAGACGATTTCATTTCCACCTAATTTGGACTCCCCATAAACACGATCCACAAATGAAATAGGAACCTGTGTAATAGAAAGACAAAACCACTTTCAGAGACCCATAAATTAAAGCACTGCTACTTTAAAATGTATGAAAAAAACTTCAACTTCTACTTGAAAATATAAATGCATGCAATGTAATTTAGTTCAGTATAATACAGTAATAGTTTACAGTTATAACAGTCTTATTATTATGTAAATGCATTATCTAAAAATATTTAGGCCTGGTTTCACAGACAGGGTTTAGATTAAGCCTGAGTTTATTTAGGGCATTATTTTAAGATATGTCAGTACAAGTTGCTTTCAGTTAAAAAAGCTCGAACATGCATTTTAGTCCGGGACTAGGCTTAAGCCTTGTCTGTGAAACCAGGGGATATTTATTTTAATAACAACAACATTATAGGAAATGCAGGATGAGAGATGTGTGCTGACCTCCCCAACTGTATAGCCCAGTTGTCTCGCACGGACAATCATCTCCATCTGGAACACATAGCCTTTTGACACACACTGCTCTACAAGTTTTTCAAGAACCTCTTTCTTATAAAGCCTGAAACACATAATAGGAGGCAGTAATACAATCATGTAATATATATATATATATAAAAACAATAATTCATGATTTATTAACATGCACTTACCTAAAACTCCCTGTGAGATCAGATGCTCCTGGTCTGAGCAGCACTTGTGAGATAAAGTTTGCCCCACGACTAAAAAGAAAATAATCACCACAACAAAAAAACTAAGTAATCTAGTGTAATAAAATCTATTAAACATTAACATTGATGTGTGGCAGAATATGTGTATAAGTGGCAGTAATAAACTATATAGATAGAGTTTCAAAATGATGAGAAATGTCTAATATATTTGGCAATTATTACAAAATTTACTTCCTCTGTCAGCTGAAATTTCCAGCCAAATACCTGATGAGTTTCCGGCGCAGATCCCACCCATACACACCACCGTCTCCTCTGTACCTTGTGCCAGACACCAGGTCAAATCCACCCTCTTTCTGTTTTCTGAGCGAAGAACAAATCCATGTAAGTGGCTGCTATACAAGTGTAGGCTATGTGATAATACTATTATAGCAAAACTACAATGAGAGATCATAAAAAAATTAACAGCAGAACCATGAGGTAATAGAAAGGAAATTACTTACTCAATGAACTGTGGGATAAACTTTGGCTTTGAGAGAGAAGAATAAAAAAAAATATCACTCATTGTACATCCTGAAGATTTCACTCAGTGAAGCAGAAACAAATTATTTATTTACATTTCTGAAAATATGAGTAAACATGCTTGAAGCAGTCCAAAACTTTTTGACAAATCAATTTTCCAAGACATTTTCAGTGGTTCTAAAAATGTATTAAAAGAGCCATTCAGACAAATTTTGCAAACCACTTTGATTCTAAGGAAGCCCATATCTGCTACATAAGAAAAATAAATAAATAAATCAAAATACATTTTGTTATGCAATTAAAAGGTATTTTGTAATAATTACAACTTATGATTTATTCACAATGACTTTTTATCTCTTAATTATGACGTACTAAAGCAGTTTTTTATTATTATGTGGCAGAAATGGGTTTGCTATATTCTATAAATATTACTCACTATTGCTCAGGCTTGTACGCATGCTGTACTATATCCAAGATAAATATGTCACCAATTAAGAGTATAACTAGAAAAATATTTAAGGCATTATAGAACTTCTCATGACATTCATTTCCATGACTTTTCCAGACCTGGAAAACACAAATATTTGCAAATATTTCCAGCTTTTCTATGGCTGTAGGAATCCTGAATACTAGGATTTACTCAAGGAGGTACAAAACAGTAATACTCGAGGTAACGTATGCTTACATGATGTGAGAGATCTGCATCCATAATGATAACGAAGTTTCCTGACGCATGTTTAATGCCGTGGATGTAAGCCGTCCCTGAAATGACATGGACGTAAGTCAGGCTATGTACTGTAAGTTAGCTCTAAAATAAGTTAAGACATATTAAGAGCATTTACCTAATCCCAGTTTTTGTGCTCGCGGTCTCAGGAGCTAAAACGAAGAGATATGCCATATTTTCATGATTTCTTTCAACATTCGACGAGCTGTCAATTATGTAGAGTGTATTATGCACAACTCACAATCTTGTCAGCGCCGTATATCTTCTGCAACTGCTCGGCGATCTGCAGTGTTCCGTCTGGACTACCATCATCAATGACTATAATCTCGTAGTTGAAGCCACTGCATTAGAACATGGTCATTTGAATAAGAACGCTCTTTTTAAAACAAATGAAAAGTCTTTTCTTCTCAGGGACAGTGATAAGTTAATGTTGTGTGATGTCAGTGACAGCTCATCATTAGGACTTCAACAATCTGACAAGTGGTTGTTTTCCGGTTCTTGCCCATTACAACAATACAATTTAGGTTAACGTTACCTCTCGCCGAAGTACTTCACCAGCAACCACACAATCAATGGGAGGTTTTCTCGCTCGTTGTAGGTTGGCAGCAAAACAGAATATTTATCAGACTGCTCCCGGGTCTTCGCATTACCTCTCCGGCTCGCCATGTTGGCGTCTCCGACTAAATAAACACCGGATGTTTACATCAGATTCCCTGTCCGTGGAAATCCCTACCTCCATTCTTTGGTTCCGGAGCAAATAACGCAAATAGTATGAGTGAAAAGTATCGAACAATGATCTTGTACAGTTGTACAATAGTAATGTCGTGTAATACAATTCATTTAGGCATAAAGGTTTAAAGCTTTAATTTGCAGTAAAGTTTTATGTTGGATACATTGGGAATGGATACCGTCTTGAGAGTTTTTAAGAAATCAATACTGTACGAAGTTGTAAGCAAAATGTTACAAATATGAATGAAATATACAACATTTGAGAGTAATTAACCCTTTACTGGGCACACCCAGTTAAAAAATAATGGAACAAATATTTATTTGCAGTTTGTACACCTTCTTGGCAATTATAACGACACATAATTGCATTGACATCTGTCATTTACACTGAGATAAAAGGCTTTTTTCCTGAAATAAAAAGATATGCTTGCCAATAAAAGTTTCATGAAAATGATCTTACATGTTATGAATGATTTCACTACTGCTTGCATTCAAAAATTATGCATGTGTGCTTGTGAAAATGGTATTTTGTAAACAGCAGTGATAACTATTTTGTCTGGAACCAAGGTGAATGCGAACAGTAACTTTCATTGATAGCATGACAGATCATTCAGGTTTACATAAACAAAAACAAAAGACCAGTTCACTTAGTATAATCCTATAAAATACTATGTATGAACAACACTTCGGCATATATAATTAATATAATATCACAGTGTATTTCATATTAACAGATGTATTGCTCTAGCAAAATATTTCTTATTTCATATATAAAAAAAAAACACTTGATACAAAAAACAGAAAGAGATCAAGAAACTGAAATGGAAAATATTGAAAGTAATATGCCTTCAACAATATACATTTAAAACACATATAGTGCATTAAATACAATAAAATACATAAAAGTAAAATAGTTTAAACATTCTTAGTGCGGATATTGTTCAGTGACACACTAGGTCCTTGTCTGGATACCAAAATGTCTGTCTCTGTAAAATAGAGTCTGAGTTTGTTGTGAGTTCCTCTTGTTTCTCTGAATAAATAGTTCTGCACATGAATCTGCTGTCGTGTCGTAGCAGCAGATCAGTTTGAATACTGGGTAACACAGACAGGTCAAGGATGATCAGTGCTTTGGTGGTCTCAGAATAGGTGTATTGAGCTGAGATCAGCTACCACAGGCTCATTCAAAGTCAACGTCTGGCAGAATCACTTTATCTGTTATGTCACGCAATGTCTTTCTACAAAGGAGGATTCTGCAGTGCTGAAGTAAAAAAGCAACTTTTCAACTCAAGGCTGATATCCGAGGTATGGATCATCTGAAAAAAAAAAGATGAAAACACAATTGGTCAGACCCATAGGTCAAACATAAGCTTACACTGTTTTTCACGGTGGTCATGCTGACATTTCTTCACCTGCAGCCGGGGGTCTTTGATAACATCCACTGTTGTCACATACACCAGGGGGTCCGATTTCACCTCGCTGACCTGAAGCTCCTGGAATGCCTGGAAGTCCTTCTTTACCATCCTCTCCTTTGGGACCTGGTTCCCCTGTTTTAGTTTCACCTGGAGGTCCTGGTGAAGTAGAAACAAATAGTGGTGCAAATAACACTTGACAAACCATTACAAAGCCATTATTTGGGTTTGTGCAGAAGCAAAAGTATGTAAAACAACAAGACCTATTTTCAGAAAAGCATCTGAAATTCAAAAGTTGGGGGTCAGTAAGATACACCACAGAATCTTGAAAAACATGTATCCCAGTTTCCACATATTAATGTGGAAATCTAACAGACCGAATGATAGTGTAAGTCTTAATATCTTAAGATAAATTTACCCTAGAGGCACAATTGTTTGTTTTAAAAACGTTTAGATATTTCTAGGAAAACAAGACAAAAACACTGCTTAATAAAAACAATTTGTTGCAGTGTTTTTGACACTTTTGGTACAGGAAACCTAAATATGATGATAAAAATGATGACAACCCCATTAAACAATTTTACTAACACAAATATATTTCAATACCTGCAAAACCCTTTATTCCCTGTGGTCCCAGCATATTTGGTCCTGGAGACCCCTTCTCACCCAGGATACCTCTGCGTCCTAGAAGTTAATCACAGAATTAAGCACTTGATTTAAATTCAAAATGTGACGACTATCAGATGTAGAGTTTGCCTAAGAAAGAAAATGTTGAGGCTTACCCTGCTCACCCGGGTACCCAAGTTTCCCAGACTCCCCTCTGCTTCCTTGTCGACCCTGAGGGCCTCTGGGTCCCGGTGACCCTCTTCCCCCTGGTATACCAGGCTCTCCTGGTGGCGCTACTGGTTCCTGGATGGGCACTGGCTTCCGATTCATCTCATTCAGAAAAGCATCCAACTTTAGCACTTCATCTAGAACACAATTTATTATTAACTCAAAATTAAAATGCGGTTACTCAGGCCAAGATTTCAATCAAAGCTGCTTTTTAAATTCTGCATTTACAGTGATTGAATTAAAAAAGATGTAATCAGTGTTCTACATACTGTGCACAAGCTTTTCACAGGCCTGTGTAACAAGCTGGTAGATCATGGTAAGAGACTGTGGCTCGCCCTAATAAAAAGAAGAATCAATAAAATGTAATCATCTGTTTTAAGGTTTGCAAATAGCAAACATGTCATTTTGTAACCTACCTTCTCTCCTCTCTCACCCTTACTTCCAGAAAGACCCTGTGAAAGAGAAAAAATAATGTGGTATTAAACATGAACCATTTTTATCCTTTTTTTTCCAATTACATCAAAAATCTTTTCTGGAGTTCTATCTTGGCTAGATTATGTGGATCAAGGACATAAAGAGTAATCAAGTTATCCTCACAGTGGGCCCAACAGAACCTAGTGGCCCTCTCTCTCCCGCTGGCCCTGGATGACCAGGCATACCCTGGAAACCCTACAAAAGTGTAAACATAGAGTGAATAGAGTGCAATAAAAGCATGCATTAGATACTCAATGAATGCATATAGGTAAGGCTGTTTTACTCTTGGTCCTGTGATTCCTGGGCTGCCAATGTTACCCTCCACTCCTCTGGTGCCCTGTGGGAAATGTATAGACAGAAAGATGAATGACAGACTAAACATTTCAAATGCATATAGGAAAATAACAGCCTTGAGCCAAACACAGAGACTTGCCTTAGGACCAGGGACGCCCTCTTCACCTTTCGGACCAGGAGGGCCTGGTAAACCCTGCGAACACAAAGTGAAGAAAGAGTGAGATATACCTGAAATCAGCATGAAAAACACTTCTAATATGATCAGCTATAACCGTGGCCTGAAAGCTCACCTGACTCCCAGGCCTTCCGATTTCTCCTTTTTCCCCTCTTGCTCCTGGTGGACCCTTATATAGACAGAGAGAGCTTTAATCAGTTCCAAATGCTCACATGCATTATTAGCTCTTCTCTGTGGAACAGGTGTAGACGTACCGCTTTGCCCATTACGGTTATTCCTCGTGGACCAGCAGATCCAAGAGTACCAAAGCCGCCTTCAGGGCCCGGTTTACCAGGTGGGCCCACCTCACCCTGAAGAGATGACGAAAAGGGTCAGAAACACATGAATGAGACATACTGTTTAAAAGAAATTGACACTTTTATTAAGCAAGAATGCATTAAATTGATTAACACTGACAAGAAAAGACATTTATGTTTATATTACAAAATATTTCTAGTTCAAATAAATGTTCTTTTGAATTTTCTAATCATCTAAGTGTCCACAAAAATATTAAGCAGCACAACTGTTTTAAACACTGAAAATTACACATAATCAGCATATTAGAATGATTTCTGAAGGATCATGTGACACTGAAGACTGGAGTAATGATGCTGAAAATTCAACTTTGCCATCACAGGAATAAATTAAATAGAAAAAAGTAAAATTTTGAATATTAAAAATAAATGCAGCCTTGGTGATCATGAGTGACTTCTTTCAAACATTTTACCCACCCAACACATTTTGAACGGTAGTGTATAATAGTGCAATATCAGTAATAAGAAAAATCTGGTGGTGTGGGTTGTAGGTTCAAACCCCACCAAGTCTGTATGCGAGTTGCCCTACCTTTTGGCCAAACTCTCCTTTTTCTCCCTTCTCCCCACGAGGGCCAGGTCTCCCCTGAAAACAGGCATATCATAACACTACTAATTATCATAACACTAATTATTCCAACCAAGTATTAAAATGATTACACAAGCTATCTAAAGTCAGTGTGGGTTTCAAAATGCAGCTTTGTAGTCTCACGGGTGGCCCGATGTCTCCAGGTGCTCCAGGGATGTCGGTGGTGCAGGTGCAAGCATAAGCAGGGGCTGGACAGCTCTCCTCGTCTCTCTAGAGAACACAGAGTGAAGCAACTTTAGGGCATCCTGCACTACATGAAGTAAGTCAGTGCCATCCATATTTAGATGTTAACTCAACCTAGATTGATTGTGTACCTGTGAGGGCAGATCACAGCAGCTGTCTTCTGATACCCAAGTAGTGTTGCACACGATCTCAAAGGACTGCAGCTGAAACTACAGAACAATACAATACACATGGCTTTAATATGTGTGTGTTATATTTGGGATCAGCAAGATGTTTAAAAAAAAAAAAAAAAAATACTTTTATTCAACAAGGATGCATTAAATTGAAATTTTTCTTTACAGTCTTTTGAACTTTCGGTTCATCAAAGAAATAATGAAAACATGAATAGCGGTTTCCAAAATATATTAAGCAGCACAATTGAAGGATCATGTGACACTATAGACTGGAGTGATGATGCTGAAAATTCAGCTTTGCCATCAAAGGAATAAATTACATTTTTAAATAGAAAACATTTATATTAAATTGTAATAATATTTCACAATATAAATAAAGTCTTTATTTTTTATCAAATAAATGCAGCCTTGGTGAGTTCTTTCAAAAACATAAAAAAAAATCTTACCGACCCCAAACTTTTGGACCGTAGTGTGTGTACTGTATATTTTTATATCATATTTGAATTTTAAGTGAACGGTATCTTTGTGGTCATGAAGTGAGACTCACAGCTGCAGATCCGCTGTGAGGTCCACGTGTCCTCACTAGTTTGCCCAGCATCTCAAAGCCATCAGTAGGCAAAGTTCCCAAGGGACGCGCGGGCCTCTCACCAACCCGCTGGCAGTCTACAGACAGTGATACGCTCACCTGACTGACTGACAAATGGATCTGCCAATCAAATCAGATAAAGAGAGAAAAAGAATCAGTGACAGCTTTAGTCTTGTATCTCTTTTCTTCTCTTACTAAAATACTCTTCTCCAAGTCCCGCCTTAAACCATTTCTGACCAATTCTACCTAGCAACATTTTTCAGACAAGTGTTTGCTCTTTTTTTAAGAAGGACGAGTGTGTTTGGACAGTTTTTACACACAATTTTGGCGAAATCCTTTAAAAAAAACAGTAAAGGTGGGAATCTTATAATAAGGATATAAGCGGAATTTTTTCTCCAAAACTTTCAAATAAAGCTTTTCTCTTTTTTGTTAACAAGCATTTGACTCCATTCTGATTTCAAGTTATTGTTTAAAGGTGCGGTAAGTGATTTCTGTGAAAAGCTGTTGAAAGTGGATAGGACAGAGCACCAAAACATTCATATAGCGTACACACTCATGAGGGGGGAGGGGCCTGTGTTACATAGTGTTAGTGTTTCTGAATTTGGGGACGGAGCTATAAAGATAGGGGTGTGATCCTCTTGGGCATGGCCGTGTTTGTTTTGGTGATTTCAAATATCTAAAAAAACAGTTTCTCATAAATCGCTTAATGCACCTTTAATTTAAAACAACATATTTAAAGTAAAATGGCACAGAACAATGCTTTGAAATGCAACAATGCACACGAACAAAAAATAACGAATCATTGTTAGAAACCAGTGGGGTAAAGCTTGTCTGACTGAGCATCAGAAACCAGTAACTTTCGCACAAACCTTATGAAAACTGCCGTAGAAAACCGAGTGGACTTGTGGCTGGTCAAAGGTCAGTTCCTGTATCTCTCCTCTGTAGTCCAGACTGAAATACAGCAGAAGCTTCTTCTCAGCTAAATAACAGAACAGAGAAGAAGGATCTAATGAATTTGACTTGGGATTTAAAAATTCAATAGTCTGGCTTTTGAATTCAAATTTAATTCATTCTTGAATTGATCTACAAAATGTCTAGGCGCTTACGGTCCAGCACTACCCCCATCTTGGGCTGGAAGTCATTGTCCGTGAGCTGCCAGAGGGCGAAGGGTTCCCGGGGTGAATCCTGCAAGAGCCTAAAGGCTATGCTGATGGTGTGTTCTGGAGAAAATCCAGCCGGGTGGATAAAGCTGAGATAGACACGCAGGGTGTGAGATGGTGTAACTGGGCTGTTTAATGATATGTGTGCGTGTGTTTCTTACCCTGTGCTCTGGGTCAGCTGTACGTCTCTATAGAGGGTGTAACTGGGCAAGGTGCTGAAGATGAAAGGTTCAGCTGCCACACCCTCAATAGTAGAGTGAGCTCTCGGAGTTAGACCAAATGCTTCCATCATGTTGAAACCTAGAACACACACACACACACATACACATACACATACACATACACATACACATACACACACACACACACACACACACACACACACACACACACACACAAACACACACAAACACACACAAACACACACAAACACACACACACACACACACACACACACACACACACACACACACACACACACACACACACACACACACACACACACACACACACACACACACACACACACACACACACACACACACACACACACACACACACACACACACACAAATTCAGAGAGTTTATGAACATAAGGATGGAGTTTCATGTAAAAACAATGAAAATTTCCAGCTAATTTTATTTATTTGTCAAATTTATATTAAGTAATGTTCAAAAATACTTTATTTTAAAATAAATATTAAATGCAAAAATTACATTAAAATATTAAAAGTATTTAGTTTTTTTTAAACAAAATATTATATTAATCTATTAAATGAAATAAGTTATATTAAAATAAGAAATTAAAAAAAATATTGCACTTAAAATATTGGCCTGACTGGGCAAACAGGCAAACCTTACTGTTGAGCCCTTTATTAGCATAATGTTGCTCTCTGAGAAAGGCAGAAGGCTATAATCTTGGTTGTTGAGATTTAAAAGTTAAGGTCATTAATTTGATTCTCAGGATATGCATGAATTGATCATATGTACACCTACAATTCAATTCAAGCAGTATGCAAAAAAATGAATATACCTTTAATCACATGATTTCTGACTGTCATCTCAGGACACACTGAGAAAGAAAGAAAGAAAGAAAGAAAGAAAGAAAGAAAGAAAGAAAGAAAGAAAGAAAGAAAGAAAGAAAGAAAGAAAGAAAGAAAGAGAGCATGTTATGTTTAAAGAAAGCTGCGTTTTTACCAAAAGCAGCATAAAGGCCTGTTCACACCAAAAGCGAAGCGGAAAAGCAAAGCGAATTGTACATTTGCATTCAGTAAGTTTCCATAGTTGGATTAATAAAAAATTATACACACACTAAAGAAAATAGCTTTGTTCTGATGTCAAATTAATTGGTTTAATATGAATAGATCAAAAAGGTATGCATTGTTTCTATTCAAAATCTTCTTCGCACTGAATATTCATGAACAGATTTGTGTTTAGTATAAATTACCCTTAACTCTTACCTTCTCTTTGTATGGGATGCAGACGAGGAGGAACCTGAATTCTCACAGGAGCAGTTGCTTTATGAGAGAATTACATGATATTACCATTGAGCAAAAAATAACATCAGTTCTTTTTTTGGGCTGAAATATGTGTCAAACAGGATTCTGACCTGTGGGGTGAAGGATGGTAACAGCAGCGCCCTCTACTGTTCCCAGACGGGAGTGCACACTGATGCGGTACACCGTTTCAGACTGCAGCTCAGAGAAACAGTGACTGCTGCTAGTAGCATCTACTATCTCCTCCTTAGTCTGTTTATCTGAGCACAAACGTACAGAGTGAGAAATAAATGACACAAAACAAACGGCCTGTTCTGCAACTTTTCCAGTTCATGATGCATTATGATGGTTCATTTCAGAGCTGGTACCTCTGAGGGCCTGGACGACTATGCGATAACCACTGACTGCTGGTACGGGCCTCCAGGACACACATATACTGGAGTGGTCAGACCGCACCACGCTCACGCTGCTCACCCGCAGGCTGGCTGGTTGTGCGGAGAAACACATAGGAGATTAAGTACAAAACACTGTCTGGCAGTGCAGTGTGAACTGCAAAGTATATACTTGGTCAGTACACTAGATACTGTATTGACGTGTGTGTGTGTGTGTGTGTGTGTGTGTGTGTGTGTCTCACTGGTTTTCCCCTGGGCTGAGGCACTGCCGCCCTCTCTGCTGCGGTACTCCGCAGTCACCAGCACACTGTAACGAGTGTCAGGCTGTAGATTCTGCAGCAGGACGCGCCTAGAGCTGCCTGGCAATGACACCTATTAAAAATAACCATGATGACAACATTACGCCACACCATATTTATAACACAACAAACAAATTGAGAAATAGTGAGAAGTTCCAGGGTTGTTAATATTATTTTTAATTGAGTTTTTTTTTACATTTATTTTTTAAATAAATGTATCATTTGGTTGATTATACTTATTCATTATTTGTTTCTATTTTTATTTGTATTTGTCCTTTTAATGACTGTTCAGTTTAGTCTTATCAATGCTAACTGAACAGTCTTCTATTTTTTTATTTTTTTATTTTAGGCCTGCAAGTTAGTTAAAGATACACTATGTATTTTTTTCGCCGCTAGGGGTCGCTAACCTCTTACAATAACAAAGGCGTAGTTTGATGACGCAAAATTTCCAGCGGAATTATGGAACTTGTCGTCAAGCCGATGGATCTAATAATGTTTATGGATGAGTGAATACATTTGATGTTTTTATCATGACAGTGATATGAAGCAGTAATGAGAGACAGATATCAGTGCCACACGCGAGTCCTGCGGATATAAAGGAATAAGGACATTTCATTCTACCGAACTACCCGTAAGTGCTGAATTACTACTCAAACAGGTCAGTTTATTAGACGAATTAAACTTGTGAGGTAACGCAGCGCTGTTTCACTTGCTCTTTTAAACTGCATTTGAGTGTGTTGAAAGTTATAATGTTATTCTATGTGTTAGTTTGTTGGCTATATGAGACTAGCAGTAAGCTAGATCAACATTAGAATGACATACAGATTTCATAATATATGGTGTCAAAAACTAAAATTAATTTGAGGTCATTATTTTATTCATTTGAGAGTCACTAAATTGTTGTAGTTTAGTTTAAGTTTTTTTTTTTTTTGTATTTCACTTATAAAATTTTTATTTAGTTGTTGAGAACTAGATCTTTACATTGTCTGAAGAAAATATGACTGGTGTTTGGCTATTCAGAAGTCATAGTTGTCAGGCCATTGCTATGCAGTTGCTCTATGCAGTTGCTCAGGCAATGTAAGTGGTTTTAAGTGCCTTTAGTAAATGGTTGCAACAGTGTTCTGAGTGGTTGCTATAAAATCCCCCCACAAATCTCTATAACATCAGGTCCCTCAATATGGAATCTATAGAGCATGTCGATGGAGAGAGAAGGGAATTCAACTACACATAGGCAATACAAAATAAAATGTTTCACTCTTCTAAAAGCACTCACTGTGTTCTCCCTCGTATCCCCATTGATGGGAGTGTATGACACACGGTACTGAAGCACATGGGCGTTGGGGTGGACCCAGGTGACCAGCATACTGACTGCTGTCTCCTCTGAGATGGATAGACTGCTCGGACCACCTCCAGACACTAAAACAGCACACAAAAAAATTCAACAAAGTTATTTATGTATTGTAGTCAAAGTTTTTTGTGTTTATATATACTTACAGGTGCTGTATCGTATGGCCACAGCCTCACTCTGAGCCCCATCGGCATATAATGCAGAGAGTGAAATCTGATATTCCTTATCTTCCTCAACCTCTTCCAAGATTGCCCCCTCACTCTCTCCATCTACTGTCAGCTGGAATATACCCATGAATTACCATCTATTACCAAATTACTCAAAGCTATTTCAATCAGTATCGACAGCACACACATAACACTGAAGTGCTAGAGTTGGAGCGAACCTGCCTGAGGTCTCCTCCACTGAGGGAGATCCATTTGATGAGATAAGAGACCACATCATCCGCCGCGGCTTCCCATCTCACTGTTATATCACTGCCGGAGAAGTTAGTGACTCTCAGATCTGAGGGAGCCGGGACCCTCACTGAAATATCAAAGAGCATTTACGGTAAGCAACAATCTTCCAAACTATAGTCAAAAAATGAAACTTGTCAAAAAACGTGTGTAACTTACAGGTAGTGACATTGGCTGTGACAGGAGTGGACAGGCCCTTTTCATAGAGTGACTGGACTGATACCAGATACCTGGAGAGGGAAGACAGATTCTGCAGCAACACTGTGTTCACACCTTTAGCCTCCACCTGAGAAACAGAGAAAATGAGTGCATACTGTACACTACAGCTCAAAAGTTTTAGGTTTGATACATTAAAACGTTTTTGAAATAAGTCTTTTATGCTCAACAAGGCTGCATTTATTTAATCAAAAATACAGTCAAATCAGTTATATTGTGAAATGTTATTACAATTTAAAATAACGGTTTTCTATTTTAAGTCATTTATTCCTGTGATGGAATTTTCAGCATCATTACTCCAGTCTTCAGTCACATGATCCTTTAGAAATCTTTCTAATATGCTGATCTTGTGCTCAAGAAACATTTATTGTCGATTTTGTGGAAACTGACATGGAAATCTTTTGTAAATATGAAAGTCTTTACTCTCACTTTTAACCACTTGAATGCATCCTTGCTGAATAATAAAAAAAGAAAAAAAATTATTGGGAAAAAAAATCTTACTGACAACAAACTATTAAACAGTAGTTTAGTCTTTGTTACTAAAACATGACAAGAAATAAAGACTTTTGGCACATAAGAACCTCATCAAAAACCTAACAAGAGAGTAGACTTTAGGGATCTGCTTACCTGCTTGACATCACTGCCGTGATTGGTGCTGTAGATGATGCGGTGGGCAGGAACATCGACAGCTCCAGGGACCCATGTGACCTTCAGAGTGCTATGACTGACCATGGGAAATTGCAAACTGAGAGGAGAAGGCAATGGGACTGAAAAAAACAGACAGACGAGAGAAAGAACAGAGGGAATGAGCAAAAGACAGAGGAAGAGGTCTGCATTCCCATGGGATTCCTGCAGGACTTAATTCAATTTGGTGCAGCAAGGGACGAAACTTCCGAGTTGGAGGTCGGAATCAGTTCTCAGTTTCCTGTACTGGTGGGAATTCCCATTTGATCATTTTTTGCGAATTGTTTATTTCAACAAATTGTTTCAAAATGATTCAGCGATTATTTTACGTCAATCACCAAAGGCTTCAACAAAGGTCCTTTTTACAAAAGACCGTTCAGCATTTGTGTCCAGAGCAAAAACAGTTGCTGTAGGAATCTTACCACCAAATAATGTTTTACAGTTTCCATTTCCAAGTTTCATTTTTTGTTTACCTTTGAGAAACAAAGAGGTTAATGTAGTCAACTGGCTGTTAATACAAGCAGCCATCTGAACATTCAGGCAGTCGACCGTGAGGGGCCGCTGCCATCTTTACTTTCGTTTTTGTATTCGGTTATTTATTAAAGTCTTCTGACTATGTTCGCCGGTTCACACCTCCTTCTTCTCATAACAACGAACTTTGCTACAAAGATGTCATAATATATGGTGTTAAAAACTAACATTAATTTGTTTATAAATAGGTTTAGTTTAAGATTTTTTTTTTTTCAATTATATTTTTTATTTGTATTTCACTTATCATAATTTTTTCATTTAATTGTTGAGAACTAGATCTTTACATTGTCTGAAGAAAATATGACTGGTGTTTGGCTATTCAGAAGTCATAGTTGTCAGGCCATTGCTATGCAGTTGCTCTATGCAGTTGCTCAGGCAATGTAAGTGGTTTTAAGTGCCTTTAGTAAATGGTTGCTACAGTGTTCTGAGTGGTTGCTATAAAATCCCCCCACAAATCTCTATACCATCAGGTCCCTCAATATGGAATCTATAGTGCATGTTGATGGAGAGAGAAGGCAATTCAACTACACATAGGCAATACAAAATAAAATGTTTCACTCTTCTAAAAGCACTCACTGTGTTCTCCTTCTGAGTTGGAGTTTTCTGTGTTTTCTGATCTTTATTATTTTCCTTAATAACAGAAATGAAGACTATGTGCAGGTTTTCTCTTTTTCCTTCTCTTGTGACATTATTAAAGGGATAGTTCACCCAAAGATGTCATCATTTACTCATACTTATGTAATGTCAAGCCTGTATGAGTTTTATTCCTTTGTAGAACACAAATAAGATATTTAGAAAAATGTTGGTAACCAAACAGTTTCCATTGACTTTCATTGTATGGATAAAGAGCGACCACTTTATGGAGGATGATCAGATATTTCTTTTAATCGTATTATCATCTTGCGTTTACTTCGCTCAAATAGCGCTGGCAGCCAGGCAACAGAGAAGTGACCAATCCTGAGTGGCAATGTCACAACACAAACTCTACCAGCACGGTTAGCCAATCGTGCTGGTAAAATCCGGGCCGAGAACAGTTTGTAATCGTGCCATACCGAACCAAGCTCATACAGTATGGAAATATAACTGGAACTGGTCCTTTACAGTACTTTAGAACCGTTTGGTTTAAGAAAGTTCCACAAAAGAAAAGTAAGTCATACAGGTTTGGATTGACATGATGGTGTAATTTAGCATTTTATAAAAAGATCTGTCACACATAGGAAAACACCATATTTGTGACACCCTAGAAAAAAAAAAATTGCGGGAAGCGGATAAAAGTGTATGTAATCAGGAAAATCAGTTGTGCACAGACCTCATTTCTACGTAAATGCTGATAATTTATCGATATTTACTTGTGGTTCCGATGGCTGTGATTGGGTCACTAGGGTCCTCATCATACAAAGCATAAAGTGTGACTGAGTAATCTGTGGATGGCATCAGATCCACCAACTCCACATCCGTCTGAGCAGGTCCAAACTTCACCTGGCACAAAAAACAAGAGCACAGGAAAGGCATCAAACCAATGTAACATAATTAGAAACACTGAGCCACATGGTGAGACATCACAGGATTACAGACTCACACCTCTTTGGCATCATCAGGCTCTCCATCATTAAGGGCTGAGTATAAGGCCATGTACTGTGTGGCTCCTGCGGCTGGTTGCCAGCGCACTCGCAGACTGCTGGGGGAGGAGGCGGTGACCTCCAGAGCTTCAGGTATCGCCAATGGTACTTTAAAAAGGAAAGCATTTCATTAAACTAGCAGCATAAAAATATGAGCGAAAGGTTTCAGAAAAAACAGCATGAATTTTCAGAACGACTTTAATGTACTTGAGCTGCATGAACTCCACAAGTTTGTGAGGAACCTGATGATCATGTTCTCCAGAATGATTTGAGATGATCCAGAGAAGCTTCAGTGGAAGAAAGCATATCTAACCGGATGTTCAAAAACGTACCTGATCAATGTCACAAATGTGCTTATTTAATCAGTGACCTAGATATAGAGCAGAATCTGAAATCATAACATTTCTTTCTTTCAATTTCCTCCCTATTTCCAAGTTTTAAATATCAGATTTTCAATGTGGTCTTGGAACAGCATATATAAGGAAATGTTATGAATGAGCATTTTCAATGCTGAAACTCACACGTGGTGAAGGTGCCTCTGAGAGCAGAGCCCACATTCTTCTCATATACGGGGAAGATGGACAGGTGGTACTGCGTCTGTGAGGACAGTCCTGTCAGCAGTGCAGTGGAGTCCGTTCCATTCACCACCACCTGAGATCAATCAACAACATGACTACCATGCATGCATGAAGTGAGTTTTCTGAATGCAATTATAACTACAGCAGAGACGATGTCCTGTAGGTGGCGCCAACAAACCAACCTTTCCTCAATTCCTAGTGCTCCAATGACAAAATAAACACTGCCATCTGATACAAGAAATTATAGCTTTTCACATATTTACAGGAAAACAGCCTCAAGTGTGTATCAATGGATGGTAGATGCCAACTCTTAGTCTAACGTACGCAGACATTTTAGCGCTGAACACTTGGCTCACCTCTTTCAGACTCTGTCCTTCAGCTGTGTGATACACGACTCTGTACTGTTGGGGACCTCTGCTGGGGGCCGCCCAACGCAGGCGCACCTCTCGCGAGCCTAGTCCTACATACTGCAGATCAGATGGGCTGGGATAGGACAGAATTGGGTCCTCAGTGGGTCGCTCCATTCCTTTTTACAAAGATACATGACGTTTCATTTAAGTACATAGAAGAAATTTGTAGGATCAATATAATGAAAACAGATGTGTGTGTGATTGACCTACTCTTCGCTTTTATACGGTCTTCAATCTTGCCACAGAGGATGCGTGCTAGTCTTCCCACCAGTTTACTGAGCAGAGGAAAATCATTCACGTTATATACGTTCAACTCCAGTGGTTCAGATGCCACCTGCCTCAACTCTGCCTCGTCTGCATTTTTCACACCTGGACATGAGTGGGAAAGAAATAAAAAAACATAAATATGTATATATATACATAACTACAACAAAGGTCATTTTAAATATGTAATAGCATATATATACACTACCATTCACAAGTTTGCGGAAAGTATTTTTTTTAAAAATATGCTTTTATTCAGCAAAGATGCATTAAATTGATCAAAACAAAAGTGACAGTAAAGACATTTGTGATGTATCAACATTGATAATAGTAAAAAATGTTTCTTGAGCAGAAAATCAGCATATTAGAATCATTTCTGAAGGATCATGTGACACTGAAGATTGGATTATATATCACAATATCACTTTTTTACTGCATTTTTAATAAAATAAATGCAGTCTTGAGACGTTTAAAAAAAAAAACATCACAATCTTACCAACCACCAACTTTTGAACGGTAGTGTATTCATTAGTAAACAGTGTTCATCTTCATAGCCTCTCTGAAATTCATTACACTCCATGTGCCATTTGCTAAGAGAGGCTCTCACCTATAGCAATGATCTCCACGCCGGCATTCTTCAGCCTATTGGCTGCAGCAATGGCATCATCCTGAGATTTCCCATCAGTCAACAGCAGCAGGAATTGTGGGGTGTTGGGTCGTGCCCCTACCTCCTCCTTTAGATTGTTCTCAAGAGCGTGGATTAAAGCCTGACCTTAGGTACAGACATGATGTTAAAAATAGACAGGGAAGTAGTTCACATTTGCAGACAAATTCAAGTATTGGTTTCATAAAAGAATCCTATCATCACTGCTGGATTACACTGTTGGATCTGTGCAGTAAAGCAGATTAAGATTATTAGACAAAAAGCAATAATCGACAAGATGCTGTGCATTTCAGTGACTTTACAATGGGCAAGAGGGGTTCTTTGGAATGATGTAACCCTCTATACCACAGGAAAAATAATTGCTTATAAATGGTGAAAATGACAATATGATAAAAGACATAAATGTTCAATAGATATTAAAGTGCCCCTATTATGTTTTTTCAAATACTCCCTTTCATACAGTGTGTAATATAGCTGTTTGTGAATGTAAACTTTCTGCAAAGATAAATAAAGTTATTGTCTCCAAAAAGAAAGAATCAACCCTGAACTGCCTTTACGAGTCGTTTGGGTTTCGAATCCTATTGCTTTGAGGTTTTACATTACTAGAAGATACATTTCCATAGCGCCCGCCTATGTTGAACGTTGTCCACCTGCAAACAACTTGACCCGCCCTCAAACGTCAGTTTCACGCGGGATTCTCAAAACTCTTGCTTTTGAAAGATGGGTCAGTGCCCAGTTTATTGGACCAGCTTGCTCCTCAGAATCACAACCTGTAAGTATGAATAATTATTGATGTATATATTTTCTACCCGGTGTTCAAAATACTTAGTTTTGTGTTTTATATTATGTAAGTTTCTGTATTGAAAGTACTGACCACCACTAGCTGTGGGCGACTATTACCTAAAACTGTGTCTATTAATGCAGATTGTCTGTCGTTCTTACTACTTTGAGTAAAAAAAGCGTTTGTTACATCAGTAATTCACGTTGGTGCTGGGCGAACATATGCACCGTTATTGATACAGGGTTTGATACAGGTACGTTGATGGACATACTCTTGTTATTGCTGATGGTGAAGAATTACAGTTGAAACATCTCATAATGTACCTCAAACTGAGTAGCGTATCACTGAGAAACATATAGTATATTTAGACCTATAAATTACAGACAAATGTTCATGGGTTTTTATGGTTGACAAGTATAATAATACATTACTATAGAATGTGCATTCACAGGGGTGCATTTAAGTCTAAACTTTTCTTTTTATAATATTTATTAATATCAGGTTGGTAAGGAATATAAAGGGTAAAATATCTAGTTACCAGTGAAAGTGTTTCCTCCCTTGTATCTGAAGTTCCTGATGGCCTCCAAAAGCGGTTCTCTAGAGGTGAAGTTATTAAGATGCCACTCTGTGCGTGGATCTCCACTGTACTGAGATAATGCTGAAACAACAACAAACTAATACGTTTAAACAGTAATGATGTATTATATTGATCAAAGGTGACAGTAAAGACATTTTTCTTGACCAGCAAATCAGCATATTATAATGATTTCTAAAGGGTCATGTGACTGAAGACAGGAGTAATGATGCTGAAAACTCAGCTTTGCATCACAGGAATAAATTACAATTTAAAATATATTTAAATAGAAAATGTATTTCTATTTATAGAAATGTATTATAACAGTTATTTTAAATTGTAATATTTCACAAATATGACTGCTCTTACTGTATTTTTGATCAAATAAATGCAGACTTGTTGAGCATAAGAGACGTTATCAAAAACATTAAAAAATCTTACTTTTTTAACACTAGTGTATACACTTTAAAGTTGTAATGTTACTTCTAAAATGCACAGCTGCTGACACCACAATGTATATATCAATGAAAAAGCATTTCACCTATCTGCACGCCTTGTGGGCCGATGTTAAAGGGGACAGCCAGGCCCTCCAGGAAGTCACGCACTTTTCTGAAGTTTGTACGGCCGATGCTCCAGGATCCGTCCACCAGAAGGACCAGATCTGCCTGAACGCCAGCACTGCATTCAAACGGCTTTCGTGTGGAAACAGCTTAAGACACATTGGGGAAGATTCAAACTCTGCTGTTTTAATAAGGCAACATAAACATAAAAGAGTGTGAGAATGTCTTTTAATGTCTGTTGGCCCGTGCATGTTTGCAGTTATATTTTGCTGTGAGGGGTTTTCATGAGTCTTTTCACACCTGCAAACATTAAGCAATCTTCTCTGCTCCTATATCAAGCACTTTGTGAAGTGATTTTGCAAGATATTTTTTTTTTGTCAATACATATACAGTATGTGTGTGTTCCTCCACAGTGCATTCCTATCTATGCGTGTGTTTTTTACAGATGGGAGGAAGGAGGGAACAAATTTCAGTCCTGAGGGCACACGAGGGGCCTTGAAAACAACCTACAGAGTCATTAACTCCGGTTTGTCCCTAATTCTGTTATTAGCCCTCACTATACAGACACAGGAAACATCAACACAGCTCATTAACTCTGTTAAACACTGACCATAACATGTTCCTGTATCACGGGAGACTCTTTGAGTCACTGTGCATTTGACATTTATATTTGCATATGTATGAGGTCAATAACATTGTACATGATCTTTTTAATAGCTGTTTCTCCATCTGGTTGATTTAAATCATCTGAAATGTGAGTGCTATTACCTGTGACAGGTTGGGTTGGGGTGGTTTTTCTCGGTTTGTTGGTGTTGGTAACCTCTTCTCTCACCGACTTCCCTCCATTATCTTCTTGATAATTTTTATCCTCAGCCTTGGATCGATTCTTGTCTTTTTTTTTCTTTTCTTTAGGGCTTCTGTCAACTTCTGGCTCCGGCTCAGGTACAGCAGGAGGCTCTATAGTAGCAGAAATACATTACGAGTGAAAGATAACTAGCTAAATAAAAATGTTAAATGTACTGCAGCTAAATAAAGCAATATTGTCTCAGATTGATCCAAAATTCACAATAACTGTGAATCTGAGTTTTAATGACCTTAAAAGTGGGTGAATTTGACAATGACAATCAACACATTTGTACATATAATTGTGGTTATAAATGGTTAAATAGATGCAAGACTAATCACAATGAAGTATACAATAAATGCAAGAAGACCATATGCAAGTCAGTATACAATTACTACAATGACAATATCACAGTTGGAGAATTTTAAACTTTAATCCTAAATGTATTTTAAGTAAAGTTTACACACACAAAAAAAACAGTTATATAATATCAAAAGCTTAAATTATCTGCAAACCAAAATTTGAATGTATGTTAAGTGGTTTCAGAAGAATATTTGAGGATTGTTTGAGGAATATCAAAATACAGAGTATAGCTACTAGTGATGGTGTCTGTATTCCCACACCCCGCACAGGTGGACGGAATCCCCTTCTTGTCCTGTCCTGTCCCATTAAGGCACCATTGATTACAGGTGTTTGTGGGGTGAATGGACTCTTATTAATAGGTTAGTGAAGGAGTTGGCGCCAGTTCAACTATCTGTAGCCCCGCCAGTAAAAAACGCATAATGACAGAGAGGCCGTGGGACAAAAGGTCGGCACAGTGTTCCTTGGCTTTGTACACCTGGTTGGGCAGAAGCATGTTTGGTTTGTCTAAGAAATTTTCATCATTTTAGTAACACCATTTCACACATCTGGAGCTTAGAGTGAAAACTGAAAAACCAGGCATACACTGATATTTCACACTGAAAATGCAATTTTTTTATGTCAAGTACTTCAATTATTATTAACAGTCTCAATGTAAATATATTGGAAAGAAAATATTTATGATAATGTGCATAATTAGGCCTAGAACACAATATTAAGAAATATACACTACAGTTTTAATGTTTGAGGTATGCTCACTGAGGCTGCATTTATTTGATCAAAAATACAGTAAAAACAGTAATGTTGTGAAATATTATTACAATTTAAAATAACTTCTCATTTAATATATTTTAAGATGTCATTTATTCCTGTGATGGCAAAGCTGAATTTTCAGCATCATTACTCCAGACTTCAGTGTCACATGATCCTTCAGAAATCATTCTAATATGGCGATTTTGCTGCTCATTTCTTACTATTATCAATGCTGAAACAGTTGTGATTGACAAACACATATATGGTTAACTCCTGAGTAACTGGCAGACAATGTTTGCGGGTCCTCTACCTGTAGTCGTTGGTTCTCGGTAGAGCACAGTGGGAAGGGCCGCTAGAGCCTCCGTCACGTCATCCACCTCTCCAGAGCCAGAGCCAATGGAGGGAATTTTCTTCTTCTGCTCTCTGTTCCCGCTGCGGATCAACTCTTCCTCACGCAACCCATCGACTGTGAGGAAATGAGGAACAGGGAAAGTGAAGATGACTGGGAGGAGGATATGAAAATAAACAGATAAAGCATGTGTATATGTAATGTGAAATGTCAAATTAATGATAAAATGTTTTGCTTATTTATTGGAAACTATTAGGCATATCAGATTATATAAAACAAGTAAACCGTGTTTAAGCACTGTTTTGTTAACACCAACACTTTTTTGATATATAAGCAGATCCACATGGAAAAACTGAGTGGATGCTTTGGCTTTTATGAGGGAACAATAGAATAATCCCCCTTAGACAAGCAAGCATGACCCTCTATCCAAACCTGTCCAGACCTGCACGCTCGACATAGTAACCTACTCTCCCAACCTCTCATCCCAACATTTCACAGATGTTTGGCATAGTCTGCATCTTTTGACAATGACAACACCAAGCTATTATGAAATAAAGTCCAGTCTACATTCTTATTTTAGCACAATTTCAAATGCAAAGCCAGGTTCTTTACTAAGGCATTTCATCATCTGATATCAGGTTTCTATCAGGGTGGTCGTTTCGGTGGAATATTACTGTTTAAAAGGGAATTCCAAAAGTGTTTTGTGCCTGTAAAGACACAAGAGTCAGTCCCAGCCTGTAATCCAGCAGGAATCCACCATTTGACAGTGTCAATTACAGACAGTTCCCTGAACACTGTCTGTGTGTGTGTGTAGTTTGTGATGTGTTAAAACAAGGAAGGATTTCTGTACTTTGTGTCTGTGTTGACAGCTTCTGACCGCTGGGAACTATGACATAAAGATTTCTGCTTCTCACAGAAAGTTCCCCTACCTCCAACAACAATTGGATGGGGAACCTTTAATGCTGATATTACACTTTGAGGTGTACTCTACCCTTTTTGATACAGACATGAATGATTCCTCAAATCATGTGGCTTGATGTACAGAGATTTATAATTAGTTTCCTAAAGTAATCACACTTATTACTTTAGCCTGGCAGATTATAAAATGGGTGAAAAACCCCAATAGAAGTTACAGGAACCACATAGCAAAGTTCTGTCATCCTCCACTCTTACTGGTAAAACGTCGTTTGGCAACGAGTTTCTCCTGTGTCCCATTGAGCACCAGGACTTGTAGGAGGTATTCCTGTCTGGAGTCCAGGCCCGCTACCGTGGCCCGGCCGCGTGTAGTCGTCAGCATCAGCTCTGGCTGTTGAACCTCTGGAAAAGAAAAAGATTTAGATTTAAAGCTCATTTCAGTCAGATCTTAACAGTTGGAGCAGCGTGTGTCGGTGAAGATTATTTTGTAAATGCACAATGTAATGCAGAGTGGCTGATATCAAAGTACATGGTTATTAAAATACAGTTCACTTTGGATCCCACATCAAACCTGCTGTTCACTATTGGTCAGACTCAGAGGGTGGAAAATGGCCATAAAAAAAGCACACAACACAGACAGTTTTTGGCAAAAAATAAATAAATTACTGTTCTTGAAAAACATTACTTCATTTAATCGGGATGTCATGATGTCTCATTTCAGAAAAGTAACCATTATAAAACTGAATGTTATTCCTCATGAGGTGTAAATTACTGTCATTTCGTTTTTAATTTGGAATGTAATGGCTGCTTTTCTGAATAGAGGCAGGCTAAATGACGTATGTTGCTGACAAATGTGACCTCTGGAGGGAGCGGACTTCGAAATGAGACACAGCATGGGGTTTTAATTTCAAGGTATGGGGGGGTAATTATGAATTATAAAAATAGTTATAAAAAAATTGGCATTATGCTTATTGCACAGAAGATAACTAAATTTTGAGAGTTTATTACGAAACATGATTGCCTATTTGTCTGTCTCTGCCTGGAGCACTCTGGGGCATGTGTGCTGTTTGTTTTGCTGTGTGAACTTTCTCGAGACTGCAACAGACCTGTCTGGACTCACCTAACTGAGCACAAGGGCGGAACAGTAGATAAGAGAGACAAAGATAAAGACAGAGAGAGAGAGAGGAAGAGAAGGGGTTTCACAGACATACAGAGTGGTAAAAAACAAGATGAAATGTCAGACAGAGGTGATATGAGCAAAGGCTATGACTATCCTCATTCCATCATCTCTCAAAAATCCTGCTTTCCCATTCCTCACCTGTTCTGAATGCTTACTCATTGAGGTAAGAATGTACTAAAACGTTCACTTTTTTTGTTTAAATTCATGTGCCCTCATAATCTTTCATCAAAATAGAAACAATGATCCAATCAATTCCAGATGGACAAAAAAAAATCTTGTTCGAGAAGCTGTTTTACTTGTTTACAAGGCACAATAGGGATTCGCAACTTCCATTTCATGACGACTTTAAAAATAAGTATCATAATTTGATTTATTTACTGACAAGTTTGTTTCAAAAGTGTCAAAATGCTGCTGGTGAATGAAATAAAACTGAGTGCTTCAGTGGAATCCAGTTTCTGTTATGTGTAGCGGCTAAAATGTGGGTGTTTCCTCAGAGCAGCGGAGGATTTAATGTGCCCTGGAGCCAGCAGGTATGGCTGATATACGCTTCACTGTTGTTCAATCAGTGTGCACCTTTTTGAGACATTATGAATGCACATTGCATACACTGCTGTTCAAAAGCTTATGATAAGGGGGTTTTTTTGGAGAGAGAGAGAAAAATGTATACTTTTATTCAGCAAGGGTGCATTAAAATGTTTTTTAAAAAATGACAGTAAAGAATTACATTGTTAAAAAAATATATTTCAAATAAATGCTGTTTTTTAAAAGTTCTTATTCACCAAAGAATTTAGAAACAAATGTAGACATATTTTAAGCAGCACTAATGTTTTCAATATTGGTAATATGAAATTTGACACTAAAGACTGGAATAATGGCAGTTGAAAATTCAGCTTTGCCTTCACAGTAATGAATTGCATTTTTAAATATTCTCAAATAGAAAACATTTATTTTAAATTGTAATAAAATTTCACAACATTCCTGTTTTCTCTGTTTTGTATTGATTAAATAAATACAGCCTCGGTGAACATAAGAAACTTCTTTAAATAACATTAAAAATCTTACTGACCCCAAACTTTTGAACGGGAGTGCACCTATGTTATTGCATGCAGTTTTTGTCCACAGCAACAACAAAAAAAGCACTTCAAATGTAAAAAATGCCATCAAGTCAAAAATTTGACAGTGTGAAAAAGTAACAAAAAGGTAAATTAACATGGTAGCCTACTTTTAGTAAGAAGTAATGATGTAATCTTAATAATTTACCAATAACTTAAGCGGTCTCACCTGTGATGGGCCGCACACGGACCTTGTAACCCTGCACTGGCCCTTCCGCCTCCTTCCATTTCATCTGCAGCCGATCTTCAGACAGGACAGTCAGCTTCAGCCGGGCTGGAAATGCATTCAAAGACTTTACAAAACAAGCTTTGTGGAAATGCAACTTCACAACACATTATAAGAAACAGATCTATACGACTGATAGACATTTGATATGTCTGATAAGTTTGTGTCCTCTATGTAGAAGTCAGATGAGGGACAAAAACAAGCATGTAACTCCTAGAGAGAATCATGGGAAAAGAGGCCTGTATGTGGGACTAAGATATGTACGTCTTGAAAGATCAAAGCCTTCCTCTAAAAGCTTCTCAATGGCTTTTTTTCACCCCTCTAATATTTGAACGGGAAGTTTTTTTTTATTCATTCCTCCTTTTCCTTCATCACTGTTCTCTTGCTCAACTCTGCCCTTGTCTTCAGCTTATCTGCATAATTTCCACATGCCAGCTTGTCACAATCCCCTCTTTCATGTTTCCTGCTCCGTCTTCCCCTCTCCCCAGCTGTCCGCGAGCACTCAAAGCAGGCCCTGTAATGCCCCGCAGGGTAACAGGGGGTTGAGGACCACAGGAAATCTGCTTTTCGGTGGGGTTGAAGGTCAGCCTAAAGGGGATGCATGCATGTAACGTCATAGCCCAGATGAGTTTTACAATGGGTATGACCCCAAAAACATGAAGATCTTTGTCCCCTCTTACTGTAGTGTCTTTAAGCTCCGGATTATGTCGGAGGAATAAAATCAGGGAAATGGTGAATGTTACATGCACTGAACAAATTATTTTTTAAGTAATTAGGCTAATATATAAAAAATATGCTTCATATATAAGGTGACATCTAAATTAACAGGTTTAATCCAGGTAAAAATTTATTTATTTACTATTATTATTACAAAATGAGGGAATGTTGAATTCCTAGGTTTCATACACTGTAAAAACCAGGTTTCATTTGAAAGCCAAACTATTTTGTTTATTGTTATTATTATAAAATGAGGGGAATGGTCAAATAATATGCTTCATGCAACAAGACTAATAATATGCTTCATGTGGTATATTTTTAAAACTTTAATTAAACCTGCTAATTTAGATATTTTATTTATTATTATTAGATATTATATTTATTAATGCTGGCTTTCATGCACTGTAAAAAAAATGTTTTATCAGGTATAAAAATTATGCTCCATGTGGTAAAATCTAAATTAACAGGGTTACTTTAAATAAAATTATTAATTCATTCATTTCTAATGAATGGTGAAATGCTTGGCATTATGCATTAGAAAAATATATATTATGAGGTATAAAAAATATGCTTCATGAGGAAACGTCTAAATTTAAAGGCTTAATTCAAGTAAAATATTTTATTTATTATCATTATGATTAAATATGACAATCAACTGCATTAGATAACACAAATAAACATCAGTTTTAAGGGTCAAATCTGGTAGAAATAGCTCCTTAAGGTAACAAGATGTTTACAGTGGCAACAAATGCTCTGCATTAACTGGCAGTGGATCAGAGGCAAAAGGAAGGTTTCTGGCTACACAGCAGCACCACCAACCCAGAAGTCAACAAATGTGCGGCCAAATGCTAAGACAAAAACAGTGTGGAAAACACACGCACAGCATGTATCCTCTAGGGAAGACAGAGATAACAAGAGGCCTAGGAAGGACATAAATTAGGCTATTCCAAGCATTTTAAGGCAAATTTCTTTCCCAAATGTAGCAACGTCCACCAAGAGCTATGTGAAGTTGTCTAAGGATTCCACAATGTTGCACAAGGGCCTCAGGCAGGAGTTCTGCATTCTAGACTATTCTATTCTGGTGTGCTGCTAACCAAAAATTTCCTTTCCTTGGGGAAAGTTACAATTTAGACAGAGTTGAATCAGTATTATTTGATTTTGGCTAAAAGTGTCTTTAGTGTCTAAATATGTCTTTCTGAGGGTTTTCATTGTTTTGTGGGGTTACACAACACACTTTGTGGGTTGTAAATTCGGTCCCATTAGATAGACTTTTAGGAATGCAGTTGACATTTCACAAACAAAACAAGAGATGTGTGTTTTCTGGCAATATTTCAGATACTATCATAATTAATAAAACATTTGACAATGCCTTAACTAAAAATAGTTTATTTCTTTAAGGCAAATATGATATAGTATTACTGCTATATATTAGTGTTATAATACCACTATTACCACAATTATGAGGAGATATAATTAATATGATATGATATTTTCTTTTTTATATCTGAATAAACGGTTAAGAATATAACTAACATGTAAGAAACATTAACATTATAAAATTATACACTTGACCTTTGAATGAATGAAAAAGCAAAGTATTCCTGTCCCACAAAAAGAGCTATATGTGGATTGCTATTTTGTGGGCATGAATGCTACAGTGCTACTTGACCCTTTATTTCATTTTAAAGTGTGCAGGCCTTGCATTTTGGTAAGAGGATATCTAATTATGGAAGCACCAGGCACCAGCAATTATCCATGGCTCTTAAATTCTGAACATTTCCAAGGATGCAGAGACGTGTGTAAAAATACAGGAACAATACAGAAATTGCAGAATTTTAAGTGTTAGGTACTTACAATAGATTATATTTAATTTACCATTATCTGCTGTTTTTCATTTTTACGTGTGCATGACAATTTCCCCAATATTTACATTTAGATGACCTTTCCGTGCTTTACTTTTCATATATTTAGACAAAATATTATTAAGCCATTGATAGTACATCAGCCATTTTTCTATTATCAGTCACATGCAAAATAATTCCCAACATCACCCAGTATTGTAATATTGTGTATACAGGTAAAAGGCAAAATACAACCTTGGGTATGAACTTCAAAAACCAGCATAAGGAGAACCGTCACCAGGGTGAGTGTCGTTCGCACTGGGAGGACGAGAAGAGATATGTGGGCCGTCATGATTGTGCTGGCATCAATTAAAGACCTGTGGGGAAATAGTTATGAGCAATGCGAAAAATGAGTGTAACTTTCATTCACTTTAAATAAACATCAAAGCGAGGTGATCATAATAACATAAACAGCAGTTATGGACGTTGCTGATGTTCTCTGATGAAGCTGCATACAGAGACTAGCCTATTCCAAACCCTTTAATGTAACACATCTTTAAATATACCCTCCTAAACAATAAGTAGGATGAGAAAGAGAGACTGAAAGAGATGGGACATTTACAAAAAAGGCTGCACCAGAAGTGGTCATTACAGGCCCATTGAAGACAATTACAAGACAAGGGAGGGAAAGCTGAACACCTGTTATATATTTATAATTATAACCAGACATGTAAAGCATGTATTCAGCAAGTGAACCGACTCATTAAAATCCCACCTGTCCACATAAAAAATGTAAAAAAATAAAAATGGAGAGAACAGCAATCTTTTCAGTAGTGCTGGCCTGATTCACACAAATATTATGTGTGAGAAGTGCAATTATTTGGCACTTATTTTAATTGGTCTCCTTCCCTTCCCGTGCTTTGGGCCATAATAAGACGGCATTTACATGCATTGGCTTGTTGTACTGAATACAATAGAAACAGATGATATGGACAACTTTAAAGCTTCGAATCGTCGAATCTGTTGTGATACCACACCTAAAGTGAGCTGTCGAAAGCTATTACCGCTACATAAGAGCATTTTGAAACCTAGAACTGAAGCAGCCCGCATGAACTGCGCATAGGTGGTCTACTGTCTTTCTGATTAACTCAAACATCACATGACTTAAAGGCTAACTGCTCAACTCAGTTAGATACCTGAACCTGAACCACTAGAAGCAATTACAGCAAGTCAAAGCAAATTCAACTTTTAATTTTAAAACGTCAAAGCATTTGGAAACACAGACTCTGATAAGGGTCTATTGGAAATAAAGTAGTTTACCTGAAGCTGAAGCGTGTACCTGACGCATTCCACACAGGTATGGGATGTTAACACATTGAGTCCCGGTCACTCACTTCCCATTCGCTCCCGTTTATGTCTCTACTTCGGTTGGGTTAGTTAGGTGTGAAATCTGATACGGGTGCAGTGCCCTCCTCTAGTAATGTAGAGGCGGGGAATATCCATATACTCAGGGTGGTAGGCCTATATCAGCTGTTCTTCTGCAAAGCTCGAGAGAGAGAGAGAGAGAGAGAGAGAGAGAGAGAGAGAGAGAGAGAGAGAGAGAGAGAGAGAGAGAGAGAGAGAGAGAGAGAGAGAGAGGTGCTGTCGAAGTAGACAACTCAGTTTGTTTGTATATTTCTTTTTAATGATTTTACAGAATGAGAGAGAGAGAGATGTTATGCTGTCGAAGTAGACAACTCAGTTTGTTTTGAGACACAGGGCCTAGACTTCTTTTGTATTTTTCTTTTTAATGATTTTACAGAATGTGTAGACAGTGGAAAAGAAAGACAAATAGATGTGTCCCTGTCAGTGTTTTTTTGTTTTTATTTTATTTTATGAGCTTTCAGGTCATTCAGATCAGTTGCGACGCCAATGTTGAAAGCCAGTGGTGAGGATTCTGAGAAAACTTTTATGTTGCATTTATGCAGCCATTTGGCAACAAAATGTGCCCTATGCAGTTTCTGGGCCTGCACTCCAGAGTTAAAAACACAGATTTTTCACTATTGTTACTCTGATTGAGAATATTCACAGAGACACACAAATTGACACTGTTTTTTTTTGTTAGTCCTACATGTTCTTTACAGGTACACTGCAGCCGAGTGTTCATTAAGCATAAAACCCGCTAAAGAAGTTTGTTCTAGACTAGTATACTCATTTACAGACATACACACAGTCAAACATAAAATGTATTTGAGCTGTGGTCAATCACAGAAAGAGAGGTATTATTTTGTATTGTTTCAGTAAACCTAGTGGGGTAGATTGTAACAAAGGCACACCATGTATTTGACATAAATTATTAAGGGCTGTGATATTCTTACAGAGGTTTGAATGGGTGCCAAGTTTGAGCACTCAATCTTATAAATACATTGAGTTATAGATGCTGAAGCAAAAAGTGTTACAACCATACCCGCTCTCACCCTACTGCGCTTATAATGGAACTGTCAGGGTAAAAACACTTTATTTGTCTGAAGACCACATTTTTGGCAGTAACAATCAGAGGGGACTAGCGATGGAAACTGTACCAGTCTTTTACCAAGTTAGACTTTAAGCTTTGAACACATCGAAAAAAAAAAAAAAAAAAGGTCAGCATCCATGAGGTGCTGAATTCAAATGTATTTAAAAATAATTAAATATAGTTTACTTGGGCTGCACGTGTAGATGTGCGCGAGACCAAAGCATAAATTCCACTTAAGCAAATTAATTTCCATCTCCTGAAACAACTGTTTTCTCTTGATCTTCAGACTATTTGGAACTGAACAGGCCCTCTCTGACTTCATGATTAATCCACTAAACAAACTCAATCAGGTTCGTGAATTTATAGAATTCCTTCCACCTGCATGAAAACTCCTAACAAATCTAATTAGGCTATATAATCTACTTTGCTGAATTCTGCATCCCTCTCTAAGAGTTGATGACATTTGCTCAACGATGAAGTAAATGCATGTCATTCATAAAGCTGCCTTCAGAAAGTTAAAAGGGAAAGAATTCATGATAGAAGAAATCATTTTAATCATTTGAAGTTCATTTTATAAAAAATAAAATAAACTCACATTCTGTGTCATAATTAGTGAAATCATTATTGTGGACAAATGAAATAGAATTTATATTTAGTCAAATAAATCCTTTATAGTCATGTAAACAAATGTGTAAGGCCACTAGGAGATTGGTCCTGTGCTGCGATTGATGCCACATCGGTTTTAAATGTATAATTTACCTATAAAATAAAATAGTCTAATTTACTCACCCTAGTGTCTTCCAAAACATGTGTGACTTTTTCTTCAAAGCCTAAATTAATTATTTATTGCAGAATATCTATCATACGGCTTCAGGGGACCTTGGAATAGTGCACACAATTCATATGGATTTACAATTTTGGAGCTTGATAGTCCCTGGTCCCCATCCACTTTCATTCTATGTAAGACAGTCTTCAAAACATCTCCTTTTGTGTTCCACAGGAGAAAGTCATACAGGTTTGAAATGACAAGAGGGTAAGTAAATGATGAAAGAAGTGAACTATCCTTTTAATCACCCAGTGGCTTTTAAGAGTCCTGTCTTCCCAAGAGCATAGTGTCCTCTCCGCATCATGACAAATGTACCCCCGTACATTAGCTGTATAGTCTCTTCTCATGCTTATTCATAACATATCTGAGGCTTGTTCAGTACCTGTGGTCAATGTGACCATTGATATGAGCCTTTAAAGCAGAACATTTCATGAGTATATTTAGGAAATTCATGTCTTTCTCAGACTAGTAAAGAATCTCATGCTCCTCTTCATCATTGGTGTCTTCACAATAGTCGTCTTTTGTTTGCAGAAGTGGAAGCTCAAGGTCTGGGTTGTCTCTGACTGGTAGTTGTCTCACCATGGGGCCATTTCCTATAAAAAGACACAGAGATACACACACACTAAGAGCAACCAAAACCTGGTCTTCATACAAACAAAACAATTTAGTAACAATTTATAAGTAATAGGCTATATTCTATTCTGTTTTTGACATTCTCTTTCCCTTTTCTTTTTCTTTTGATGGGTGTGCCGCATTCAAGATATGAAAGTAAACGCCCAGTGCTTTGATTGGGTAACAGTTTTTCTTATTAAAATAACTTTCATCGTCTACACCATTACATGAGTGGAATTGTTTTGAAAACTTCCCATGCTGAAAAATATATTGTTACATTGTTGAAACATTTGCCAACAATTTGAAACAATTATGCGTATTACATATGCTTTATAAGTCTTGGTTGTGGCAAATAAAGTTTAAGAACTTGGAGTTCCCAGTTATAATTGACAAATGATAACTTGCAGTGTTTATTGTAAACTGAATTATGAATGAATGTGCCATTGTTTGTCCCACTGTAGGTCATCCTATTCGATAGTGAAAACGTATACATTGTCATATGCAGTGTAGTGTTTTAAATAAAATGAAACGTGTTATCGTCTTTCTGATGACAAAACAGATGTTGCTCACCAAAGCTTTTATTCACTCTCTCTGAAAAGCCTGCGTCAAACTGTGTCTAGTTTGAAAACGAATCCACAGTAAAAACAAACGACTGACGTGATCTGACTAGAACTTTGTTAAAAATAAAGTTCATCCATGCTTTCTTAAATTCTAAGATCACAAGGATGTTTTTCCACAACTTGGCACTCTATCGTTTTGTTGCTGGAGAAATCCTGTGATTTCTTCTGTTTCTACTACATGACATGCGCAAATCGCTGGGCAAGTTGCCTTTAGCATTATACACAAACGCCTGTATGAATCACATTACAAACATCTAATAATCAGGATTATGATTATGTCTTACCTTTGATATAGAATGTTTTGAGGCTAATATGCAGTGTTATGCCAGAGAGACACACAACAAAGCCCAACCAGTTCACTGTGCTCATTTTATCCCCCAGGAACTCCACTGCCAGCAGCAGAGTGCACACCTCCTACAGAGACAGAGAGAATGTCTTTGTGAAGAAAATTAATGGTTTAAGTCTAATGAAGGCTTTCTGTTAAACCTAGCAGAGCTACTGAGAAATGGACATTAAGATAAAGAAGCAAAGAGCTTCTGCAGCTTTTTATATTAATTATAGGTATGTAAAAGCAAATAAGAAAATCCTTAAGATGTATTCTGACCTTAAAAATGCCTGCAATAGATAGCGTGAGGCTGGATGTGCGGGACACCAGCAGGAATTCGGAAAAGCCCAGCCCAAATGCCAGCATGCCACCCACAGACAGTGTCACCAGAGTGTAGAGGAGGTGTGAGAGCTCACTGACCCTGAAGAGCTTCTCTGTGGTGCTCACACTCAGTCCTACTCATGAATGACAAGATGAAGAAACGGACAAGCAACAGGTTATTGAGACACAAATGCACTGGTAACCAAGAAACATAGCAAATGGCAAAAAAGGTCCAGGTGAAAAGAGAAAATATAAATGATGTATTGAATGATGTAGTTGAAACGTATTTTAGAACCATTAAGATGTTTTCCTTTATGAATTTCATTTCAAAGGGGGAAAAGATTTGATATGTAAATTGTAAAGTATAACTATAACTATATGTTATGGTAATGTTAGTTGCACTGAATCTAAGCTCAGGGTTTCTGCAGGGTTAATGAAGTTCATGAAGTGTTTTTGAAGACCTTTTTAAGACCATGTAAAGAAAATGTAAGGAATAAATTGAAGGGAACCCAATACGTCAATATGTTCTCTAAATGTAAATGTCTAGGTTATCCATTGCTTTTTAATTCATTATACAAAAAAGTAGCTTGAATCGCTCTGTTCCCAACCACTAGAATATGAAAAAAACTTTTACTCTAACTTCTGATCACACAGCAAAAAAAAGTGATGTTCTTCCTAAGTATTTTTGTCTTGTTTTCCAGTGCAAATGTCTAAAGATTCCTAAATCAAGATTATTTTAATATATTCAATAAATCTTAATATATATATACATATATATATATTTTTTTTAAAGAAAAACCCTGATGTCTGACTGACCCTCATTGAGAAGAAACAGAGGAAAGAGGCTCAGGAACATGAGGGGCTGTAGATGGTACATGGTGTCTATGGGGTTCTGAAGCCCTGTGTGGCAAAGAGAAGTACATAAGAGTCACGAGCAATCACCACTTCACCATACAGACCAAACACAGGTCATAACAACATGCTAACACAGTTCAGTGATCTTAACAGAAACTTTCAATGTTCTCCTCACACCAAGACTTACCAAGCTCTGCTTTCTGCATGAGCACTTGAGTGAGAGTCCAGCGGATCCCTCCGATAAAAGAAGCCAACAGGACCATAAGGAAACCCTCCAGATTAAACTGAGTTGACTTGAGAGTGAACATGAAAAGACCGCTGGCTATCAGCAACACCACCAGGATCAGGAATGGGTTCTGTTGGGTTCAAAAGAGTAAGGCAGTACACATCAACTACAACAAACACCAAGCCAAAAAAGGGGTCAAGTCCTTCAAAATCTCTCGCCCCAACATCCTGTTTGAATAAGAAATACATCAACACAAAACAAATAAAACTGCATTCATGACATTTCATGGGGTCTTTAATGCAGCTAAAATCAAAAGTGGTCTTGGACTAATTTATACTGACATGATTCTTAAAACACTTGAATGGATAGGCACCTGCATGCAATACTAATTGCTTGCCGTGAAAAAGCTAAAAAATATTATTATTATCCTATTAAACTGTCCAGACTAAAAAAATATGTGCATTTTCAGTTGTGGCAGTGACTGGAGCCTGGAGTGACACCGAGTCTACACCGGTAGGGTGATCACTTGGTTATTGCTCAGTTGCAGGACAGTACATGTGATTGCAGGACAATGCGGGACACGTATGAGAGATACATTTACTACTATTATTCTATGTAAAGATTGAATTACATTAGCTGGAAAGCATATTTGCCATCACATTGGATGATGACATTTTAAATGACATTTCGCTAATAAACAGTAAGATTTGACCATCTCTGTGACTGACACTCACAGGATTTTCGGGATTGTCAAGCAAAATGTGGGACAGGTGGTCACCCTATGCACCGGACGTGACCGTTGTCACGCTGCACCGCACCTGACGCTACAAAGCTTCGTATCAGAAGTAGCGAGTGCTTAGAGTTAATCGGAAATAGAACGGCCATCAGTTTACTGTCTGGAATTTGCGAATGCTAACACAGTTCAGTGATCTTTTCAGAAACTTCCAATGATCTCCTCACACCAAAGCCCCTTTCACTCAGAGATTACGGAAAATACATGGATAATTTGTCCCGGGATCGTTTGATTTTGGTTCATTCACATTGCCAGTGATTTTCCGGAATCTGTGAGTGTCCACACACATCCCGTAAAGATCCTGTAGTCAGGATGTGACGCTTAACGTACGCATCGAAAACATGTTGAGGTACAGCAGCGGAAGTGTTTGCATTGCTTTGAACAACATGGCTCGAGCATTTTTTTCCGGATTCCATCGTACACTAACATATTGCGTACCGTTCCACAAAGCTGGTGAAAGATCTCAGCTTCAGCGGATAGTAAGGAGCTCCCTGGTCTCTGCTTCATCTCAGTTTGCAGACATTTTTTCATTCTTTCTTTGTTGATGACGAAACCGTACTGTCTTCTATGAGCCACAGTGTCGCAGGATAACTACATCATTGCGATGGCACGTGCGTCATCACTACGACACACCCCTTACAGCATTGGTCCTGGCTTTTGTTCACACAGGGTGAGTTCCGGGACTGATCCCGGCAATGTTACTAGGTCCCCATCCCGGCATCGATACCGGCATCAATCCCGGGACGTGTTTGCGTTCACACAGAAGGCACTCTTGTAATTTTACGGCAGTCTCCCGGGATCAACACGCTGTGTGAAAGGGGCTCAAGACTTGGTCATAAGGTCTGAGGTGAACAAGGTCAAAAAACAACCAGTGTGATGCTAACTGCCGGTTGGCCTACAAAGTGACGTCGTCATAAGAGACCACTCTATTTAGTAGACAAATTGTCTGGTGAATAAATAAAAAAAAGTACATTTCAAACCCTCAGACCTAATCAACAGTCTGTAAAGGTTTGTGAACCAAATGGCTCACACAGCCAAGTGCTCCATAAAGTTAGAGATTCAGAGGGATTCTTTTTTTAGGGTTTTAAGTGGGTGGTAAAGCACAGTCCCTTTTTTATTTAGGTATACAGCTGTATGATTAGGCTTGGAGCTAAACTCTGCAGGCTCTGTAAGACCGAAATTGCCTACCCCTGGGCTTGCCACTCAACCTGCTCAGCCAAATGCAGAAAAATAAGAAAAACACACTGGGTGGTCAAATCATAAGTTGGTTTAATAACATCTCACATGCAGTTAATAAATGTTTGCATCTCTCAGTGTGAGCACTCAAGAAAAGTTCTTACAGCTGATTTAATAAACAGCATTTTAATAGTCCTTTAACATGATCTAAAAACTGTTGAAATGTACTTCATCACCACAGTGGGAATGCATTCTCTTTAAAATGCCTTCTTTCTCTTTCACTGCTGAGAAAATTCTCTTTCACTGCTGCATACTACATCCTGTTCTCCTTGGGTCTATATGATTATATGGACACATATATGGGCAGAGAACAGCCAGTTTAACATTTTACATATGCAAAATGTATGTTTAATGTGTCTGAAGAAAAGATAGCTTCTTTTGAACGATAGCTGAATTTCTTTACTCCTTTATTCAAGAATCAAGTGTATAAACACACTTACCGGCTCCTCAAGTTTGAAGACCAGGGAGAAAAAGAGAATGAAGAGAACAGCTGAAGACTTGGTCATGGTGTACCTACAGGAAACCCAAAAATCCCAAGTAGTTTTAATTTAACTTGCATTTCCTGAAGCAAACACCAGTACTTGTAACACAGGTCAAGAATAGCATACAAGTTAGGGCTGGAATAAACTACATGACACAGTTTTTTAGCTTCCGAGTTTGATTCCATCCATTCAGGGAAAATCAAACATGTTTCGATATTTTGAGTCGATTTTAGATCACATATAGTTTTCATTGTCATGCATCTCCTAACAATGAGACGTATGTTTTTGCGTGAGTTTGTTTCATTTGGAATGACTTGAATGTCTGGTACTGTCTGGTAATGCTCAGTCATTTAGTGATGCCCAGTTTGTCTCTGTAACCATTTGCAAACTTGGCAACTGTATGATGCCTAGTGTTTAAAAATCTGTTAGGATTCTACAAGAAATGCTACATCAGAGCGGAATTACCGCTGTCGTGACGCTCAACACACATTTAGTTCTGGTTAGCTCCATTCAAGATGGATATGAATTGTTTACATATAAGCACAATAGACCAATCACAATTTAGTATGCAAATTTTTAGACAATCTTATCAGACAATGTTAGAGGATTATTTTACAATAATGACCAGCTGATTTGACATATTCTCATTAATCATGTAACTACTTAATACCAAATATATTGATAAATGAAGAAGACATTCATATTTATTTTAAATTACTCGATTTTGTGAGAAAAAGTGTCCTATGAGACAATGGTCGAAAACTGATTGTCAGAAACAACACTAATATACATTGATTCATACATTTTTATCATTTGAATGGTCATTACACAAAATATCTGACTGCACATTCAAAGGACTGACCAATCAGAATCAAGTATGTAATATAATACTTACACATCTAAGACTAAGAATATCTACACAATGTTTGATTGTCTGTAGTACTTAGGGTTAAGGGATTTTTTTGTAGGTAATAATAAGCAACATGCTTACAAACTAATAGTGATGAAAAGGAAGCTCCAGTTGGACAGTCCAATATCCAGCGCTGTCGCCAGGGCTGATGGACAAAGACAAACAGTTGTATAGATAATATGAAACACTATCTTACTATAATACAAATTTTAGCCAGGATGAAATAATCTATGGTAAAACCTGAACATGAATTGATCATGAATGTATAACGCTGAGGGTGTGGTTAATTTATAGCAAGGAAAAGATAATGGTCTTGTGGACAAGACCCCCAAATATTCAAGCAGAGAAAATCAAGCAATTAGATTCTCTCCGTTCTTGGCACAATCTTGTGGACTTCACCCTCCCAAACTGTGTTGGAAAAAACCAGCTATCTTTTTGTTTATCTCTTTAGCAACCATTATGACACACATTCAAACATATTTTTGGTCTTTGGACTCACTGACAACTTTTTCCAAAACAAAAAAAGAAAAATGTTCACCTGTTGGGGCTACTTTAGAAAGGTAAACCTTCCAAGGAAGGACAACTCGAGGCTTTCCCATCCAGCACTGCATGGCAAAGCGTGTCAGTGTAGAGAAACAGAATATTATAGCAAGATGGACCAGGGTCATGAACAGAGGAAAGTGGAAGTCCTGGGGCAAATGACAAAAACAAAAACAGACATTATACAAAACCAAACAGAACAAATTAGTGCTCTCTTAAAAACAAAAACACTTAAATTCAGGTTTCAAGAAGGAAAAGGCGGATTTTTATGCAAATTAACTACAACTCACCTTCATAAGCCACTTGTTGTAGAACGTTATGCCAATGGAAAACACATAGTAGAAAAGCACCAGGCCCACAGTGCGCATCGCCCTGCAGAGGAACTGCATCGGCCACGGCATCCTGGACAACCCGGATACAACAAGGCGCAGCTAAGCACTCTAAAAAAGAAAGGAAGGTAATAAGAATTAACCAGAGCCAGTCACAAAGTATGTTAACATGTCGAAAATCAAACTCTGAGTAGGTTGATAAGAACATGCAGGGCCAAAATTTCTCAATGTGCGCGATTGTGTCGTATTGATCAGAGAAGCACTTGTTGAAAAGTGCAACAAAACAGCTGTACCGTTATAATGACTGGTAAAGTGCCTGCTGAAACGTAAGATGTCTTGTTTTGTTAGATATTTAAGCAATAAACGCTAGGTTTCTTTTCTTTTTTTAAAATAAAATGTTGTCATAAGCCCTCGCGAGCACTAAAAACCTTGTTCACTGATGCTCTGACAGTTTGCGCACGCTGATTGTGCCATTTAACGTTACAGCTAACCAGTACTAGCTACGGTGATCACATATTGTCTTACCTCACTGTTTACATAGTCCTTGTAAACGAAAAAGCTGGTAGCATTAAACACTATGTAACCATTTCAGTTACCATTTGCAGGCGTGCTTCTTCTCACAGCATTAGGTTGACATTAGCGCGCGAATCTGCCATAGAATTGTGCAATTCAAATAACTTGTTTGTGAACCTAACCTACAGTCAGTCAGACACCCCTGTGTAGTTACTTCTGCTATGACGTGGACGTTGCTCCGCTGACACATGCGCTTGCAGCCCCGGGAAAATTTGAAATTTAAACAGATTACTCGAGAGATGTTTTGAAATTAAATATTTATTAATATCATATTCTTCCTGTGTGCAAAATCTCCAATTATTTGTGAACTGAGCGAGCAATATCGCAGAATGCTGCTATCAGCTACGCGTTAGCTCTGTTAGATTCGTTCTTTTGTGTTGGATCTTTTTGGTGAATCAGTTGAACCGGTCTAGACCTAAACAAATCGTTCTCGAATCAAACTGAGCCGACAACTCAAAAAAGGAAGTTCAATGTTTTACTTTTCAATCGTCTTTAACTCTTTAGCAAATACAATAAAATACATTTTTGCTTTTTTTATCACTACACTTAGAGTCAATAAACTGAATGAGAAATACAACCGTGTATAACTTTAACAGTTTAAAATGATTCATTTTGCTTTTGTGCATGTGGAATTTACGATAAAAAAAATAACAGATATATTTTATTATTCAAATTACATTAATACATCTTTGCAAGTTATATCAAAAGTATGCCCATAGTTTGGAGCAAGGAAAGAATGCCGCGTTGTGACGTAAAAGAATCACTGAATTGATTTGTTCGAAAGAGCCAGTTTCCCGAACTTTACACTGGATGCGTCATCCAGAACTCTAGGTGGCGCTGGCGGTTGTAATGTCTCCTCCAGTGTCGTGTTAGATGTAAATAAATGAGAAGGGTATTCCTGCACAACGGGAGGCTGCAGTTTCAGGACCCCAGTTTTAGGACCGCAGTTTTAGGACCCTAGTTTATTGTGTCAGCGCCACCTACAGAACTGGATTACCAAAAACACAAATTTAACCCCTTTCGCGGCAAAGATAACAGATCACATTGTTAATCACAACAGATTGTTGTTCAACATTCATTACTCGTTTAAACATCACACTCTTACTAATTTTATCTGGACAAACTGAGCATCATTAGAAAGATTTAAGACTCGATAGTGTTTATGATAAAACTCAAACAGCGAACACAGAGAGATCTGGGTCTCCTCTTCCTGATTTGCGTCAGTAATGTACGCAAGTCTCATTCGCTGTACAGCTGTCAATCATCTCCCGTGGTTCAACGTGACAATAATCCTGCCCTTCTGCATGACGCGGTCCTGTTATCCGTGATAACGAAGCTAAGACACATCTCTTCACCTGAAACAAGAAGCTAATAAATGCAGGATTTCGAGTATATGTGGTTTGTGTGTGATTTTCGTGCAATTTTGGGTATTTTCATATGAATTAAGAATGTTTACAGTATTGCCAAGCAAGGTGTAGCCATTAGTTGCATATAAATTGCTTTATTATACCATTCTTTTTATGACTTAAAACCATTTTAAACCGCGACCGGAATATGGTACAAATATCCTATCTTACTCGATGGTGGTTTAAAGTGAGCTTTAAGTAAAAGTTTAATATTAATCTTTTAAATTGTATCGTGTAGCTTGATGCTACTTGCTCTAATCCACCTGCTGCAGGAGCTATTCTATTCCATAATCTTATTTGTTAAAACATATATATATTTTCTAATGAAACTTAGGATCAAGGTGGATCTTGATACTATGTACAAACTAAACCACCTGGATCCTAGAACTGCGGTCCTGAAACAGCAGCCGCCGCTATATCATCCAGTTCGGTAGGTGGCGCTGTCACAAAAAACTAGGGTCCTAAAACTGCGGTCCTAAAACTGGGGTCCTAAAACTGCAGCCTCCGGTTGTGCAGGAATATACTACTGGAATAAATAAATAGAATTTCCTGTCTCTGCATTTGCTGGTTGGGGTGTTTTGTCGTTCGATTTTCACATGTAAGTTATATTATACCTTAACACGGTGCCTGTTAGTCTTTTTATAAAATATAATATTTTACTATTGTGTTTCTAATCAGCGCATTGTATTTCGTTTAAAGAATGGCCGAGGAAGAGGAAGATCCTGGTTTTGACGAGGATTTAGACGACGGAGGTAATGGGGTAGATTCGGGCCAAGGTAAACGAAAGCGGCTTTTTTCGAAGGAGCTTCGCTGCATGATGTATGGGTTTGGAGACGACCAAAACCCGTACACCGAATCAGTGGACATACTGGAGGACCTGGTCATCGAGTTCGTCACGGAGATGACACACAAGGCGATGTCTATAGGGCGTCAGGGCCGTGTGCAGGTGGAGGACATTGTCTTTCTCATCCGCAAGGACCCTAGAAAGTTTGCGAGAGTGAAGGACTTGCTCACCATGAACGAGGAGCTGAAAAAGGCTCGCAAAGCCTTTGACGAGGCCAATTATGGGTCTTAACAAGGCCATCGGTTGCTATGGTATTTTGTTCAATCGACGTTAAAAGTGTTTCTTCTTGACTGTAATGGACCTGTTGTAAACCTAAGCCCACTTTTCTCATTTCTGTGTTTTTGCAGTTGCAAGACAGTTCACAATTCATTTCAAAGATGATTTGTAACAACATTATAGTTTTTTGTCAGTTGTACATTAAAGATATTTTAAACCTTTAATGGAAGACAAAAGGTTTTATTATTTTAAGAAGCATCTTGAAAATGTAAATAAACATGGCAATTTCTTATTTATATAAGATGACACGTACAGCAACCTTAATATCAAATATTTAATGACAGTTTAGCATGCAATGAGAAGACCTACATTGTGTGTGTGATTTAATATTCTTTGTTTTTATATATTCAATATTTTGAAATTGTTGCAAATTGAAGGGTTAAAGGAAAGTGTAAAAGGAATTGCTTTGGTAAATAGTGCCTGGTAGTGTTTAGAAGTGTAAAAAAGCATTTAAATGTTGTTAATAATGTAAATATAACTAATTGAGATTTTTCCTTTGGATATTTTGTCACATTATATGCATTCTATTTATAGCTTAGACATGAATCTGTATACAATACATTAATGCATGTGGCAGTATAAACTGGATTATTATTAGTCTCATTCATTGTTCTTTTAACATTTCCAGTGCATTTCAATCAGAGAAATGAGGAATGGATTTAATTGACCAGCTTTCAATTCTCAGTTATTTGCATTATTAGTGTTCAACCATTTAATTTGCAAATAATACTCAGCAGCCATTGACCAGATAAACCATTTACTGATTTCCACACTTGTAGCACACAAAGAATGTCATGTTAAAAAATCTAAATGTGCAATAAAAAAAAAGCAGAGCTATTCCTACAGTATAGAATAAAGCTGAACGGCATCTTTAAAGTGAATTATCATGTTGATATTTGTAAAAGTTTTGGGTTTGGGTTTTGCTTCTACATAAACAGTAATAGTTTTTAGTATATACAGAAATGGTCTACTAATTGGGGTCAGAGACTCTGGAGAGAAAAAAAAAAGTTTAATTGATCAACTCAAAACAAAACCATACAAATCAAAATTGCAGACCAACTAAACAATGTGTTTTTATTTTTTATTCTGTTTTCAAGCACTTGTTCTTAAATACAATGATGTGGTTGTGGCTTTGGCATTGGTCTATGCAGCGATAATAAGCTGCTGATCTAGACTAAACACCCACAAAACGTGGGGTCTACCATGTCATATGCTTCCAGCAAACTGAGCGCCATCATAACATGATGAACCTGTGAACCACACCATAGCTTGGCTCCTTTTGTCTTACATGATGGTCAGTGGGAGCCCAACCTTGGCAAACCCCACACAGGTGTTTATCTGTCTGTCTGCTGAAGAGTTGAGATGGAGGCAGAAAGAGGACAAAAGGGGAAAGTGAGTTTGAGTGGCATTGAGAGGGCAGGGTTTCAGTCGGCAGGGGTGAGAGGGGAGAGGAATGTCCGTGAGTCTCTGTTTTACTGCACGTTCTCCATCATCTTGAGGAATTCTGCGGGGAAAGGGACATTGTGTTACTAACTTCAGTATCTGATCAGAATCCAGAGTTTACAAGTAAAATGAAATCAAATGTATAAACCGCATCATACCATCAAAGTCCAGCATGCCATCGTTGTTCTTGTCTCCATCTTTAAGGATCTCATCAATCTCTTCCTCTGAGATAACTTCGCCAGTGCTGCGGATGATCTCAGCAAACTCTTCTCTGTCGATGTAGCCATCACCGTTCCTGCAGATTGACAGCGTTACATATGCTAAAGTGAGACTAGGTCACAGTAAAAAAAAACAGGTGTACACGGAAGATATCACATGACATACCTGTCCAGTACGCGGAAGCATTCAGCCAACTCTTCCTCACTCTTGCCAGCCTGGTCCTCCTTTAGGAGTCTCACCATCATGACCAAGAACTCCTCAAAGTCGATGGATCCGCTGCCTACAATTTCCAGTATGAAGAACCTTAGTTATTACAATCGATATTTTTGCATTTTTTCGCTTAAAACCAAACAGATCTTTTAATTAATCTGTCAAAATTTATGTAGACATCATCACATAGACCTGAAAAATACTTAACGCAAGTATGCAAACACAGATGTTGAACATACTTGACGTAGTCTCTTCCATTAGCCTGTAAGATCATTCATATATATTTTTTATACATATATATTTAACGTGATTTTCAGTCAGCAAGATTCTTTTCAAACTGTTGCTCTGCCTTAGGATTAGTTCACTCCATACTTAACATTTCCTGATAATTTACTCACCCCCATGTCATCCAAGATGTGCATGTCTTTCTTCCTTCAAATCGAAAATAAATTAAAGTTTTTGAGGAAAACATTCCAGGATTTTTCTCCATATAGTGGACTTCAACGGGGACCAATGGGTTGAAGGTTCAAATTGCAGTTTCAATGCAGCTTCAAAGGGCTCTACACAATCCAAGCCGAGGAATAAATGGTATTATCTAGCGAAACGATCTGTCATTTTCTAAAAATATATACAATTTTTAACCACAAATGCTCGACTTGCACTAGGTCTGCGATGCGCATCCATGACTTCACGCATTACTAAATCACGATGGAAAGGTCACGCACTACGTAGGCAGAAAATGTAGGGTAGAGCGAAAAACTCCATCTCAATTTCTCCTCCAAATCTCAACTCCGACATCACTGTTTTGCCTTTTTTTTTTTTTTTTTTTTGTAAAGGGTTGTTAACTTGGTTTTTGCATGTTTGCTTAGTAAACACTGGGTCGGTACATCCGCCTACGCCACGCATGACCTTTCCAACGTGATTACATAATGCATGAAGTCATGGACGTGCATCGCAGAGCTATAGTGCAAAACAAGCATTTGTGGTTAAAAAGTATATTATTATTATTTTTTAGAAAATGACGGATATTTTCGCTAGATTCCTCGGCTGGGATTGTGTAGAGCCCTTTGAAGCTGCATTGAAACTGCAATTTGGACCTTCAACCCTAGGTCCTTGCAATATGGAGAAAAATCCTGGAATGTTTTCCTCAAAAACCGTAATTTCTTTTTGACTGAAGAAAGATAGACATGAAGATCTTGCATGACATGGGGTGAGTAAATTATCAGGAAATTTTAATTCTGGAGTGAACTAATCATTTGGCCTGAAATAAATAACTGACTGTAAAATACATTATGCCTAAACCAGTGTCTACTGTATCGCCCCTTGTGGCAGAGCTGAGAATGCAGCAAATTGCGAAACACAAGAACGCACGAAAATAAGCTTGCGCATAGTAGCCTATATGTCGGTCCATTGTGTTTTATATTGTGCGATGTATCTGTGGTATTTTGCTTACCGTCTTCATCGACCTCCTCGATGATTTCTTCCAACTCCTCTCTGGTTGGATTCTGACCCAACATCCTCATGACGGTACCCAACTCCTTGGTGCTGATATCACCGCCACCATCGGTGTCGAACATGTCGAAGGCAGCCTTGAACTCTTTAAGATAGACGAATAGTTTTATAGGACAGAAAGACGTGGATATTGGTGATATATTATTTTTCTGAGTGTACACTCACCGGCAAGCATCTCCTCGCTCAGATATGAGCGGGCCTCTTGTTGCGCGTCAGTCTGTGAAGTGAAAGCGCTTACATTAGGAACGGTTAGTTTCAGATATGAACAGTACAATGTGTTAATTTGATAAATAAGGAATCCTGGTTCTTCTGGAGAGTCATTTGTTTTTGTTTTACTAATCTGTATGAATTAAGACATGGTTTTAGGCCTTGCAAACAGCAGATGGTGCCCAGAACACCCTTCCAGGACAATTTTGCAACTATTTTAAGACTCAAGACGTTATCCCCTCAGTCAGTGACTGTACATGGTAATTCCGAAATAGGACCCTTGGAATGTGTCACCTCAGCTTTTAGCTTACCCATTTAACCTAACCTGCTGACCAGCTTCATATCAAATACCAGGATGTTAATCTCCACACACTTACTGATTTCTGACCACCATCCCTTATTTTAAACACAAAACTCAACTCTTTTATATACAGGTAATCAAATTGGGCAACTTGATATCTTGTAAAAAATGTAACTCTTTCATGTCTCATTCATGTTAAAACTACAATGCATCGTTAAAAGAAGAAAAAAAGATATTGGCCGTTAGCTACTTTACAGTGGATTCTGCTGTGGGATGTAATAAATAAAAATAAACCAAATAAGCTTTGGTCTTGCTAGCAAAAGTTAACTAGCAGTCAATTAACTTTCAATCTATATAAAATAGCATCTAAAATAATACACCTAATAAAGTTACTCTCAGATTATGTCAGACAGAAATGACCCCAATATAGAGCAATTTTTCTTTAAAATGAGAAAAAGAGATGGACATAAAAAAGTTTTATTTTTATTTTTATCTATTCTTCAAAACTAATGATTTTTTTTTTTTAACGGTACTATTGTTTTCTTTGAAATCATCATTATGGACAAGAAAAGTTACCCTACCCAAAGAATGACCCATTTTTATTATTTATTATAATGCTTTATTAAATGCATGCAAACAAAAAAATGCAAGGGAGCTATTAATAATAGCCTAGTGTAACCTTATAATATAATTTCTTAAATAATGACAGATATATACTTATAGATGTAATTTGAAATACTTTTTTGACTAATAGGCCATCTGCACATTTTTAGTTTTCATGCGTTCATTAGCAAAACTGACCGCTTAGATTATTTAAACTCTTACCATGGTTGTGGATTAGCTTCCCTCACTTATATCCACGAGAAAAGCAGTGGTCAACGCACTCACACCCCAACAGAAAGACTAGACATCAAGTGACAGTTCTGACACACTTTAAACAGGCCACCCAAGACCCGCCCACAGGCCTCCAGATTTAGAATCCTGAACTTTTAGGGTTCGGCTGCTCCCATAAGCCAATAGAAATGTGAAATGAGTACACTTTAAGAACAGTCTGCAATAATACAGGAAAATGGTTATTCTGCCGTGTTTACTATCAGAAAGCCTGTATTTATTGGAAGAACTGATGAAACTGATTATTGTGTTTGGTAAAACGTAATTGTGTGTAATGTTGACCACAATAATGTAACGTTTGGGCATGATTTCCTAGCAGTCTTTCATCATGACACTTTGCTTTTCCCCCTCAAAATTCCGACTAAGTCTACTAAATTAAATTAACTAAAGCTAATAATGTTATAATAATTTAATATAAGTAATCTTTTTTTCTTAATTGTACAGATGGAAATTAATTTTTAAAATGGTGAGATCAGATAGTGTTCCCCCCCCCCCAAGTCAAGCCGAGAAACCCTAAACCTCTTGGGAAGGTGCTGTGTTGCAAATCTTCAGCGTGCCCTGAATAGCAAATGATTTAGATCTCCACTCCACCCCACCCAAAGTCTGCAATGGCGACACAGGTACCCCAAACCCCGAAGAGCATGAACTCGAGTTTCCATGTATAGCATGTGTTTCCTGAGCGAGGAATCGTAAGGACGTGGATTGGAGAAGGATGTGGGGGATCTCGGAGGAGGGGGTTGCAGACTATATACTTTCAGGCAGAAATGGAGTGATTTAAAAGGAGATTTGAGGAGAGCAGAGATGTTGGGTGTGCGGTTTGCATATGAGTGCAGCTCTGGAGATTTACATTTACAGCACTGGCATGAGATAATACTTCCATCTGTATAACCTGAAGACAACGAGCTGTAAAAAGGATCCCTTTCCACCATGAGAAGAAAACATGGAAATCTGACCTTTTGTCTCCCATCAGACCATATGAACAACTTGCATGCTCCTGGCACAAAAGGTTGTCTTCAAAATGTATCTTTTTCATGACCTTTCTTGGCCATAGGAAAACTCTGTCCTGAACAGTAAGTATGAAAAATATTGAAAGAGAACTAACAGACGAAAAGATAAATACAAACTGCAACACTATGGATCTATATGGACAAAGTGTTGTCTATTTTGGACATGGGGTACTGGAAAATAACATGGTGGGATGGTCTTGTTTTTCTGATGGGGTGTAGTGAAATTATAGGTGAGGTGGCTAAGATCACTCGAGTCTCAGTTATAGCTTGAAATGAAATATTTAGCCTGAAACTCCTTTTATCTGTAAATTTGCAGAAATTTTCACACACAAGGAGATCATTTTAGATAATACAATCACAAATAAACAAGTAGGTAGATTGCCAAAACATGCCTTTTTAATAGATTTGCAGAAACACTGTTAACATGTGAGCTAAAGGAAAGAGATTTCTTATCTCTATGACAACACAACATTAAGTCAGTTTCAAAGGTAAATACTGTAGCAGGGCTATTTTCGAACTGTAAAGGGAGAGGGGAAGGGGCTTGACGGAAGGTTGGAGAATGTCTTGGGAAGAAGCAGGTGGGGTAGGGGACAGCTGAGGGTAAGTGGTTTCCTCTTAAAAGGTTTGGATAGTTATTTATAGAGACCATCATATTGTCGTACTGGTCCCTGAGGAACATCGCCAAGGAGACGGCAATGATCTATAATAGTCTCTCAATGCAAATTCCAGTCCATTTTTATATTTGGTGATTTAAATTAGGGTGTTTTTGTTTCCTCAGCAGTCTTTTCCTTGAAAGATCTCAGCGTGAATTGTTCTTCAACATCTTGACTTGTTTTGGAGGGGATGGAATGTAAGTTTTTCTTACTGGACGTTCTCCATCATTTTAAGAAACTCTGGAAGGAAAATGGAAAAAGAGATGAAATATCACAACACATTTCCTGGCATTGTTCACACACTCTATACAAATCTGAACATCCTTAGCATTCAGTTATTCTGATTATAAGATGTCTTTCCTCACATTTTGGGATTCAAAAGAACTCATAGTCATTGACAACTGGAGGTCAAGAAAAAGTATTCATGTATAAAGTATTCATGTATTTATATCTGCATATGCATTAATACACTCTCAAAATAAATAAATAAAGGTTCTTTATTGGCATTGGCATTGATGGTTCTATGAATAAACTTTAACAGTAATAGAACCTTTCCAGTGCACAAAAGGTTCTTTATAATGAAAAAGGTTCTATTATTTAAAGGGACAAAAAGTTATTTTAAGAACTGTTCACTGAAAGGTTCTTTGGGGAATCCAAAATGGTTCTTCTATTGTATCACTACAGAAAACCACTTTTGGAACCTTTATTTACCACAAGAGAGTAGCACATAAAAATAGAATAAATAAGATTTGCTTTACCATCAAAATCAATCTTTCCATCTTTGTTTGTGTCCGCATCGGCCATGAGTTCATCTACGTCTTCTTCTGCCAATGGCTCGCCAGTGGCGCGCATGATATCCCCAAACTCCTCACGATCAATGAACCCATCTTGGTTCCTGTTAAAAAATATACATTAAAAAAACATTTTAATAACATTATTGTCTTGTGTTGTCAGGATCTGTTTGTTCCTCTATTAAACTGATGACTTAACGTGTTTAAGTGATGCTGTCATACATAGTTATAGAAGCACATCATTTTTTTTAACCATATATTTTAACCATATAAATTTGACAAAAAATACATCAATATAACTTTATTATTATAAGTATAAATCCATATGCAATGCAGGCCTATTTCATTAGGCTCAGAATACATCACATTCGGTCTGAGGTGTTTTCCACACAGGATTTGAACCCAGAAGCTTCCAGTCGGGTACGTAGAGGACACAAGTCTGTGCTAATCCCGAGGATGAGCTTTCAATGTGAGAATGAACGAATAAGCACTGTCCTAAGCTAACTTAGCTGCAAACTTAGCTTATGTTCATCCTGATGGCCAAAGAGCAACATTAGAAAGAATGATCAATGGTTAGTATGCTAACCAACCAGCATGTAAAGATAACATAGTGTATAAGACAACAAACACAGGCACGGTTGACTTTTGAAAGACTTTCTCGAAAACAATAGTGAATATAAAAAATATCAGTTCAGTCATGATTTTGGGACAAACTTGGACAAAATTTGGAGGAGTAGCAAAAATGTTTTTTTAAATATACAGCAAAATTTGAGAAAAAATGTGACAATTGAGATGAACAAGACATGAACCAAGGAACGTAAAAAAAACGTAACGTAAAGAAAATTAATTTCAGACAAAATTTCCAAAAGTTTATATGCATTTTTATAAAAAGTATTTTTTCAGATATATCTTCTGAACTCTAGGTGTCGCCATGTTAAAACCTTTCAGGTACCTTAAAGTCCCCCTGTAGTCATTTACATATAATCATTTGGTAGACGCTTTTATCCAAAGCGACTTACATTGCATTTCAAGGTACACATTTACATTCTTATCAGTTTTTGCTTTCCCTGGGAATCGAACTCATGACCTTGGCGTTGCAAGGACCAACACTCTACTGGTTGAGCCACAGAAAGGTTATAATCAATCATTAAAATAGCTTGAATGTAACTACACACGTCTCGTTTAGTATAAGCGGATCTATGATTATGCAAATTAGCCCGCCTCCACTCACTCATAGTAGCCCATATACCCATTTGTTGACATGATTGGTAACAAGGTAGTTTGTGGCATCAGAAACACCAGCGATTTTAAACCGCGATTTTGAGAATGTCTTTGGTTCACTGCAGTTTTAAGAAGAAAAAAACCTATGAATTTGCACATGGTTTATCTTGAAGCATAAAAACACCACATAGATTTATAAACAACATTAAAAACTTGATTTTCAATACAGGGGGAATCAAATTCTGTGCCAATGTCATAGAGCCCCCAAAGTAGATCAGATTAGTATTCAGGACCCCTCTATCAATACCCTTCATCATTTTACAGATGATAGGGCTGCCGTAGAATAATAAGAAAACTACGATAAATAAAATATGAAAGTGATGTCTTTTTCCCCCCTTTTCCTGACTTTTTTTCCAGACACAAGTGGTCTTGACTCTTGGGTACAATTTGCTATAAAATTATAGATTACGGGGACTTTTTTTTTTTCTTTCCTTTTTTTGCATGTAGAGGTGCTTATTAACTTACCCAGCAAGATATTGTAACTGCACCAAATGGGAGCAAAAATCATTGAAAAATGAATGTGAATTCTGACAATTTGGCAATTTATTTGTTTAATTGGTAAAAATGTATTAAAGGTTGGGTAGGTAAGAATTGTCTAAAGAACTTTTTTTCAAATTGGCTTAAACTGTCTTCATATACCAATACATAATTAAAATGTAAGTACTTTGAAAAAGAGAGTATACAAATTGAGTGACTATATTTAATCTTCAAAAAACACAGCTCATTAATTCCTACCGGGACGAAACAAGTGATTGCCTTGCGCAACTGTCACTCTCCGTCGCCATGACTACCGCTGCTATTACTGGCTCTGCCCACGTGCGCGCAGTCGCGCACCCGTTTTTAGGTGGGAGTGAATGGAATTAATGAGCTGTGTTTATTGAAGATTAAATACACTAGAGTCACTCAGTTTTTTATACTCTCTATTTCAGAGTACTTGTATTTTAATTATGTATTGGTATATAAGACAGTTTAAACAAATTTGAATAAAATTTTTTTTAGACAATTCTGACCTACCCTACCTTTAAGTGACATGATGTGAAGGCTAAGTATGGTTACAAGTCTCTCTAACCATTATGCCACGACTGCCCAATTATGATATGTTTTGTTTATATGATAAGTAATTTAGCGTGATAAAACATTAAAGCGTGAAATGGACTGTATGAATTTGCATTTGCAGAGAATCAATAATATCCAAAATACCTGAAGAAGCTCATTTATCTGTTCATCTATATAATCTGTTTAATCACAATTCCTCGGCTGGCACAAGAAGCTTTATTGATAAAGAAATGTAGTACCTTTTACTACGTAAAATAAGCAGCACAGCTTATTCTCTGGATTCATATTCAATAAAGATTTCAAGATGCATAAATCAAGCCAAATACTGTAATACTAAATAAGGGATTGAGAATTCTCAAGAATGAGAAGAGAATGAATGAATTCTTCTTCTTGAGAATCAAGCTCTTGTACCTAAAGGGATAGTTCACCCAAAAATGAAATTTCTGTCAATATTTAATGGGCAACACAAAAGCTATATTTTGAAATGTCTCAGTGATTGTATTTGTCCATAAAATGGAAGATTAAGGGCAGCAAAACTGTTTGGTTACCAACATTCTTCAAAATATCTGTTCCACAGAAGAAAGAAAGTCATACGGGTTTGATGACAGAATGATGACCGAATGTTCATTTATGGTTGAACTAATTTTGTATGCCTTCCCTCTGGACCTTTCCTCACACTGCTGTTTTGTTTCATTTGCTTCGAATATAAGGCCAGCTAATGAGAGCTGTGCAGGTAAACCTCACTCTCCTGATCTCAAGAGGTGCGCTAGCGGCTGATGCTAGAGAGTTAGGGTTCTTGTTAACGCGCCCGGCTCCCATGCCAGAGACGCCAGTTCGAGTCCCGCTCAGAGCAGGGCGAGTAGGACCGGAGGGTGACCTACTTGTCAAAGACACGGAAGCATTCAGATAGCTCCTCTTCGGATTTGCCAGCTTGGTCTTCTTTTAGCTGCTGCACCATCATGACCAAGAACTCCTCAAAGTCGATAGTGCCACTGCCTGAGGATGCAAAACGTAGATGTGATGGGACACACTGAAATTCATAGAGGAATAAAAAGACTTACCATCTTCATCTACATCTTCAATGATGGCATCCAGCTCCTCTCTGGTTGGGTTCTGACCCAACATCCTCATGACGGTACCCAACTCCTTGGTGCTGATATCACCGCCACCATCGGTGTCGAACATGTCGAAAGCAGCCTTGAACTCTATAAATAATAATAATAATACAATTAAAAACAGGATGTGAAAGGCTGTGTGAGCAGAACTTTTCCTTTTAACACTTGACCACAGAAAAACAAGCAGTGTGAATCAATTTTGTCGAATCTAATGAGCAAAATGTTCACACACTCACCAGAAATCATTTCCTCACTCAGGAAAGAGCGGGCGTCTGCCTGGGCATCAGTGGGCTAATGAGAAAGAGATTACTGTATAATATGAACCTCATGGGGCTTTGACACATCAGACTGAAAATGACTTTGGAAATAAAATATATTTCCAGAAATATTCAAGACAAATAAAGGGCAGACACATGAACAACAAGGTGAAAACCTTTCCTTTTAAAGAGGTCAACTTTTTTTTTTATAGCACAAAGTACTATATATGACCATCAGCTAAAATGTGAAAAAGATGGTGTTATGATCATAAACAGTTGGAGCACCAAGATGCACTTCTGCCCAGGTAAGCTTAATCACCTGACTTGAATATTTTTGAACTACTGTGGGCAGATTTTGGAGATAAATGTGAGAAGCAGATTCCCTCCTTCAACATCTCTGAAGCAACTGTGGTTATGGATATGCGATAAATTAAATAAATGAAGTAACATATAGAACTGCTTGATTTAATAAAATAACGACGTGCTCAGCATCACAAAGAACTGTGAAGGGCGTGCAGAATTAACTCTGTTCATACTCCTAATGGGAGGCAGATTTAATGGGTTTCTAATGAAGCTGTTATTGAAGAGGTAAAATGAGTTCAAGATTCAAAATCAAGATTATTTACATAGATTGGTTCTGCAGCCAGAAAAAGAATGAGAATGACACACACGATGAAATCGATTAATATCTAATGATGACAATTTCTCTCATGTCACACTTCATGACGGTCTATACATTAATCTTACATGGTCCAGAATACATTTGATGGAAAAATCTTGCAAATGTTCCTAGTACAAGAACACATAATTAATGACAATTTCAGCAATGTATTGTAGCCATAGGTCACATCATGTAAGGAAAAGTACTTTTTATTTATTTTGTATTGCCTTCTGAGGTTCTTAAACACTAACATTAAATATAATTGTATAAAATGTATACACTTTAAATTCAATATTATGTTCTTGGAATACAAAATAAGCACACAATCTGTCTTTTATATCATCTCCACACAGTGCTGAAAGTGGCATTAAAGTGTTTTTGTACTGGGAATATTTGCAATATTTCTTCATCACATGTATTCTGGACCATGTAAGATTCATGTACAGACCTTTGAAATGGAAGTGGAACTACAAGACATCTGCCAAACATCTCTGAACACAGTGCTTAGATATATCAGTAACAAATATCTAAAGGAAAAATGTCATTAACCAACACCTCCTTCATCACCACACGTTTACCATCGCTATCTTCTCTTCTCTTCGTCTGGTCTTTAAATTGGTGGGGCACAAAAGCTCTAACCACATACAACAAGCATTGTTTCTTATCATCTTGTGGAGCAAATACCCATTGTCTCTCTTGTAAAAAAGCTAACACCAACATGAATATACAGCCCTCTTTTAGAGCCAGAACCCTTTTTGTCCACATGTACTGTAAACGATTACGTGGAACCACAACATGACATTGCAATATCAAAGCACCATGACAGTATCAGCAATGTTATCAAACCCTATATGTTCCCTCTTTTTGATAATATGGGTTACCACATGTATCCGGAGACCACAAACAAGGCCAAACACTATCAAAGATGACAGACAAAGAAGAGGAGTCAATCACTTGTAGCCTGTGAATTAAATACTTAACAGTAGTGATAGGTCACTATAAATGACTACTGCGCTGCTATGAATTTGACTTGAACTGCATACCTGCAAACACAACAAGCCAAACAACTCAAATTCAAGCCTTAAAATCTACCAGGCTTAGTTTTGTAATACAGTTCTTCTAAAACTGTGCTTTATGTGTAACATCAACTGGTTTTAATCAAGTAAAACTATTATTTAATATGACTGAATCAGCTTGATGTCATTAAGTTAGAGCAAGTATATGGGTTAGAGGTTTAGATCAAGTAAATATTACTCCATGTAAAATGTAAAACCTGCAAATATCCACTTTTTCATTAGATCTTCTAGAAAATAGTATGCATCCATATAAAGATCACTGACTGACTGAAGCATCTTGTCCATATCCACTTTCCAGATATCTTACCATACTGACAGCTTGTTAGTGAGATCAGTGGGTATCTGAAAACAGTAACAGTCTTCTGTCCAGCAGCCTTTCTCCTAAATGTGCGCTGATGGACAAATGTCTCCTGACTCCCCTAATAAGAGCTCATATTATTCTCACCTTTCTAGAAAATGGCCAGGATTGGACAAGAAACTCAAGACAGTGAACTTGTCAACCAATGTCTGTGTAGCCTTTAAAAGGCTCCACCCCTCTTCTTCATCCCTTTCTAATCCATCGCCACCTCTATTTGCCCTCCATTGCCCCATATTTAGCTGAAGGATGGTCTCAAATTTCCCTGGCAATTTTTTTTTTTTTTTTACATAATAATAAAATGAGGAAAGCAATGAGAGGTTATTTAGGTAGTGGATAAACAGCTTCCAGAAACAGATGTAGGCTAAACTCACTTCCACATACAGGGTAGGATGTGTGCCCTCATCCACATGCCTGTATTTCTTCACCCTTATATATCAATTTGTCCATCTATCAGTCATCTTGGCTGTGTATCCCTGTCTGTGCTGACTGTCTCACTTGAATCTGTAACACTTTGACACACATTATAGCCTGGTTGACACCAGACCCTTCTCAGTTGTAACTGAGAATGAGTCTGCTCTGGGGAAGGTTCATTCACAGCCAATTTCCAAAGGGGCGTCATCAACGGACGTCTTTTAAATGCCTCTGAGAGCAATTAGATAGACCAAAAACCAATCAGAGCGATCATCATGGTGTAAAGCCCGCCTCAACGTTTGTGATTGGTGCCTTGATTTGGAAACATTGGAAATGGGCTTGAATGGGCTCTTGGCCAGATGGACTTGCAGAGCAAATCTCAAATTTGCCGGAAGTTCGTCAGGGTTTTCCCTGGCTACACACATTAAGAAAGTCAAACCGAGATAATGAGAGGTGGCTTTGCATGTGTTCAGCAAGTCAGTCATTGTATCAGTTTATTACACTGTTACTCACCAAATAAATAACATTGTAGACATGAAGTATTGATTTCAACTTTTCAATCCGACTATCTCAACTTTTTTAACTACTGAGTTGAAACCTATACTTTCGCAGATATATTTTGTTAACTTTACACCTAAAATATTGCTATTTTATAGAAGAAGTCCTGATTTCATTTATAGAAGAAGTCCTGATTTCATTTTTACTAGAACCTACTTTTTTAAGGGTTATGAAGATTATTCATAAAATGTACAGAAGAAGGCCTTCCTACTCAAATAGTATATTCTTTTTTATGCTTTTAATGCGTTTCTGAATGAAATCTGGATGTACCAAAGATTCTTTAAAATGCCATAAAATACCCGTAGGCCTACCCTTAAAGAAGCTTAACAGTCAACTTCATTATTAAAAATAAAGGTTCTTTATTGACATCTATGTTTCCATAAAGAACCTTTAACATTTCCATTGCACAAAATATTATTCACACTAAAGACAAAATGGTTGTTTTGAGAACTGATCTCAAGGTTCTTCGGTGAACCAAAAAACAGTGTTGTTGGATCCCGTATGCCTTGATAATCACATAATAGCCTTAATGTCACTGAATTGCTGTATAAAGAGTTGTATTATATAAAATCACTGTTTGCAGAGTGCAGACTCTGTTTGTATTTTCTTTGATGTGACAGAACAGAACAAGGAGTGACCTTGTCAGATTCTCAAAGCTTGTCATCATTACTCTTCCATGCCTTATCCGGTTTCTCATAATAATCCTCTGACTGCTAGAGTTTCATGCTTTGCAAATATATATACTCCCAGGACAAGTCAGAGTAGTTAGGCTTGAACCACATGCTTAAAGGAGAACTCCGGTCAATTTTAACATTGAGCTCAATTTTTAGTAAATTTAAACAGAGTGAACACGAGTGAATCTGACTGCAGTGGATGTGAAAGATATTAATAAAAATGATGTTATATCAGCCAGCGCACATACCTGTGTTTAGTTCCTGTTTTCGGTCGAAATCCAAAGAAGTCAATTGTCGAGTTCACGCGCGTGATCATTGGTAACTAAACCTATGCGCGTGAACTCGACAATCGACTACTTTGGACTTCGACCGAAAACAGGAACTAAATACAGGTATGTGTGCTGGCTGATATAACATCATTTTTATTCATATCTTTCACATCTACTGCAGTCAGATTTACTCGTGTTCACTCTGAAGGAATCACTCAACATGGCTGGGCACTTGTATGACAAATCAAGGATGATAAGAGAAATAAAAGCAGGTTTAAAATTAGACCCCATTCAAGTCAATAGGGTGCAAATTTTAAAAAGAGGATAACAAGATTTTTTGTCGTTGTTCTCTGTATTGACAGCACTCCAAATTTACTAAAAATTGTTTCAATGTTGAGCTCAATGTTAAAATTGACCGGAGTTCTCCTTTAACACAACTCACACTATTACTTTTAAACACTTGTAACTCAACTTGTAATACAGTAAAATCCAAGTCATCATGATGTGTAAAGATGTCATTGCCAAAAGTAGACTTGTGTCATGGTCCCTATTAAAGTCACAAACTGAAACCTTGCTTTTGGATATCAGACAATTTGCTTAGCGTGTGTTCGAAAATGTCACGCCCCTTCATAACCGCGAGCTCTACTCAGATATAAATATTATCTGATGCCGTCAATTTCAAACCATTTCTAGCCCGATTCAGACCCTGACAATGTTAACGAACAAGAGGATCGTCCAGAACGGATTTCAAGCACGGACTTGAGTGACATTTTTTGTTGTTGTCATTTTCTTATAGATACGATGTTATCCACCTTTTAAAGGACAAGTTCGGTATTTTACACTTAAAGCTGCAGTCCGGCACTTTTTTGGGTTTAAAAATATCAAAAAATACATTTTTGAAAAAAAACGTAACCAGACAGTGTTCAAAACGATCTGCTTGCCTTACCTCGATTCAAAACGGTAAGCTTGTAATAATAATTTTAATTCTAGTGGTACTGGTGGATTTCCGCGGGAATTTCGAGCATGTCTTTGCGTCATTACGTCACTTCTGTACACATAGAGAAGGAGTCTCGGCTAGTCGGCTATTATAGCGTGTGTGGATGATGGTGGAGATTAAGCTTAGCACTTGGTATGGCGGATCCCGAAAGTTTAAAGCGACAATCACCAGGGACAACTGGAGATTCACCAGTTGTAAAACCCAAAGACTTCGGACTTCAGAAAAAAATATATATTTTTCACGTTTTGACGTGATATAAGCAATCGTTAGATTTAATCAGCATGCTATAGCTACTGCAATGCTTCCCCCCACCCCCCGAATTTGGTCAGAACAAAAGTGAATGTTAGCTACTTACTTGTTCAGATGACATTTTTCGATGAAAATTCTAATGTTGACACTTTCAAAAAGTATACTCTGAGATTGCTGATGATGACAGTACAGTATCCACAGCGACGCGGCAGCGACAGGTTCTCCTCAATACATTGTGTTCATCCGCGCTGTTTCATGCCGATTTACTACCCACGCACAGTTAATAATTCCGCGAATAACTGCAATTGCAGATTTCGAACAGAGATGGCGACAAAGAGGAAAAACGACGGACTGCAGCTTTAAAGCCCTGTTTTCAGATCGTTTCTGATGAAATAGAACGGTTAAGTTTAAAATTTGGACACATGCTGCTGGCCCGAGAATTTTCGGTTTCTTTCGCTTCGTTATAATTTCTCAGGACAGCAGCATGTGTCCAAATTTTAATCTTAACCGTTCTATTTCATCAGAAATGATCTGAAAACAGGGCTTTAAAGGTGCTCTAAGTAACTTTTTTTTACGTTAACCGAACAGCTTCGGAGTCATTGGAATAGTTATATGACTTTTTTCGGGTTGAATGGTGGTCATCTCGCACCCCCCGAGCGCCGGCCTCCGCATCAGAAAGTATCGCGTGATATCAAGTCTCGCGATGTAACGAATTGCTGTACGCCACTGCACACATACATTTATATGATATCATTCTGAGTATCATACATACCTCAGTTGACATGGCTCCGTGCGTTCGCCGACGGCTTCTCTGAAAACAAATGCACGTGACCAGAGGGAGAAGATGGGAGGGGGGAAAGTTGCCAATGGTTTTACGACAGTTTTCTCAAATATCTATTCCGAAACTATAGGGGGAGCTCTAAAACGAAACCTGCGAGAAAACAGCGAAGACATTTCCAAACCTACTGAGTGCTGCTTTAAGTGTAAAATACCGAACTTGTCCTTTAATCATATTTGTCGGAAAACTATGGTAATGCAAACAGTAATCGATCGCAAAACCATGGCTAATTTTCCTAAGGGCTGGTGAACAGCCTTGAAGAAGCAAGAGCTTACAAAAGCTAAAGTAAATACTATCAATACTGTATCGTTAGTTAAAAGGCTAGCGGAGGTTTTTGCCCAAAGGTTTGCCCTTCGTTTACATCATATCTAGCAACTACATAAAACATATAATTGGAACTGTTAATAGAAAACACAACTACAAATAATAAGATATAGCCTATACTTACAAGTAGTGATAAACAACAAATTGTCCCAACAAATTGGGAATGGCTTTCAGTCTTTCAGGAGAAGCTTTTGTGCGTATATCCTGCATTGTACTTTCCTCTGGAAGCTGTTCTGCGTAAAAGGTGCCGTGTACAGACAAACGTTAAGGTTATAATGTTCAGGAAAGGTGTTAAAAATCTATTTTAACCTCTCGAGTTCATCAGCATTTTTTTCAAACAGCGACAACAACTCTTCCTCTCCTCTAAAGCAGCACAACATAGCCTCACCCCCTTTGGTGTGTGTTCCCGGGGGCGGGGTTTATGTAAATGTTGGAGTTTGTGATGTCACCAACCCGGGAAGAAGCTGGTTGTAGTCCGTACCAGCGGTTTGTTAGTCCTCAAAAAGTGATTTCTGTAAAATAAAATATCTCCCTTTGCATTGAACTTTGAGCGTCATAACTTTGCAGATGTTGTTTATGCTCAAACAGCAACATTACACACTAACTAAAGTGAAATCATAATCAAGGACCCCTTTAATTTAGGTATAATTAAAGGTGGGGTATGTAATTCTCTTTTTTGGCCATTTTTTCAAAATCACTTAAAATCCTATTCCTAACCCACTTACAGCCACTGAGTTAGAAACACTGAAATAAAAATTAAGCAATTTAATCATCTGTGGAACGGGCAGGACTCGAAAAACTCCAGCCAATCATTTTCAAGACCACCTAGAATCATTGGACAGTAAGTGCGTCAATCAATCGGTCGCACCATCCCCCCTCCCCAGCCAGCCAGCCCAAAATCTGCCAGCCTTTTTGCAAATCACATACCCCACCTTTAAGTAAAGGGTATGTCTCATTGAGCTCATCCAGCAACAATGCCTCTGACAAGAAAGGTGATGAAAGACCTTTTTTTATTTTTTATAATCGCATTTGTAAGGAAGGCTTTCCATTATTTCAAGGTCATGTGGTTTTCTTATGATTATTATTTACATTATTAACTAAATTTGACTAATTGAGGGTCAGGCATCAGACACACATGTTCTTCTGTGACATCAGAAAAAACAAGCTGATTAAGTGCCAGATGTGGTCAATGTAGTTGCCAAAGTTGTGAAAGAAATCAAACAAATAAAATTATATTGATACTGTTTATCTGTTCACATTTAACAACTGGATAGACTGTCAGGGTTCTGTCACTTCGGTCTGTTTATTCTTGGTTTGGTGACAGAGCTCTGACACTCTTCTTGTCTTGTCTTGTCTTGTCGTGTGAGGTTCCAAGCTAGCTCGGGCCTGCGATCCTCTGGCCATGTGAATTGTTCTGTGCGCAGAGCATGGTGTTCAGGTCCTGGCACCTCGGTCTAGTTTGGTTTAGGTTCTGTGTCGGGGTTCGGACTTTCATGCTGTGTTTTTCTTCTGTTGTGAGACACTTCTGTCACTCAGGCCATGTGCTCTTCTGTCTGCTTCTGTCCGTTTACATCAGATGCATGCTTATTCGCCACATGTTTCCATGTTTTGTCTTGTGTGAGTGTTCTCATTAGCTGTGTTCATGTCTTGTTTTGTTTGTGCACATGACTTGTCATGTCGGTTTCGGTGTACCATGTGCTCGCATGTCTAATGTGTAACCCCGCCCTTCTTGTTATCTGATTATTGGTTCAATTGCCCCACCAGTCCTTCATCATTACATGCTTTGTTTGCTCCCAATTTATTCTCCTTGTGTTTGCAGTCCTGCACCAGTTTGTCATCAAAAGTTCCAGTCGTTTGTAGCCCTGCCTTGTCCTGTCCTGCCCTGCCCAGTCAAGTTTTTGTTTGTTTTGTTTTATTTTATTTTATGATTAATAAAGCCCATATCTCTGCATCACTGAGTCCTCACCTCATCCCTTCACCAAACCCAGACATAGACAGACAGACATTCCCACATTCATCTGTTTTGTTCACATAAAGGCCAAAAGTTCACAAACAAAAACAATTAAAGGGGTGGTTGATTATGATTCCACTTTTTTAACTTTAGTTAGTGTGTAATGTTGCTGTTTGAGCATAAACAACATCTGCAAAGTTACTAAGCTAAAAGTTCAAAGCAAAGGAAGATATTTGCTTGTAAAGATATTACTTTTTAAGGACTACAACAAACAGCTGGTAGGGACTACACAACATTCACCAACCCTATAATTTACATAAACCCCGCCCCCGGGAACACAATTTATTGATTATCATGACAGAATATGCTAATCAATGACTAGAAGATAACTACACATAAACTACATAAATTCATCAACTAACCATTCAGAAATGTCCTGTTGCTTCTACATGTTGTCACTTCTTGAGTCTCTCCATTGTCTGACTCCGGTTTGACCATAAAAGGCTGAAACTTTTTGAAATTTTCAGTGTGTCTGTGTGAGGTAAAAGGACACAAGCCATTGAAGCTCCGCCCTCTGTGCCGGGAGCAGCAGCTCATTTGCATTTAAAGGGATAGACACAAAAACGGTATGTTTTTCGTCACCCTCAAAAAGTGACAATTTTAACATCCTATATAAAAATATCTGTGGGGTATTTTGAACTAAAACTTCACATACACACTGGGGACATCAAATACTTATTTTAAATCTTGTGAAAGGGGCATTATACCTAGCCTGGTAATACCAGACTCTGCTACTTCACTTTGCTTCGTAGACAGAGTCTGGAATGGCATAATAGAGAAGTGTTTTCTCTCTCGCTAGGGGGCGCTTGTCTGAAGTTTAAAATCATTGGTTACCCGTACCGTAAGCCAGGGATGTTCAACTTCGGTCCTGGAGGGCCACTGTCCTACAGAGTTTAGCTTCAACCCTGACAAAAGCTCTTTTCTAGTAATCCTGAAAACATTGATTAGCTTGTTCAGGTGTGTTTAATTAGGGTTGGAGCTAAACTCTGCAGGACAGTGGCCCTCCAGGACTGAAGTTGAACATCCCTGCCGTAAGCCAATCAGATAAGTTTAGTTATGACACATGTTATGCGCCTGTACAGCCGCATCGAACCACAGACATCATGCATCGAACTCAAATCTATGATCAAACTTCCACTGTAAACCTGCTGTAAACACATGATGATGCGAGCGAAATACCGGAGTGAACATGGCTGTAAACGACTTTTGCAGATTATGCGAAGTTAATCTACGCATCCACGGTACAATCACGGCCTCTAAACTTATTTTTGACAGAGTGAAACAAGAAAATATTTGTAGCCAACTCTCAAATTTAGGATTAGATCTTTTAAACACAGCTCTTTGTTCCTCATGAGTCTGTCGGAAATGCTGCAACTTAATTTCAAGATTACAGCATGACATGGAAATATTTAAGGACTGGAAAAGAAAGGAGACACTGGTTTAAAATGTAATAAAAGGTTTATCAAACACTCTTCTTGTTCTGGCTTCAGTTTGAAAAACCCCGGAATGTTCTCCATAACAGAGCGAATTGCATCCCGTGTCTCGTTTCCCGTTTTCGATTTCTCTAACCTACAATGTAAAACTCTGCGCTTAGCGTCCACGTCACGGCTCTCAGCCCGCCCTCTGTTCGTTGATTGGCCCGGCCGTCCGAAGGCCGCTGGAAAACTGAAAGATAGGCTGCTATCTCAGACTGACTACAGGAGCGAAATGAAATTAGCGGAAGTAGGAAGTCTGACGTAGTCAGGCTACATTATACCACCCCTTTAAAATATGACACCCACACTGTTCACATATACATTTCATGAATGAATGAATATAAATCGATAAATTCCCTCTGTTTCTCTAACTTTTAGTCACACTAACTAAGTAAAACATATTTTCCATTAACTTTATGACGATGACTTTGAGCATAAGAATAGCTGCTTACTCATTTCCGATAGATTTACATAAATGAACGAATCACTCAGTAGAGAGTAAGTGTCCTGTCATCGCTGTTTCTAATCCAGCCCCCCGCTTCAATCCATAAGGCAGAGTGTTATGGTGGGGACGCTGCATGGTAACCTCTGGGAGCTAAGTTAAAAAGCATGTATTCTCTGTGAGTGCCTAATGTCACCCCAAGTTCTCCAAGACACTTAGGCCCAATCCCAATTCTACCCCTTTCCCCTTCGTCTACCCCTAACCCTTCGCCTTCCCCTTGACCCTTGAAACAGAGTGGCAAGGCGTAGGGGTGAAAATATTCCCCTAAGAAATGGGACACCACTACTACACCGTTACACGTCATTATACGTCGTCGCCTACGCCACAGGAGATGCGCCGATGTTTATCACAAACTTCCAAGATGCACAGGACTTGTTTTCTGTGGTGTTGTATTAACACGTTGGAGGTACAGACCTATGTTTGTCCTATTTTGACCTATTTATTTATTTACTGTGTGAAACTGTGTGAAATACGACATTGTGTGGCGTTCATGTGCGTTCAACTCATAAATATGATCTTTACGAGATGACTTGAACGTACTAATAGCTTGTGTGCTTTGTTCGGGGGAGAGGAGATTTTTTTACAAACGTTTCTTTGAAGGAACTGACCGTAAATATGAACACAAGATTGAATGTAACAAAGTAAATCATTATTTGTTGTTAAAATACTTATTAAAGTCAACAATTCTTACGTTTATGGTCTAATTTTTTGCTTGGGCAGCCATTTTGCGTCTGTAGCAGTGACACTTCTCATACCCCTTCGTTTGAAGTGTGGTCCCGAAAAATCTTCGTTTGAAGGGCTATCTGGCCCTTCCCCTTAGCCCTCCCCCTCCAACCAAAAGAGAATCGAGACAGCCCTACCCCTTCACGTGCACGAGCAAAACAGAGGGGAAGGGTAAAGTGAAGGGGTAAGGGGTAGAATTGGGATTGGCCCTTAAGCTGAGGTAAATGACAGCAGCAACTGTCAACCTCTCATTCCTGTCTCTCTGCCTAACAACACCCCTCTTTTTTTCCTTCGCTCTATTCTTGGACATTCTAAAGGACAGCAGCTGAATCTTCGAGAACAACTAGAAGTGTAGCAAGCTAAATAAGGAGAGAGCATACACCCTCGCTGTTGTCCTCTCCAGAGTGGTCACCGATTCTACAACTGCACAACTGAATGCTAATACAAGCCGGTCAATAATAGGCCTATATGGTTATGTTTGATCAACATCCTTTGAACCAGAATTATTGTGTGTGTGTGTGCCTAATTAATTATATTTTGGGGACAATTTGTACCCAGAAGGGACCAAAACCTGACAAAATCTCCAAAAACCTCTCTTTAGGGACGTCCTCATTTGTAAATCTGGTATAAAAATAAAGTAGAAACAGTTTTTTTTTTTTTATGAAAGTGTTTTTTGTGTGATAGCCAGGTATAGTTTAGGGGTAGGGTTAGTGTAAGGGCATATATACAGTTTGTACAGTATAAAAACCATTACGTCTATGGAATGTTCTCATTTAGATAGCTAAGTAAACGTGTGTGTGTGTGTGTGTGTGTGTGTGTGTGTGTGTGTGTGTGTGCAGACAAAAGGTGTTCTAATGGTGTTTGGGAGGGGCATGTTCATCTACTCCTGTCAATCACAACTCAAGGGAATATAAACAATCGCTTACCCCATGCTGTAACAACTCTTTCTGCATCTTTCCACAACCACATGTTCAGTCTATTTTTGATAAATTATATTAACATTATATTCCTCCAGTAGCCATGCCAGAAGACAAAAGAAGACGAAATGGACTATGCATGTAATCAACGCTTGCAATGACAACTGCATTTACAGAGCTATTTATTCCATTAGTAGGCTGTTCATATAGAGGATTTTTTTAAATATTTTTTTTTTTTTTACTTTATCTTAAGTGTGTTTTATACTGTCTATGGTTAATATGAGTGGAAAGCTCGTGATTTTCTTTAAGCGCAGATGTTTATGAGTTGGGGGCGTGTCAGTGAGAAATGTGAAGGAATATCACAATATTTAGCAGTGAAATTGTCAGGCTTTTCTATTTAAAACAAAGTAGGCTAAGCTAATTCTCTGCATGATATTAATAGGCTATAACTAACGATAAAGTTTACAGTGCTTCATAATTTAATTAAAAACATAAAAAAGCAAAACACACCCGATGTACATTCTTTGTTCTTCATTTTGTAGAAGTATAGAGTTACAAAACCTTATTTTTGTTTAGAGAAAGTACACGGCCACCGTACTTCGACGAAAGTGAAAAAGCGAAATTGAACGCATCTCGTAAACACCATAGACATCATATCTATGGTAAACACGACTTCCCACCTCGTAGATACACAAACTTCCCAGGAGGACTTGAACGCACCATGCGGCTAGAGCCAGAAAATGGCCATTTCTCAATAGGTTGTGAATTTTTTTTGTGATTTTATGTTGTATTAATTGTGCATTAGAAAAGAAAAAAGAAAAAAAAGAAGAAAAAAAATTGTGCATTAGGTACTTAGTATGTACTTATAATATGGGACGGTAAGTTGAGCTACAAGATCGCAGCACATCTCAATTCTCACAAGGATGCCTTCTGGGTCCTAGTGTCCTTCTGAGTTTGTTCTTTCAAGGTCGCCTGACAAGACCGGTCTCCACGAGAAAGCATGTCCATTCTTTGCGATCTTGGAATTGAGAAACAGCCACTGTTTTATTATTGGGAGATGAGAGGGTATGTGGCTCTTACCATTAGTAAAAGTGAAATGGCTAATGTAACCCCTCAGGTTAACCCCTCACCCCACTCTATGTGGGCCTCAAACCCGGGTCTCCGGCATGGGAGGTAGGCGCTGTAACAAGGAGGCTAAAGATTGCAGTATAGCGTCAGTCGCGAGTTGCAATCAAGGGAGTGAGGTTTACCTGCACAGCTCTCACTAGCTGAGATCATAGGCACCTCAGCCTATCATATAATGGCAGTTGGGCAAGTTACTTCCAAAATGTTATACATTATTAGTTACTGTCATTTGAAAGTAATTAGTTACATTACAATATTACGGTCTCGGAATTGCGTTTCACTACTTTTGCGGTACTTTTGAGTTACTTTCACCAAAATAACCACAGAAGTATTACTAGGTATTCTAAAATGCTAAAATGTAGTTTAATGCTGCTTATTATACATCCAATGGCAGGCGATGTGGTGCAGGCCCCCTAATAACATAATGTATTAGACACAGTGAAGGCTCATGGCGCAATACAATAAGCAACAATCACTGTCATGATCAAAGTCTAGTAATAATGGTAGAGACACCAAACACAGAGCCCACTATAATGCAACCTATAACCTAATGACATGGCAAGACGCACAACCTCTTTTTCTTTTAGTTTATATTCTTTTATTTTCACTTAATTTAAGTTCACAGCACAAACCTGGCATGCATTGGGTGGACACGAATCTCTTCACTTCTTGGGGTTCAAGCAGCATGGCAGACAGAGACTTAATTTATGTTGCTTTGTCTTGCCCGCGCTCTCATCCACTTCATTCTGTCTCTTCTATGAACATGAAGCTCTCTCAGTTAGCTTAGTGTTAGCGTGGCACCGGTCCAGGAGTTTCTTCAAGTTACACATGCTATTTCTAGATGTAGAGAGTACCCCCCGTGTCGCACATAGATTGCACTTGACTATTACGTTCTTCTCTGACGAACTGAAAATAATGGGAATATGTCCATCTCATAAATGTAGAACCCATATCTGCAGTCATCTCAACCACGGAATTCCAGCAACAATACATACTATTTTACCCGCAGAATTTTTTCTCTGGTGCTGGAATGTCTGGTGTTGGTAAATTCTTTTAAAAGAAACTAACACCACTTAATTTGGGGTTCAAGTGCGTTGTTGTAAGTAACCTGCGTAACTAAGATTGTAACAGTATAATATTACCAAAATATGATTAGTAATATGTGTTACTTTTGTAATGTGTTACTCTCAACACTGTCAATGCCCAGCATTCAGAGTTTTATGACAGTAATGCTGCATTCACGCCATGTCGTAATTACGGTAGTCTCAAGATGACAACATGTGTCCTTGGCTGTGTCCCAATTCAAAAACTGCATCCTTCAAAGGATTCTGACTTCAAAAGCCACACCTTCGAAAGCCACGAAGTCCGGACTGAGCGTTGTTGTCTATGGAGGACTGTTCTTGTCGCCTAGCAACTGTGACAGCTGCTGTCGATTAATGAAAGTAACGTTTGTACTTGACTTTTTTAAAAGCTGTCTGAAAACAAAACAGGGTCACAGTTTGTGGACAAACTGTCTAAATATGTTCGCCATGGTCCATTTCTGTAAAGAGTATAAACTGTATATAATTGCATCTTAGAGTTATTGCATCTTAGCAAAATATGTCAACATTTGAACCGCTTTTAGTTTTTTAATTTATTCATACATTTTATCATTAGATATTTCGGTAACACTTTACAATAGGGGTGCACTAATAAGCATTAATTCATGCTTAACTAATGCACAGATAATACTGAATTAATGTATTACTAATGATTATCTAAGCTATTCATTAATGATTGCCTAATTAGCAACTAATGAAGAGTCTGTGTGGTTAATATATTAGTTCATATATGAATTGTTATTAATTAAATTTGTAATTGTGGATTAATTCCATAATCACTTATTTTATTAACTAATAGTGTTCATTAATTTGTTAATTACCACAATGAGCCTAATATGCATTAATACATTATTAATTACAGCATTAGTAGTGTGTCAATTACTACAATTACTAGATGATGAGTTAATAATGATGTGCCTCAACAAGTAAAGTCACAACATAATGATTGTTAGCTAATGATTAATTAATAATTAATGACCATCACTAGAGTTTATAAAAGCTGTTGATTAAACACTGGTTTCCAAAAACATTGAAGTAATTGACACACTACTAATGCTGTAATTAATATGTATTAATGCATATTAGTTTACCTGTATTATCTGGAAGTTGAAATATAAGGCTTTGGCTCATTGTGGTAATTAACAAATTAATTAACACTATTAGTTAATAAAATAAGGTATTATGGAATTAATACACACTTACATATTTAATTAATAACAATTCATATATGAACTAATATATTAACCAGACAGACTCTTCATTAGTTGCTAATGAGGCAATCATTAATGAATAGCTTAGATAATCATTAGTAGCCATTAATTCAGTATTATCTGTGCATTAGTTAAGCATGAATTAATCCACCCTTATTGTAAAGTGTTACCGATATTTCAGTAAGTTGAAACCTAAAACTTACGTTAGAAAAGTGTAATTCGGGAATTTCTCGCCAAAAAAATCCCGTTGTCACTGGCTCACAATTAATTCTGTGGTAGACAAGGCCTCAAAGGCTCTCGAATCTGTAGTTGATCCACCTGAAATGCCTTCGAATTGGGACAGCCTTTGCAGCGATTTTTGTGTGAGCATATCAGTGAACACCCCTGACCACTCGGTGAGTTTCACGTCTTTGTAAACGAAAGTTTAATGCGTTTTTAGGAAGGATTGTTCTAGTGCACATATGCAGCCATTGTGGAGGTGGCGTGCTACCACAGAATCCGAAAATTCTCGGGCCAGCAGCATGTGTCCAAATTTCAATCTTAACCATTCTATTTCATCAGAACTATCTGAAAACAGGGCTTTAAGTGTAAAATACCGAACTTGTCCTTTAAGGTAACATCTAGACTCCCAACAAAAGTATTGTTTAGTGTAAAACATGTTGAAAAATGATAAATTAGGAGCTATTTCATCACAAAAGCTTATTCAGGGTGGTAAAGCCTCTCCTCCATTAATGATACAGCGGCCTCTTATGTCTCCAGCGTATGCTTTAGCTTTAGCCCATACTCTTTTTTGGTTGAAGGTTGATTCCCCATTAATTTTAACCAATCAAAAAAAAATAAAAAATCGAGTGAGATAATGGAACCTCTCTAATGGATCTCATCTCATCGAGAAGGGTCAACAACCTGACACAAAAGTTGTTGTTTTTTCTCCAAAACGATCAATTGCATTTTAAGTAGCCTAATTAACTATCAGGTAGGCTATATGAAATCAGCTAGAGAGCGACTTGGAAATAATAAGTGTTTTTGTTTGGTTGGCAATGGCAATGGCAATGTAGCCTATTTGTAGACCGCTTGTATTTTCTCTTCGCGAGACACTAATTACTTTAGTGTAGAATTTATCAAGCGTGCACCATTGCAAGGAGCAAAAAACCCAGAACTCTAGAAAAACACGAAGTGTATGGATAGTTATTATTGACTAATGCGCATGTGGGATTGTTGATTGCCTATGTGCCACGCTTAGCGCAGTGCTCATGGAAATAGAGGTTGAATAAAGATGTGATTATATTTGGTGTTTCCAAAAATGTTTTCTTAAAGTGTGTGTGTGTGTGTGTGTGTGTGTGCAAAACGGTACACAAATGCATTCGAAAATGTATCAGTGGTTTATGCAACAGTTGTGGGATATTGCCTGGAGCTATTTTGCCCTTATATACAAACACCAGGGACGTGCAGAGAGTTCCTCAGGGGCAGGGGCTCAAATATAAAAAGGGGCATATATATAAATATATATGTGCTTTGCATCACATAAATAAATTATATTTTTTAAAGTATATTAAAATAGAAAACCATTATAAAAATAAAAAAATCTGTATTTTTGATCAAATAAATGCAGGCTTAAAGCGCAAAAGGGACTTCAAAAATGTTAAAATAATAAAGTCACCATTTCGCATGTTGTTGTCAGGCAGCCTACACTTCACATAATAGGCATGCAGTAGGCCTGGGCTTCATTTAACAAACTATGATAGTTTCATAATGTAAACGGTGTATCAATATAGACTTCAAGTGACTTGAATACTATACTTACCATTAATGCTACTTTTGGTGCTGGTTTGTAGTCAATTAACATCCATTAGGTCAACGACGGAGATTCAGATCACTTCAATGTAAATTCGTCTGTCCATGTAATTTTCAAATGATTTATTTATAAATGACCGTCCAATGATATTTGAACTTCTTGTGCCAGATGACGATTGGTCGGTGTATTATGCATGACAAACAGGCTTCAGCGAATTAAGTAATATTTTAAAATATGTGTTATGTGGATTTTTAATTGAATCGACACACAACCTTTTATTATAAAAAAATTTAAAAAATAAAAAGTTTTTTTTTTTTTTTTGCCGTCGGAGCCATACTCACTGAAAGACGCTCGAGAGCATCGGCTCCCAAGCAGACTGTGTGGGATACCTGCTACGTGTACACTAATACATTTTCATTTTAAAACGCATAACTTTTGCTATGGTTAAGCCTGCCGCCCACACACTACCAAAGAGTATAGAAGAACGTTCTTTGACACTACTCCGGAGTCAAGACCGAAGCAAGACACACGCACAACTTGACGCAAGTGACGCAACCCATAGCAACGCGTTATAGCAACGACACCTCAGACTGACAGAAATGTAAAAATAAACGTGAATTTAGGCTACTTTAGTCTTGTACACATTGTCATGTAAATTATAAGCAAATGCATTTTGTTTTATTGACCACAATATTATCAATGATATTTGTTTGAGAAGGGCACTTTTGATTAATTTTGAAAAAGGGCAGGGGCTCGAGCACCCAAAGCCCCCCCTCTGCACGTGCCTGACAAACACCCACAGTCCATTACAATGAATAGCATTAAAACATTAAAATACTTAGACCTAGGCCTATTTATTGTATTTATTGCTCCTCTGGCCCTGGGTTAAATGGGTTTGAACGGTTATAATCAAGGCAAACTCTTTCTACTGGTTATTTTTACGATATATTTTTATTTTACGATATATAGGCTATAGCCTATATTTTTTACGAGATCTATTTGAATGAATTTAAGCTCCACCTTCATTTAAATCACTCACCTGCCCACATGTTCTGTACAATCACATGTAGACGCAACAAACGCGAACAGAGTTGTCAAAATCCAGAAGCTGCCATAAAAGCTCTCGTCCTCGTCCAGATGCGTGTCACAAGTGCTTTACCATTTATCATGTTATGGGCTGCAGCCTGCGCGTGTCCGACTCCAAACCAGGATGCGCGCAACATCACTTTAGACACCCCCCAGCTGTTGGACCAGGGACGCTGCCTCTTCAGATCCATCCTGCCTTCAGATACAGCTGTGAAGGTACTGTTGTGTGTCTTTCTGGTGATGACCATTATCTCACTTGGTATCAATGGGTGCACTCTGTTTAGTCTCGGCAGTTCAGAAGACTTATCCTGGGAGCCACGCTTTGCCTTGCTGAAAAACCTCATAGTGAGTGATGTTCTACTCATTGTCACCCAAGGTCCAACAGTGATACACTGCCTGTTGCAGAAGACCACGCTGCCGTACGGAGCTTGGTGTGTCACTCAGTTCTTTCTTAACACCGTTTGTGTTTTCTGCACTATGCTTACTATCACCTGCATGGCTCTGGAGCGTTACCTGTACGTGTGCCAGGCCATCTACTACATCAGTATTCTAACCACCAAGCGCCTTTACCTCGTAGTCGTGCTCACGTGGCTTATTTCAGCGTGTTTATCGGCAATTGTCACAGCTTTGCTCAGTTTAGGGCACAAGAACGCATTGCTGGGCAAACCCATTATAGGGCTACTATGTGAGCCGGACACATTGGAGGCCCACCTGGGCTTTCCACGGGCTGCTGCGGTGTTTCGCAAAGTGATTGGGCTAATGGTGACCCTGCTTTGCATCTTTTCCTACTCGTTCTCATACTTGCGCATGTATCAGGAGGCGCGCAACGCCGTTCAGCCTTTCCAGCAGGTCAATGTGAGGGCGCGCAAAACCGTGATGTTTTACTGCTCGATGCTGCTGCTTCAGCTGCTCCCCATCTTTCTGAAGATAGCCTCGGATGCTCTGTGGGAACTCGAAGGCAACATGGCCATGATCCAATCGCTGGATCATTCTGGAGGCTGGACGTCAGCTGGGACCCTCCACATCATGCTGCTGGTGATGCTTCAGGTGCCTCCTTGCATTAATCCACTCGTTTACGGTCTGCGCAACAGGGAGGTGAGGGAAGTTCTGCCCAGGCTGATGAGGTGGAGGAGGGAGAACCGCTGAGTGAGCCCGGCACAGGTCTTTTGTTTTCATCTGTTCCTGCGAGATGTTTCAGGGAATTTCCAGTCAGCATTCAGTGGCAGGCAACATTCTAAAGGAAGATCGATGTCACGTGTATGTATTGTTGTGAAGGTTTATTGTGAGATTAATAATTATAATAACGTACAATACAAAACCTTAAAGCAAAAAGCTTTGAATGCAAAACTTTGTAAATTTGACTCAGATTTCACGTGCCTTTTTTGTTCACATAAAACATGGCTAAATAACACTTACATTAAGGTTCAGTTTGTTAATATGAATTAATGCATTAGGTATCAGGAACAAACAATGAACACAAATTTATAATACCTTCCTTTTTTTAACTTAAACTTGACATTTAAAAAATTGTTATAATCAGCATTAAGAAATGAAAATGAAAAAGGAATTAAAATAGCTGCTCCATGTCTGTGAATTTTACAGTTGTTTTTTGTTTAAAGTACAAATCCAACATCAGCTTTGAGCAGATGGTATATATAACATGACATGGTAGGCTACTTCAACATATGCTTAAAGTTAAATATAATCATGATCACACTCTTAATATAGGATCTGAAGGGATACAATGTTAACACTCTTAATGACTTCTCGCAGAATAATGAAGATACTGTAACTAATTAGGCACAGCAAAAATGAGTAGGTGATAGTTCCAATATAACAGATATACGGTGGCAGCTGTGGCAGAGACTATTACTTCATAATGAATACAATATGCAGTACAATATATTAAATTGTATTTATTTATATGAATGTATGTGTATTTATATGTATGGATTTATGTTTTTATATGAATTTGTGTATGTATATGTACAGTATTTTTTTTTGTTTATATTTATTGTGACACAAATGTGAACTTGAGTCAAGTTAAATGTTGCCATCTATGAAAAAAAGCTTAATTATGCATTATGAATACATTGTTGATTTTTTCCTCTTTAAAATTGAGTAGAAATGAGTTATCATTTGATGCAAAGTAATACGTGATGCAACTTCATAATCTTATTAAAATACATAAGAAATCTACAGTTCTAGTTCCTGTGTCTTAATAAACTGTTGGAAATGGTGTCCAAATCCTAATGACTGTACAAATAGCACAGCCACATCAACAACCAAAAGCCCTGCAATGCATCTCAAATGTGATCAATCTGACTTCAATTATTTAGTTCATTTGAAGTTTATTTTAATAGCAGAGTCTGTTAAATGGCTAAATAAGGGATAGGAAAATTGTAATAAATCCAATTTATATATACCGAAAATCCATTATCAATCTGGCAAATGTGTGAAAACCTAAAGGGCAAATCCACATTCTCTTTTTCCTGAATGCTTACTACAGAAGCATGCATATATAATAGGAAAAAGAACGAAAGCGTGCAGCTCATGAAATCTAACTCTTCAATTTAAAGGAGAGAGAATAGAGAAACTTTGACTAAATAATTTATTTTGCACTTTTCTGAGGGAATGAAATACTTTACATGTAATTTACATTTGTTTTTGTTTTTTTGTCATGTAATTTACATCTGGTCTTGCTCACCAACTAGCCTACTATTATTATATCGCCCTCTAGTGGATCAAAAGAGTAACATGTCTTTACTACAGTATCTCAGAATCATTGCTCAGTTCAAGCATTTCAGATGCAGTTTAAAGCCCCCTTTTTAATGACAAGAGTTCTTGACAAACACTTAAACTAATAGTACAGTTTTGGTTTATGCACAGATAGATATGTCATAAAAATAACTTTACATAAAAATTAATTTGGTCATGGGAAATCCATTCTGAATTAAATGAAACCAACAAGAGTAAACAAGACTGGAATGATTAAAACTTTCTTCCTCTCAGGTGTACACAGACAAAGGAATGAGGAAGTGATGAGTAGCCTAGTTGTGTAATCAGTTGATGCATTACAGTAAGGGAAATTGACTGTTCCTCACACACTCACACACAAGCCACAGAAACTGACCTGAAACCATAGACACAGAGACTGTATAGGTAAGTGCAATTTTACTGATTCATTATATATGCAACATAATTTGACATTTAGTTGGTATTTTTTAATATGTTATAAAACGTTTTGTGAGGAATATACAGTAGTAGGCTTACTTACAGATGACTCTTGCTTCTCATGGCTTGGCTTGGCTCAGCGAGAAAATGCTCAAGACTGATACATTCTTCATGAATGGCTGGTGTGCCAGTTTGTGTTGTAAAACCTTTGTAGCTATCTTCCTCCTTACATATCTATAGAACTTAATATTTTGTTAATACTTTTAACAAAAAAGATCCATGATTTTTTTTTTTTTACACTAAATAAAATATTTAGGAAATGCAAGGAGGAAGCAACACTGATATTTACCAGCAGCAACATTGTTGGAATGTAAAATAGTCTCACCAAGGCAAGACAACAACAACTGGTTTTAAATATTTTATTTTATAAAAACATGTTAAAACATGTGATCATATTACAGAAGTCCCTCTCTTTGAAACCCAGATTTGTTGGTCTCTTTAACTTTCTACAGTAGCTCAATATTTTAACTGCATAGCAAAACTCTAAGGCCCGGATCACACCTAATGCGTTTTTCAGGTTCGAAAACGTGAGGCGCACAGCACTGCTAAAAAAATACCCGATCACACCTGAAATAGCAGTTCGCTGCGGTTTTTATGTTGCTAAGCAACCACCGAGTCAGCTGTCAGTCTAATAGCGAGCGCGCAAAAAAAACAACAACTTTGGTTTGTCAAGTAAACTGTCACATTGTAAACTCGTAAAATCGTAGAGCTCCGGGTAACCCGAAACAGCCACCACAAGTTTCTCCTCCATCATAGTCTGTGGACGCAGTGTTGCCAACTATTTTCAAAGGAAAGTAGCTAACGCGTTTCCTAAAAGTCGCTAAATGCATAGGGCTAAATGTCGCTAGATGACGTCATGCGTTAATTAGCATATTCATGACGTCAACGCGTCATACTTGCGTTCTGCTTGCCTAATGTGTTTTATCTCTAAATAAATGCACACATACTGTATTTATTCGCTATATTATATTTATTATATTATATTATATTATGTAGCCAAATATAAAATAAAGCTATTTTAATTTTTTTGTCAGACAATATGAATAGCTATTAGGCCTAGTGAATGACTGACTACATTTTTTTTATAGGCCTATGTGGAAATTTATCTGAATTGAGAGAGTTCGGGAACCGGGTGAACTAAAGCTCTGTGATAGTGAGTATATAGTGAGTATTAAGTAATAAGCACAAGAAAGAAATGAACTTAAAATGGTCAAACTAAATTATGGAGAAAGCAAAAAAGTCGGGGTCTGAAAAGTCGCAAAAATAGCAACAAAGGCGCTAAGTTGGCAACACAGTAGCGGCTTCCCGCACATGCGCGGTTCACCGTGGAGGGGTGAACATCTTCTGCTCTGACTGCAGCTGGGAGCGGCTGCTGCGCGAGGACTGGGCCGCCTGTGAGTGCTTTGGGACGCGGGTGGGACCCACGGCAGCACCCGCTGCTCGCATAGAAGAGTATGAATGATATTTGCTTTCATGTCAAAGAGTCTCCAAAAGTGACCAATAACACCAGAAAAAGTCGTTAGATTTGTCGCTATTCGCTTTTTTGAAAATGTGTCGCTAGAGGGGTCTGAATACTTGCTAAATATAGCGACAAAGGCACTAAGTTGGCAACACTGTGAGGACGTTGAAGCAACTGTAAACTTCCGTCACGACCACAACGGAAGGCCCACCTCTCCATTCATTCGATTGGTCAGTGGAAAAAAACGCGATGACGTCGGGCGCATTTTCAGCTCGGAGTTGATTTTTTTTCAACTTCAAAAATGCGAGGCGCAGCAGGCGGTAAAACGCGAGGCGCAGCAGGCACATAAACAGCGCGCAGAACGCTCACTGCCATAGGAAAACAATAGAAAAAAGGCGCCCCTCACTGCAAAAAACGCGTTAGGTGTGATCCGGGCCTTGTGTATTTACACCAGGAAAGTCCGCTAGTCCACCTCTTCAGCTGGGTCTCGGTACGTTTGTTTGGTCCGAACACGAGTGTGATTGTTGTATTCACACCTGGCCAAAAGATCCACACCAAGGGGGGAAATGAATTTGAGTTCGATTCAATCGAACCAAACAAGAGAGGTGTGAATACACTCTAAAATCAACTTAAGAAACAGCCTTTGCTCATTTAAAGCACCTTAGCATCATGACAGAGAGTTTAACAAGTGCAAGGACCAGTCCACCATTTTCTTTGAAACAAACTTACCCCTCATCCCAACCTGGATGCTAGTTGATATAATTAATTTCTGTACCACAAAAAGCACAAGACACTCCCTGTTTTGAAAAGACTAACCTTAACACTATTTTAAAATATAAGTAGCTGAATATGCTCATGCTAACTCTATTCCTTTCCAGCATCCATGGAGAACAAATGGGATGCACACCCGCAACAGGAACCTTGCTCCGATAACAGTCTTGTATTTATTTGTAAGTTACCGATCAGGGAAGGATTCCATTCACTGGACAGACAGGAACCTGTTCAGATCAAACTCCCAGCACAATGCAGCGTCCATCAGCTTCGTGTGCGCCTGTGTATGCTAGCACAGGAGAATAACAGAGTTTTTGAGCCATTTGCACTTCTGGACCCAGAACGATATAGTCTGTTGTACCGCAAGAAGGAGGAGTGGTATGAAATTTATGACGACTTTCAGGTATTGCGAACTCTGGATGCACCCTGGTTTCAGGGTACTGATGGTCTTCAGACTGTCTGCATCACTGTGTTGGCTCAGAAAACCATCTCTGAGGAGAGAATTCGCTTCCAGGGCATTCTGAACGAACTAATCGGTCATGATTTGGACTCCTCAGACAATAATCGTTTAAGTGAGCTAGGCTATACCCGAAGAAAGTTTGCCACACCACGGAGGGAAGAACTGAAAAACCGGGATCCTATAGCTTATGCCACTGAACCATGGACAACTTCCACAGTGCTCCCAAATGACCAGCAAGGTTACCTTCAGCGAAAACTCTCAGTGATTATTTATTATAATAGTTTGAACATTTCCATTAAAACGGACTTGACACATACCCCCAGTGATCTTCTCAAGATCTTCTGGGAATCATTGCCAAAGGGTGACCTGTCATTCGAAGGGTGGTCTGTTGATCATGTCCTCAAGGTGTGTGGCAGAGAGGAATTCTTGAGTGGAGACTTTAAGCTCTTAGACTATTTGTGGGTCGGGCACTGCCTTAAAAACTCACTGGAGCTTCATCTCTCAGTGGTTGCCGTCTCATCCCTTCCAGATAACACAGTAAGTAAAGAGTACTGGCCTCTGGTGGACAGCGTCACTGGTCTCTCAAGCTCCCACGAGGAACTTTCCCTTAAAGGGAAGGAAGTAGAGGACATTGTGATGATTTCTCTGTGGGACTGTGAGAGAAAGTTCAGGGTTAAACTCTTAGGGTTTGACATCCCAGAACTACCAAGTAAGGCGCCACCACTTGTTCATGTGGAAGCCACCATAATATATGGTAGAAAGATTGTGTCATCGGTTTGTTCAACTCGAAAAGAGTTTACAGATGAAGTGGTGTGGAACATCTGGCTGGAATTTGACATTCTGATCAGGGATATCCCTCACGGAGCGAAATTAGGCCTCACAATTAATGCCGGTACCACAGAAGGCATGTCAACCAAGAACACAAAGTCGAACTCCTCTAAAGTTCCAGATTACCAGAAGGGAAAGGGGCAAGTACTATACTTTGTAAACCTCCAGTTGATTGACCACAGATCCCTTCTTAGCAAAGGTCCACACACTCTGCACATGTGGGCTTTTCCAGAATGGGACGAGGAGGCATTCACTTACGAAGCGGAAAAGCTTTCTACCGCCACTAACCCTGATGTAGCTAAATCAATGGCAATTACCTTCATGCTGGATCGCTACAGCTTTCCTGTTGTCCTGCCGCATGGTAGGAGCTCCTCTTTTAGTGGTACATCTCCTGTCTCGGGCTCTTCAACACCGGACCTTTCAGGAGAATCCAGACTCTCTTCCCCATCCAATGAGGCTCCTGCAACAACACCCTTCACAAAGACAGGTTGCTTCAGGAGGCTCAAAGAAGAAAGTGTCCACTATGCCTCAAATTTACCTCAGTTTCTTCGCACAGTCGACTGGATGATGCCAACTGTGGTCCAGGATGTCCACTGGCTGTTGAGTAACTGGGAGCCAGAGGACATAGAGCTGTTTGTGGCCCTTGAGCTCCTGAGTGTGGATTTTGCAGACATGAAGGTCAGAAGACTGGCAGTTGAAAGATTAGATATCCTATCTAATGATGAGGTACTTAAGTACCTGCTGCAGCTGGTTCAGGTAAATTGTTATTAAAGAATATTGACCTATACAATGATGCAAGTGTCAAAGTAATGAGCCACATAAGAGCTCTTTCTTGGGTTTTTCTCCAACTGTGAATTCCAAAAAAGCATGCTATTTTCTGTAGACCCTTAAAGTCGAGCCATATCATGATAGCTGTCTGGCAAGATTCCTTCTCAAAAGAGCACTAAGGGTGAGACATATGTTTCAAGCTATGCATAATTCATTAGACAATGTTTCACATCTTTATAATTTTCACCAATTATATATTACAATATTTCACCGGTCAAAAGATAAAGGTTAACTCCATGTACTGTTGCCATTTCCTGGAACACAGAGCAGACGGATCGGACACTTCTTTTTCTGGTATTTGCGAAGTGAGGTGGCAGGATGTTCATTTTTTCGCCAGCGTATGGCGGTTATCCTGGAGGCATACCTATTGGGCTGTGGAGAGGCAATGCTGACTGAATTCCAGCGTCAAGTACAAGTCGTCAATTGTCTGCACGATGTGGCTCTAGCAGTAAAGTTGCTTTACCCAGATAGGGCAGACCTTCCATCAACAGGTAAAGTTCAAACAACTGTGCCTTCCGTACTATTTGTGTGTTACATATTCATCTACATTATCATGTATGTGTGTCAGCTCCTCAGAAGCTGCAGGACTTATTGGAGGAGTGCAATTTACCCTCTGACTTCCAGGTGCCTTTTGATCCTCGCGTCAGAGCAGGAAGTATCATAGTGAGTTGATCATATTTATATAGATATAGTTTCCAGTATATGCTTGAATATTAAAATGTTATCAGATTGTTTATATAGCAGTCTTATAGCAAACATAAGCTTCTCTGTGTTGGGGGTTTGATTTACTCCCAACCAAACTGCAACTTGTTCCCAACATAAACTGTTTATAGGCCTTCATAAACTGATTTATTTTGATATTTTTCATTTTTGGGTGAACTATCCCTTTAACTCAAACTATGCTTCACACAGCTGAAAGACTGTAAGGTGATGGCCTCTAAGAAAAAGCCACTCTGGCTTGAGTTCTCCTGCATAAAGTCAGAAGCTCCAGACTCTCCTCCTGTCGGCATCATCTTTAAGCATGGAGATGACCTTCGACAGGACATGCTCATTATCCAGGTAAACTAGCAACTATTCAAAAATAACAGACTGATTTTCACTAGCAACTTGAAACAAATTGTTGTTTTTCAGACTCTCATGGTCATGGATTCAATTTGGCAAGAAAAGGGTTTAGACTTAAACCTGGTGCCTTATGGATGCATTTCAACAGGATATAACATAGGTATTGCTCAGTCTTACTCTTGTCCTTGTAATACCAGTTAATTCCGCAGTGAAATCACTTAAAAAATTAACAAATATTGACATCACAGCAAAGCACACATATAATAAAAAAATATATATATATTTGACAGCACTCAGGGATACTTGATTCTAAATTACGTGGTACAAAAAAAAAAGTCTAATGACCAACAAACTGATCAAGTGACTGTTGTCGCTGACATTTAGCTGTATAATTGTCTTTGACACAGGAATGATTGAGATTGTGCGAAATGCGATCACTATTGCCTCAGTTCAGAAGAGTGAGGGAGGTATGGCAGGAGCTTTCAAAAACAATGCCTTGTATGACTGGCTTCAGAGGAAGTGCCCATTCCAGGAAAAAGTAAGCAGATATAGTGTACTAATACTATCTCATGTGAGCCACCCTCTCTCAGTCAACTGCCTTCCACCAGATCTGAGATGTCTACAGTCTGATAAGCATATCTGATGATTCTCTTCCTTATGTCTTATACTTTGGTGCAACAGCACTTTCAAGCTATGGAGAAGTTTGTGAACTCGTGTGCCGGCTACTGTGTGGCCACATATGTGCTGGGTATAGGGGATCGGCACAACGACAACATTATGATCACTGATCAAGGTAAAAGAACAAGTTCATTTTGTCCTTTGCCATAAAAAAAAAGAAAGTCATTTTGCATGATGTAATTTTTTTTAAATCTGCAGAACCAGTAAACTATACAGACAAACATATTGATCAGTCATGATCTTATTACAGCTGGTTACTAAAATATAATGCATGCCATTTAACATAATGCCATCTATCCAAATTGTCTAGAGTACTATAGAAATATTTTTTAGAGAGATTTCAATAGCACAGAACATGGGCATGAATAGATGTACTAGTGTTTTACTAATGAAAATATTAAGTCTTCTGTTCTTCTCAGGCAACTTGTTTCACATTGATTTTGGCCACATCTTGGGCAACACTAAAAGCTTCATGGGGGTGAACAGAGAAAGGGTGCCCTTTGTCCTCACCCCTGACTTCCTGTACGTTATGGGCAGGGTGAAAGGCCGTCCCAGCCTTTACTTCAAGAGATTTGTGGTATGTTCTTCTGCACTGTCAAAATCTTCTCAGTGTTACAATGTTCTATCTGGATTAGTGACAGAGTAACAAGTAAAAAATAAAATTATTTGTATGTTCAATCACGCAGACACGTGATTTGAACAACAAGTCAACAAAATGCTGCAGCCTCAAGTATCTGTTCTTTCTCTAGGACACCTGTATCAATGCCTATCTATCCCTCCGGTCTCAGTCTCGCCTTCTTGTCACGCTCTTCTCTCTAATGCTTCTCACGGGAATCCCTGAGCTCAGCATGTCACAGGACATGCTCTACCTACGTACTGCACTGCAGCAGGATCAAGGGGAGGACGAGGCTCGGAATCACTTCCTGCAGCAGATTGCACTTTGCGAGCAGAAAGGTTGGACTGTGCAGGCAAACTGGTGGTTTCACTTGATGGCAGGCATTAAATAGAAAACATGAGGAAACTATGTACCTTTCTGACAAATAATGTAAGTTAGTGCATGCTGCAATTAAACTTAAAGGCACAGTTCACCCAAAAGTTAGATTTTGATTATGTAATTTACTCACCTTTATGTCATTCCAAATTTGATTTTGCTGATTTTATTTTCTACACGGAACACAAGGAGATGTTAGTCAGGAAGTTCATGCTGTTCTTTCCAGACATTAAAGTGAATGGTGTCCAGGCAGGTGTCAAATTCCTAAAATGACAAAAAGCAAGCACCATTGGTCCATTTGAATCATGCACTATTACAAGTCTTCAGGAGCCATACTTATGTAACGAAGACAGAAATTGAAGTTGTTACTACTGAAAATCTTTACCTCTGCTGTAGGTCTCAAATATCATGTATGCAACTTAAAGGGATTTTGAAATCCAAAATGAAAATTCTGTCATCAATTACTCAACCTCAAGTTGTTCCGAACCTGGAGATTCTTTCTTCTGCTGAAAACATATTATATATTATATAATATTATATATTTAGAGGAATATGGGTAATCAAACCCAGTAGAAGTAGTAGAAAAAAATACAATTGAAGTCAATGGGGCACATCAAATGTCTGGTAACCGACATCCTTCAAAATATATTCGTTTGTGTTCAACAGAAGAAAGAAATTCATACAAGTTTAGAACAACATGAGGGTGAGTAAATGATGACAAAAAAAATATTTTTGGGTGAACTATTCCTTTAACTGCACAAATTCAGATTTGGCACATTAATGTAGGCTAGTATGGAAAAAGCAGACTAAATATTCTCTTGTTTTTCCATGGAAGGAATACATTTAGGAAGGTTTGTAACAATGTGGGGGTGAATTTTCAACTTTGGGTGAACTATCCTTTTAAATGTAACATTTTATCACGAAAATTACATGGAGAAAAATGTTGTGTTTAAAATAAACAACAAATCTTTGTTTGCTACACTTTATTTTTTCCCATTCACCAATTTTCAAAGAACGTGTCACAAATCACAGATACATTTAGACCATCTTGAGTGTTAGAAAGACCATCAGTGTATCATAACAATGCTGCTGTAATAATAAGACTGACACACCAAGAAATGAGACTGTGCAGGTACAGCGTAATCACATGCTTGCTCTCATATTAGTTCCATTCTGCTATTTATAGTCGTTGCCTTTAGAGGGCACCCTGGCCCATATTCACCTCACACGCACTGGGTCATGAGACAACAGACCTAAAACACGTTGCTCGTTAACAATAGACTCTGAGATAAAACCGTTTTAGTTCATTAGCAAAATCATTTAGTTCATTAGTTCATTAAAAATGCCACATGTGAAATTCTCCCCATAAAGGCTGTTTTGTGGTATTGCCATGGCTGTTGTTGAGGGTAAGAGAAGGGAGGGGTGTTTGGTGGGTGTAGGGGTGTTTTCAAAGCCAGCAGTTTGGGGGGCATGGGCGGGGGGGGGGGGGGGGGGGGGGGCTGTCAAGTCTGTCTGAGAGACTGTTTCCAGACAGATAAGCCTCCATGCTTCTCTTAGCCTTCTCATCTCTCATCCACTGCATCCTCACATCATGCTGTTCTTCATTCAGTTGTTCCTTTGTTTTTATTCGTTGAGGTATTTTTCTTTTTTGACTCATTTTTAACCACGTTCGTCTTTAAAACAGCACCGAATTCATTGTTTCATTTATTTCACTCTTCCTCGCTTCCTCTTTCTCTTTCTCTTTCTCTCTCTCTCTCTCACACACACACCCACACACACACGCCAAGGCGGCATCACAGTGCAGCTGATGAAGGATGAGCACATGGTCACCCCACACACTGGCTGTGTACCTTTCTTGGGACTGTCCGTTCTTAAGAGATCTACAAGAGTTCTGAATCTCTTTTACAGCACTTTATCGAAAGGTAAGACTATTCACAATAGCTTGTAAGTTGACATATATATATATATATATATATATATATATATATAAATATATAATATGTATAATTATATACACACATCAAATACATGGACTTTCTGCTGCAGTTCAAACGTCTTCCCTTAGCCCAGATGAGTGTTACATTGATGAAAAAGATATGTTATAAGAAACTATATCTATTTCTATTTACGGTACATAACATTATTTAAGTATGTTATATAAAACATGGTTCTCGTTAACTTAAGCTAATATTTATAGGTTACAATAAATATTGTGTCTCAAATAATATGCTAAACACTTGATACCCTACATGACTTTCAGGTCAGTAATCCATAATCAAAACTGCTGTATTGGTTTACACTAAATCCTCTGTGTGACGCCCTAATTTTAAACCCACATTTGTGGTCATCTCCCATCGCCATGTGCTCTCCTAGAGGTCACGCCCTCAAAAAAAGGCCATGTTTGATCCAGCCTGCTTTGTATAATTGAGAAGCCCCAGTAATTACTGAGATGGGCGTGCCAGTGGGCAAGTCAGTTCATATCTGTTTGAGTCTTGGTTACTGAGTGCACGTGGAGGACCCAGACATGCAGCAATGGTTTCCAGTACAGAAAAGAGCATTGACCTAGTTCATGTTACACAGACCAGCCAGACGAGCCCACAATCTCCCCTCTTCATTAAAAAAAAGAAGGCAGGATTGTATGAGACTTAACAGTATTTTTTCTAGTTATTGTCAAATCAATGCAAAATCATGTTGTCAAAAAAGCCATGCAGTTCTGCATAGTAAGACAATAGCTTAAATATATTTTATTATGGTTATTAGTGTGACACTTTAACACTATTATAGTGGATGAGAGAAAAAAATAATTAAAATGAAATAAATTCCAAGTTTTTAAGGGCTAGGGGAAGGGTCAACAGTGTAATTACAGATGGAATTAAAGTAATTAATTATTGCTGTATTTGAATGCAGGTGTTTTAAATATAACAATGTAAAAACATGCATTGTATGAAATTATTCATTGAAATGTTAAGTCATTAAAGACACCTAATTTAAAGTGGCTCAGAAAATGCTAATCACCATGGTGTCTTCAAATGCATTATAGTTTTACAGTATATTTATCAGAATTTGCATGACCAGATACCTTGGGGGACATGTAGAAATCATTATAATATACAGTGCTGTCTGGTTTTATTTGTGCCCAATACAAATACTAAAGCAAGGTAAGAAAGAACCCCTACTGAAATCTCACATTTGGCAAGTGGAGTACTTGTTTTACAAACTAGTGCATTAATAAAAAATAAAAATGACAGCGGCAACATTTAGCATCTATAGATAGACTCAAATTATAACATATACTTGTGCCTTTACACATCCTTGTGCTGTCACGTATGATCACATCAGTCTGGAAAGTGACATTTCTGTTCACAAATAGCACTATAACTTTGGAAATGTACTGCTTTTATGATTTTATTTTTCTCAAACGTCAATATATAGATCACATAGACATGTCAATTGATTTCTGGTATAAATGTTAAAGATTAGAGTTGAAATTCCATGTACGTTTTGTGCGATTTTTAATGACTGCAAACATGTAGAGATTTGTGTACACACAACAGGTGTGTCTTTAATCAAATATGTCTTTCTGGTTAAGTACAGGTGTGGCTAGCTACATTCAACTAAAACTGACATAAACGCCTCAGGGCTGAACTTAAAAGGATCTTGAAAGCCTAAAACACATTTTTGAGATGTATAACAGCTGTGCACACACTGCAAATAAGGGAAACATTATACAAAAACAGTGATATCAAAGACTTATTTTTAATATTAAGGGCTTTAAAATAAGGTAATTATTCGCCATTATTGACCTTTAAAGTCTTTAATTAATATTAAAGACTTTAAATTTAGTAGCTGAAGCTACATCACATGTCATCTCAAATCAAATATAGCTGCCATGGCGCAGTAATAATAATAATAACAATCAATAATCATTAATAATAATCAATAACATCAAGCATCACCATTAAAAATGCACCATATTGGATTTGAGAGCTGCTCCGATAAGCAGATTTTCGGTGAATAATGACTTAAATTTCAATTGATTTCTCAAAGCTATTGTATGGCACCAGAAGACTTGGAATATAGTGCACAAGTTGTCTAAGCTCATTTTAAGGTGCTTTCCTAGTGTTTTTTTTGTCATTTATGACAAAGAGCATTGTGACAATAATTAAAAAATTCTTTGTTTAAGTTCCACTGAAAAATAACATAGGTACGGGTCTGGAACGACATGAGAGCGAGTAATTTAAAATAAAAAAAGACAGAATTTTGGGTGAATGGCCCCTTTAAATGTCTCTTTATTTAAAATTGAGTGACTGAAGGATTTCAATGTTATGTTTCAAAATGATGTGAAATCAACAAAAGTCTATGATTTTAAAAGCAATTAAAGCTAGTGTGTGTGTGGTGTGTGTGTGTGTGTGTGTGTGTGTGTGTGTGTGTGTGTGTGTGTGTGTGTGTGTGTGTGTGTGTGTGTGTGTGTGTGTGTGTGTTGGTTATTTCCCATGTCTCACACAGATCCGCTGCCATGCTGATTCTGGGAGGTCCCCTCTTTTCAGCACTGATGGTCCATGGCTAAGCTGCTATGACACACTGCAGCGTCCTTCAGAGGGGCCCTCCAATTACCACAGAGGCACACGAACCACCAAAAACAATGTGCATGCAATCTAGGGAAAGGTCCTCTGGAAGCAATCCATAAATCAGTATGAGTAAATGAGACTAAGACTCTCATTAGAAGATTGAGAAGTTGCGTTTCAACTGGGTGACATTGGCATTTGATAGGTTTTAATTCATTTGCGCTATTTATTTAAAACGTATTTATTGGTGCCACCCCAAAACAGTCCCCCGCTATGCATCTACCTTTTGTAGCGTGACTGATTTCCTCTGGTGTTCAGAGTGGACTGGAGTTTTCTAGCACCATTTGAAATCGGTCGTGCTGAAAGGTATGGCGTCCGCTTCATATGAGCACACCAAAGACCACTTTGTAGCTGCTGAAAAGACAGGAAACGGTTGAGGTGAAGTTAAAAGTTGTAAACCTATAAACTGCTGGAGGTCGGAAATGAAGCAAGGGGTTTCTAACACTTAACATTCTAATAATTGGAAACTTATTCTAGCAGAGAAATGACCATGTTAACATATAATGTGCATTATTTAGAGCTTATGTCGGTGATGTTGATTGATAAAAAAACAATTGAGAATTTATTTCAGTACATTTGTATTGAAAAGTACAAGTATTTGACACAATGTATATTCCATTCATAGACTTATTGAAATTAGAAAACTGATAACAGAAAAAAAAGCTTGTTTGTCCTTTTTTTTCTTGTGAAAATGAAAAAAATACATAAAAACAAATCATCTAAGTAAAATAAGTAAACGTAAAAAATAAATGTTTTTTTTTATGACACTGGCATAGCATCATTTACTTTCATACTAAGAAGACCATGGTGACTTGATGTCAAGAAACCCTTTAATTCTTACACACGTGTTAATTTACCAAATAAGAGTTCCTCATTATAAGACAAGAGCTCAGAATGAAAATTCTGATTATTAATTTCCATTCTGATATTAGATCATCTCAGCCTTATTTTTGGTGTGTTTAAGTTTTTTTTATTACATTTCATTCAATTATAGACAGGCAACTGAAATCTATTTGTGGCCACAACTTTCATAAAGTACATGATTTTATGATTATCAATATGCAATTTTTAATATGAGTACAGAAGTCATTAGTGTTTAAAATCTACAGATTGTCCATTCGGACAGAATTTCTATTTCATCCTTTACTCTCAGAAAAAAAATAAACTGTCACAGGTATGGTAGCCTACTAAGATACTAATATGCACTTTTTAGGCACAAAAGTGTATCTTTTGAAATGGTACCGCCCCAGTGACAGCTTTTGTACCTTTTTTTCTGAGAGTGATTAACATTACTTTGCCTTGTCAGTTTCCATCATTTTTCGCTCATCAGCTTTAAGATTAACAGGACATGTTTGGACCCGCAGGTCTGGAGTCAATCATTAAACACACATCACTTCTGGGCCAACACATACTATCTCACAATCCCTGGACAGCAGTGGCAAGTGTCAGAAGGGATGGGACTCTATTTGTCCTCATTCCTTAGAGGAATCAGGTGCTTTCTGTCACCTGGGTTACCGGATCTCCATGGATGTCACAACCAACCCGCTGCCTGAACTGAGTGGCACGGCTCTACCCAGATCTGTCTCAATCTGATCTGGAATCAGTCAGCTGGATGTCACTCCCAGAGTTTCTAAGAGTACAGGGAGAAAGTCACAGATGAAAACCGGATAAATACAGGTGAGAATATGTCTATTTTTGCTGTATTTGCATTAAAATCTATAAGAATTGCTTTGCTCCTGAATTTATAAAAGTGCAGGTAGAGTATTTGATTTATTTTGCCAAGAAGTAACATCCTCTGTCTGCTCACAGTTGTGCATGTCAAAACGAAACGAATGATGGAACAAAATAAACTGATCCAGGATGACTGCCATCTAAAATGCAAGCAAAACCTCATCAGGTATGTGTTTTTTGGAGTAACGGCTGTACTTGATATACGTACAGTGTGAATTGAAGAAGCAGTTTCAAATTATTTAACTGACTGTTTTAACTATTTGATCAGCTGCATGGCAATCTGTCTTTCAGTTTGTTTGATGAATCGACTGCAGAGTATTTCCTCAACCCTTCCTCTTGTCTAAAGGAAATACCTCCTTGGTTTTCCCAGCTAAAAGACGACATGAAAGGTATTGACATTTTTGTTTCTACAGATGAATAACTGTATAAGACGTTAATGTATAGGGTATATTTACTCATTACGTGCAATAAGATAATCATTTTGCAAACTTGATTATGATTATACTACTGTTTAAATTTATATGGTCTGTATGATTTTTTATGTTTTTGAAAGAAGTCTCTTATGTTTACTAAGGCTGCATTTATTTGATAAAAAATACAGTAATATTGTGAAATATTAATAAAATTTGTTTTCTATTTTAATATTTTAAAATGCAATTCATTCCTGTGACGGCAAAGCTGAATTTTCAGCATCATTACTCAGTCTTCAGTGTCACATGATCCTTCAGAAATAATTCTGCTCAGGAAACATTTATTATTGTTAGATGTATTGTTGAATTATTGTTGTCAGAGTTGAAAACAGTTGTGCAGCTTAATATTTTGTGGAAACTATGATACATTTAATTCAGTATTCTTTGATGAATAGAAAGCTTAGAATAACAGCATTTATTTGAAATAGAAATCTTTTTATAAAATGTCTACTTTAAAAATTTAAAATGTAATGTCAATTTTGATCAATGTAATGCATCCTTTGGAATAGTAGTATTATTTTTTAGAACAATAACAAATCTTTACAGACCTCAAACTTTTAAATGGTAGTATTTAAGATGATTAAGTGTGGTCTCTGTTATTAATAGATGACATGAGTGCAGTTGCCCTGTGGGATGCTCTGAGACAACGCACTGCACAGATACTGCAAGAATCAAACACCGAGCCCTCGATGGTGATCACTAATGAGGTCAACTCCTCTTACACACAACTAACACAGTCAACTCTGAAATCTCAAAATGTGTCTTTCCTAAGAGACATCCAGCAACGTTATACTTTGCTCTTCTTCAACAGATTGCAAGAAGGGTGACAGACTGGAAGACACTGATAAAAAAGGACCATCTGATGCATCTAGCAGGAGTGAAATACATGTTCCGCTGTGCTCAGCATAACCAAGCCTTCTCTGCCCTCCTTCTACAACACAACCCTCTTTTTGACTATGTGATAAACAATGACTGAAGTGATTTTTTCCCCCATAATGCCAAATCAACCAAATAAGCACATGAAGTGAAACAAAGGGGACTATTGAAAGCAGGGATATGACTCAGTTGAGCCATTTAGCACATACTAACTAAATTACAGCCTTTTCCCAGAACTTATTCCATCACTATTGTCCCATTAGAGACTTGCACAGGCTTGATACAGTACAGTTAAGCTTTGTACTTGCCCATCTCTACCATAAGAGGGCAGCAGATTGTAAATTTGTCTTTTAGTGTCAGTGCTGAAACTATTCTAATTCTCTAGCACAGTGGGGTTCAATCCTATGGGTTGAACTGGTTTTGCTTCAGGACACAGATTTTTCTAAGCCAACAATATAAAACAATATTTTGACCTGTATATATTGTCGTCTAGTTCATATTCTCTTTAACCTTGTGCAGTTATATTGATATCTTAATTATGCACAATTATATTTTGTTGCATTTAGCATTTTGCCCCTGTGAATCTATCACTTTGGAACGCAACCCACCAGCGGAAACCCACACTAATGCTTCAGATTCTGAAACCCTTAAATTATAAATAAAACACTGTTGAATTTACTACATACTTTGCTCTCTAGATGACCTCTGACCTCTGTTGTTCATGCATCATTCACCATCTACTCACTGCCCTTATTCTCACGGCTACTATTAGACTACATGCCTAACTAACCCCTTAATTAGAAAACAAATATTTGCTATGAGAACCAATCAGCATGGAACCTGGAACCCTCCAATTTGACTATTATGTAGTGTTGGCATATTTGTATAAAGATCTGAATACACAACTTTGCCAGACTTTTCTTATAAATGTTGCATACCTTATCTTCCCTGCGCCTCACTCATGTAGGCTATATCTCAGCAAGCCAAGTATCTTCAGGTGTTTAGCCTACAGGAAGAAAGCAATGCATGAATATATGTTAATGCTTCTATCAATTATTCTGAAGCATTAGTTTAGAATAGTTTTTCCCTCATGTTCCTATGTTAAATGTCTCTTGCATTACAATGAAAACTAAATGTGTTTAATCTCAGATGGTAAGGTTTGCAATAAACACAGAGTGAAGACAAAGCTATCATTGAAGTCAAAGCTATCATTGACTAACTATCATAACTGAGACAATTATGTGCAAAGGTCAGACTTCAAATTATCTTTATTTTTTTCTACGAAATGTTACCAGCACGTGCACACACAAAAAACAACATCAACAACAACAACAAAACCTACAGCACAAAATACTTGATTATTAAATTGACAAACGATGTAATTGCATAAATCATTCTAAAGCAACAGTCACTGTGCAACACAGGGATACCTGCTAACAAATACAGGTGCGAACTGCCTGAAGGCATCAATCTAGTGGAAATTGGATTGGGAAATTAAACAATTCCCTCCTTGGACATTATCCCCTTTGATCATTTCCGAATTATAAAGAACAAAAATAAAAAGGAGACATGAAACATGAAATGATCAGCGAATAAATAGCCTAAGTCATCTCAACAAACTTGAGGTGTAGGCTGCTGAATATCGTTTGTTGATAAAGAAAATGACAATACTCAAACGTGGAAACCGTTTAAATGTCAAATAGATGTGGAACATGAACGTGGATTAGGAATACTTCGCCTCTTTATTTCGGACCAAAACACGCCACCCTAAATTTGGGTTGGGGTGAGGGTTAGCAAATGGGTGTATACGTTAAACTGTTCATTTGAGGATTATTTAAAACAAGCCATGACGTCGCCATGTCAAACACTCTTACCTGTTTATAATCGAGAGCGAGGGAAAACCCGCGTGGGCTCCTCCTTCAGCACTGAACTGTGCATGTGAACAGGTGGACGCGCAGCACGCGAAAGGATCGCTGCTGCGAATAAGAGTCAATCCACAGGTAAGAGTTAAAGATATCCTGTCTAACTTTGTACTTTAATTGATTTACTGACACTTTTACATTTTATAATCTTATTTTAAAACGTTTAAAGGTTGCAGCCAAACGAAACTCATGTCGAAACTGGGCAGTCCCATATATATGAACTTTTCATTTCAAGTAGGCTATGCACATTTTCTTTAGTTTCTTTGGTTTACTAATAAACGTTTCATGTCCTGTCACTGAGATATCTTTATACTTACTAAAAAGCATTTAAACGTGTATAATATTTTGGGTCTCTAAGACCTCAGTAACATTCTGCAAAAGGAAATTTGATGCATGTGGTCAAGTTGAATTTTGGTTTCTAATTGGTTTCCAAACATTTCATGAAGTATCAGAGTGCATTGATTATAATATAGGGTTAAACTGTAAACAGAATCCTACCCTTGCACTCTTGGGAAGAGGGTGAAATCTTCAGCTTATCACCTATAGAGACCTTACATGTTGCCAAACATTTTCCTCCACACTTTCTTCTGAATGTAAGAAGAGCTCAAATCACTTTTTTCCTTAAAAGGATAGTTCACAAAAAAAAGAAAATAAAAAGAAAATTCTGATTTAGGTCTAATTGCCCTTGTGTCATTTCCAAACCTGTATGAGTTTCCTCTTCTGTTGAACATAAAAGGAGATATGTAAAAAAAAATGTTTGTTTGTTTATTTGTTTGTTTGTCCATATAATGGAAGTCACTAAAACATTTGGTCACCAACATTTGAAAATTTCTTATTTTGTGTTCTGAAAATGATGACAGAATTCTTTTTTGGTTGAACTGTCCCTTTAACTTCTCAAGTGTTCTATTTAATCTTTTCACAGAATGTGTTTGTCACTGCGTGACAGCTGTCATTTGCTTGTTAAGTCAGCAGTATTATTGGAGTTAATAAATGTGATGTCTTATAATTATGCAGTGAATGTGATTCTTTCATTTTCATTCTAAAAGTTTAGAAACCACTGAGACCTCAGACACATCAGTATGGTATTGACCTTGAAGTGATTTGTCTGTATCAGTAAATACTTATTATTTACGCGCTCCTACATTCCCAAAGTTCTGCATGTTTTTGTTCTTTTGCAGTGTGTCACATTTCATTTGTCAGAGCTTTCTAATGTGCATATGCTCTGATGGTGATTACAGAATTTCTTGGACAGGCATAATTTGTTAAAGTATTGCTTTATAGTCTTTATAAATTAATCTTAATTAATTAGTTCACAAAAAAAAAAAAAAAAAAAATCTGTCATTAATTGCTTACCCTCATTTCTTTCCGAACCAAAAAGACTTTCATTCTTCATCAATGTAGGAGAGACCCCTGATGTGATTGTAAAGCGAAGCACTATATAATAATAATAATAACCTTTATTTTATAAAGCGCCTTTAAAAGCAGCTTCTCAAAGCCCTGTACATACAATAAACAATTGTTTAAAGCAACAACAAAAAACACATCAACAGGTAAATGCAATGTCTTAAGTTGACCTTTAAAAATGGCATAAGTCTGAGCTTCCCTAAATTCAAGAGGCAGAAAATTCCAAAGGACAGGTGTATAGAAAGAAAAAGCCCTGTCACCCATAGACTTTAAGCGAGTTTTAGGAAAAACCAGCATGCTCACTTGTAAGGAGCGCAATCTGCGATTAGGAGTGTAGGGGTATAGTAACAGTTCTGCTAGATAATTTGGAGCCCGGCCGTGCAAAGATTTGTATGTGAGCATCATAATCTTGAAATCGACTCATAATCTTGAAATCGACTCGGAACCTGACTGGGATCCAATGCAAAGATTCCAAAACCGGAAGGATATGGTTGGATATTCTGGACCAGATCCTGGCAGCAGAATTTTGTACATGTTGTAGCGTGTAGATTTAGAAACTCCGGCTAAAAGTGACCCTTGAGGAACACCAGTGAGAACAGAGCTGATCTCAGACCTATGGTCACCCATTGAGATGAACTGGGAACGGTCAGCAAAATAAGATCTAAACCACTTCCAAACGGTCCCCGACACAGCAGACACTCTCTCAAGGTGTGTGAGCAATAGACTGTGATCAGCAGTGTCAAAAGCGGCTCTTAAATCTAGAAGAATGAGAATAGATGTTGCACCAGAGTCAGAAGCCATCAACAAAACATTAGTGGCCAGGGCCGTCTCAGTACAGTGACATTTATGGAAACCTAACTGAAGTGGTTCAAAAAGGTTATTAATCGTGAGATGGTTAAATGAGAGGCAACAATACGCTCAAGTATTTTTATTTACCATAAAGACTGCATGTTACTTAGTCTTAGGGGGTTTGTAGACTGTCGCAATGATTGTAGAAGTAGGAGCATGAAATACTCAAAACCAAGCACTCAAATGATCAAAACTGAGGAACAGGCAATAAATGCCTCATTCATTGATTCATTCATCTTTGGAACAGAAATTAAGATCTTTTTGATGGAATCTGAGAGCTCCATAGAAAGTCTTATGTCTAATGTGTTTAGAATGACATGAGTAATTAATGGAAGAATGTTCATTTTTGGGTGAACTAACTCTTTAAGGAGTGTGAGCTGACAGTCAGACACAGGGCAAATCAAGGCACAGAGTCATAAAGCATGGGAAATGATCCCTTTTTCTGAGTATAGCTTTAATCGGCTTTCTTTTGACCTTTAGCCTCATTGCCGTGGGTGACAGTAAACTGTTAAACAGTTCCACGAGTCCTAGACCTCAAAGAGGGCTTCAGGTTCTTCAGACCATGTTAACTGGTAAATGCTGGTAACCCTGGTCTAGCAATTGAAATGAATATGAATGTTAACGAATAGCTATCTCCAGTTATTAGACCTACTGTAGTTGTGACTAGCAATGCCCACCTGCACATCCTCCCTATACTAAACACAGATACTCTTGAGATTAGTTTAAACACATGTTTTGGAAATGCTAGATTACGTCTGAAGCCTCTGCAATAATCACTCGATGTAGGAAAAGCTGTCAAAATATATTCTGCGTATCTGTCTCTCATGATAGCTCCGCTGGCCGTTCATTCTCTCTGGAGCCTTATTTAAAACGTCAGTCCTGTGATTGCTTGGGAATTTCACGTTTTTGAAGCATCAATTGAGCAGTCTCATCAGTCAGTTGAGGTATTCTTAACTGTCAGACATGATGAAATGATGATGGATCTAAAATCCTGTTCATTTGAGGCATAATTGGCAACAGAATTTCTCTCTGGTGTGTTTTGGTGTTTTTATAGTGAATTGCTATGAGCCACAATGCCATTACAAGCGCATATATGAATGTGTAGCCATCGCCATCTGTTGCATAGCATGTTGTAGTGAAAAAAAGTACAGTTATTTGGTACCATGTCCTAAAAACAAACAACTCAATTCAGCAACCAATGTAATTCTTCTAAGCCCTCTAAAACCAAACATGAACAATTAACTGCAATTACAAATAATTACAAATATTTACAAATTATTATTTTTTGGTAAATAGTAATGTTTACTTAATTGAAAAATACTTGAAATTTTAATATAGAAAATCGTGTATTGGTTTCAATGGTTTAGGGAACACATTCATTATTAACTGTGACTTTTGCCTCAATAAACTCCTAATTCACTGCTTAATTAATATTTAGTATGGTAGTTGTTGTAGTGGTTAAGTTTAGGTATTGGTTAGGATTAAGGGATGTACAATATGGTCATGCAGAATAAAGGATTAATATGTGCTTTATAAGTGATAATAAACAGCCAATATGTTAATAATACGCAAGCTAATAAGCAATTACCGGTAGTTAATAGTGAGAATTGGTCCCCAAACTAAAATGTTACCATTTCAACTATACCCTATCATCGATCAGACATGTTGATGGTTCATGGAAATATCATGACTTTATATATCTTACATGTTGAAATGAAATGTGTCAGGGCCTTTGTGAATCGTCTCATCCTGCGTGGGGAGTAATGTAGCTCTCTCTGGCATTCTGACAAGAATGCTGGGAATTGTATAGTTCCGCAACATCACTTGTCACTCTACTGAACATTTTGTAATGACCCTCTGAGGAAGACCTGGTCTTTTTCTCAATCTCTCATTCCCTGGAAGTTCAAAGGTGATCATCAAGTTCAACATGAGGAATTCTTTAACATGTAATTGGTTCTTTGATCATGAACATAGAGTATCTGCTCAGAACCCTGATGAGGCCTCAGGTTTCTCGTCATCCTGCACGCACGAAATGAAAGAAACGTACGGCTAGATTTTTACACGAAGGCACAGCTTTGTGTGCATATGGGATCTCCGTTTTCTGGAATGTATTGATTAATGGATAACACGAACATAATTAATATGCATAATTAATAATAAGCTTCTGTATTTTTTCAATGGAACTTTTATTGTCCCCTGAAGCTAGTCTGTTTAGATAAAGTTGATTAAGTCATGAATAGCTTTGTTTTCTATGGCACTAGAAGACCTTCTCAGGTATTTGCACAGTCTTCCAATGATTCCCTCTTATACTTAGCCAACACTGATGTGATTGTTGCGATAATACATTAAACCCTGTCAGGGAGACTGATGGGTGATTCTTAGCGTGCTTTTTTGTTGTATGAGAAAGAGTAGCTTTTGCATTGTGTTTATGGGAAAAATATGAGTTTCAAGCTACAAGAACTTTCAGTTTCCTTGACTGCCTGTGTGATAACCAAATGTAACATTTCATATGCCAAAGTTACTCAGTTAGTGATAATGTATGATGATTATTCGATTAGCATTCAAATCAAGTTTATTTAATGCGCTTTTCACAATGCACTCCTCATAATTATTACAATATAAAGATACTATTTCAATATTAGGATAATATTTGAAAGTTTTTATGTCTATCCAAAGCTGCCGCCATCAGAAATAGTTGCAATTGAAAAGTCGTCTGAAAACATTGCAAAGGCTAAATCCAAACTGGAATATATTCTGGGATGTGCATCCTGATCTGTGACTGAATCTGAAGGTGAGCACAGGTTTTAAGTTTACATTTGGCTACTGTTTGGTCTTACTCCGGAAAAGCCAGAGGCCAGAGGGAGTAAGCTCACGTGAGAGCACTCAGGTTGTCTGGTTAGAGATTAACCTTGGTAATAAATGGTTTTAAAAACCAGGTACAGGAGCCAGAGCGTGCTGTTCTGCATTAAGAATCAATATCCTTCTTACAGAAATGTGATTATATACGTATAGCAGGCGTGTTCTTATGGATTATTTGACTTTTTGAAGATTGTGAACCACAAGGCCAAAGCTCAAGGTCTTTTGAGCTGATTTCATCTCAGCCGGCTGTACAGTGGCATTGTGGTATAGTATTCTAATTAAATATCTGAAACCTAAAATAAACATTTATGTGGTTGAAAACACTGAATACTTGTGATATAAGACAAGCGCTGAGCACGTCCGTCGCTGGCTCAGAGCCAGCCAAAGCGCGAAAGCACGTTTGAATTTAGCAGTTGATCACGTGATGCACTGATTGTTCTAATCACCCCGGTGTGATCGTACATGCCAAAGGGTTCAATTTCAGTTTTATCTCAAGAGGTTTAGATGTTACATTGTTTATCAGTTCTGTCATATTAGCCCAGGAGTTACACTCAATTTCAGTTTAACTCAGTAATTGATTCAGTTCTGCTGTAACATTTCATGGCTGTAGGCTAGCAAATATATAGCTTAGGTGATTTATCTACTCTATTCCCAGGTTAAATCTCTCTTAAACCCTACCAGTAGATAGTAGAACTCATAGACTGAGATATCAGAAGTATGTCATACCTGCCTTGTTCAGTCTCATGAGGGCTTTTATCTGACAGAGGAGCCCTTAGCAGCATATATCTATATGTTTTAATAGAAGAATAGAAGAATAGAATCTATATGACCACATAAGGAGTGAGAAAACAGTCAAATACTTCAGTTCATTCAGGTAATATTGGTGTCGAATTATTTACTTCAGTACAACATAAATAATTAATTAACAGACATTTTGATTTTCAATAAGTTACCGATGACCATCATAACAAAGCAATTGAGATGGTGAGGTGGCATTCCACTCTCACATGTCACATTTCACACCCATCGGCACTTGTTCATGAGTCACTCATCCGCAGTGTGAGTGCAAATTTGTAGTCTTTGTCTTCATGTGGTCAGGTTGGCCTTCACTCTGCTGATGTTTGCAGATGAAGTCATTTAGCTGCTGTCTTAAAAGCTGTGTGCGTGCTCTACATGATAGAGTATCTCATATATGCTGGCAGCCGATTGAACAAGACCAGTGCCAATTCAGTCTCTTTATTTACTGTGCAAATGTGTAAGGAGTGTTTTAATGTGTTATACATTAATATTGATTTCTTTAATATTTCATTTGTGTTAGCGACGTAAACATTTGATTCAGAATTTAGTGTATTGACCACTGTTTAGTGTATTCACCAAGATATATATATATATATATATATATATATATATATATATATAAATGGGCTTGCTAATTTATTTTTATATATATATGAATTAAGTAAAAAATCTTAGTGGTCCGAATGGATGGATGGAGGGATGGATAGATTTATAGATACAGATAGATGGGCCAGAAGAACAAATCTTTATTGTTGTTAACAGTAAAACAACAAAAAAATCTTACGGTGATCAGGAATGTTCATAGTGGGTAATGACTGCTTTTTATTTATAATTTTAAATAAGTTAAAAACTCATTCAAGGAGATTCGCTGGTATTATGTTCACTTGCTCTATAACATCTTCAGGTCAGCTCAGCATCTCTTTCAAGTTTTTCCTTCTGTGAGTTCAGACTGAATGTTGTATTGGAAGGGAAGAGGGTGTGTGTGGTCAGAGAAAGCCAAAGCATCACTGCCCTCCCCTCTGTACCCCTTAACCAGCTCAACGCCCCCCTAAAGAATGGTTCAGTGCATTCCGTCAGCCTGGAGACCGGCTCCCTCTTTCAAACAGTGGCTTTCAGAGTGACAGCTGCATTTGAATAAGAATCACTCTCCATTCACCCCATTGCTGCGCTGAGGGCGGGGGGACCGTTTTCAGTCCACTCTGATTGGCTCAAGCCATTCCTTCTTTCTTTCTTTTTTTTTCCGGAAAGGCCAGTTGTGCCTATAAAGGTTTTTTTTTTTGTGCTTAACTTTACACATTCACTTTTTTTCCCCTACACACCCTAAGTCTCACACACACAACTAATCTTACTCTTTTTGTGCCTCCAAGGGAGCCTTTCTCAGAGCCTTCCCTGTCCAGAGGATATTTATCAACTTGTGTGGGTGCGTGAGTAATATATATTCCTTGTATTTTACATATGGCTTTAGATAAAGAATGAGAGTCTCTGTGCTTTGGTTGGTCTACACAGATGCAGGTGATGCTGGCTTTATCTGTTGTCTTGCCTGCCAGTTATGTAAATCCTGCATTCACTTTATCTGTTTTTTTGTCCTTCTTCTTTGATCTGACTGTTTTTTTTATCTCTTATTTATCTATGAGGCATCATACTGTCCTATTATTGTCTAGACTGATTTAATGGCCCGTATAACAGTAAATTCTTTAATTTTATAATTTTTTAAGGGGTTTAAAATCATAGAATTATAGTTCTTATAGCTGGTTTTAAGTTAGCATAAAATTATTTTTATGGATTTCTGTGCATGTTTTTCTGCATATGTGTTTATTGACTGATGCAGTGAAACGGTTTGTGAGTGTGAGAGGATTTAGTGGCAGTGAAATATGGAGTGGAAGCTGTGTGGGAAACTGAGACTGTGGCATTGTGTTGTGTAGCTGACCTGTCACTCCTCTCACCAGCACACTGAAGAGCCTGAAGCCGGGGGCCCGACGCTCCTCACTTGAGCTCACACTCATGGTCCCACCAGACAAAAACTGCATGGCTTCACTCTCACCTCCTCATGTTTACCTCACTTTGAATCTTTAATATTAATTTGGTGAAATGGCTAGTGCGCTAATATATTCAAAATTATATAAATACAACGGAGACAAATAGCTGAATGGGCAAGTGCTCTGACATATGGTGCTTTTGCGCTTCGGGAGACCCGAGTCCCTGTCCAATTCCCCTGATTTTCTGTCTGTCCTCCTGTCCTCTTATCTAAATAAAGGCATAAAAGCCCCCAAAATATAACTTTAGAAAATATATAAATACAGATATATTATGTTTTATTATATTATTTGTATAATATTATTAAAAGAAATGGGGAGTGGAGAATACAATTATTTATATAATTAGTTTATTTTGTATGTTATTGAATGAAAAATATTGTCAAAAATATATAATCAAAATATTGATTATACAACTTGATTGTATGCTTTATATATTTTTTTTTTACTATGTTAACCATAATATAAATATTAATTATATAAATAATAATATATTAATTTTAAATAATTTTAAGCTATCCCCCTTGAAACACTGGTATACTGCAGTTCATGCTTTATGACTGTCAATAGTCTATTCTTAATTAAATTGCTGCACTGACCTTGAATTCTGGTTAAGTGCGTTAATTATTATAAAATTTTTTGTGAAGTTAATGCAAACAAATACTTAAATTTAGTATACAGTATGGAACCATTAAAGATCATTTTAAATAATATTAGTAATTGTTTCTGTCCAATTAAGTTTAAATTAAATACTGTGAAAATGATAACCATTAAATATCAAAGCTTTGAAGGGGGGAGACACTAAAACAAATCCACCATATTACTATATTTAATTCAAAGAATGTATGTTTCACGTTCAGATGCTGTTTTTATGAATCATTTATGAATAATTTAAATGTCTTGTGAATGCATTGTATGAATATCTTTAGCAACTGATTCTACATTTTGTTTGTAAGCTGCTGAACAATCTTTTTCTTGTTTTTCTTTGCATTTCAGGCCCCTGGAAAGCAGCTACCCGTGTTCGTTTGATAGCCCATGATGATGGCCAAATATTTCAGTGTTCTGCTTCTGGGTAAGTCAAAGATTAAATAGAACTGATTTCTAGATAAACTAGAGTATGGTGGTCATTTCTTTACCATGCAGACATCAGATGTGATAATTCACACAAAAATGTAAATTCTGTCATCATTTACACGCCCTCAGGTTGTTCCAAACTTGTATGTTTTGTGAAATACGGTTGCACTTTATTTTACAGTATGTGCACTTTCAATGTACTGAATAGTATTAGTAAAGATTAGGTTTAGGGGTTGGTTCAGGATTAGTACCGTGTTATTACCCAGTTATTGGAATCAATAAATATATTAATATGTACATATGCGAAACAGGACTATATACTGTAGTGCTACCAAAATACTAGAGAAGTCAATGGCTACCGTCATTCTTTGGCTACCCAAATTCTTCAAAATATGATTTTCTGTGTTCAGCAGAAGAAAGAAAAACATACAGGTTTGGAACAACCTGATGGTGAGTAAATGATGTCAGGTGAACTATCCCTTAAAGCTGGGATCAAAACTGTCATGACTGATGACAACACATTCAATCCCATGTCATTATTAAAGTCTGTCTCTCCAGTAGTGAGCAGGGGATAAGCTTCTTAAATAAAGTGAAGTTCAAACACACAGACCCCCACCCATGAGGTCTTTCACGGTAGCTCCCACGAGAGCCCTTTTCAACAAAACAATCTAGACTTAAGCAAACGAAAACATGACCAACCTGTTACCCCTCTCTCTTCTTTAGCATCAGTGCCTGGCCTTTCTCTCTCTGAAGAGCAGCAATCAGAGGCATTGTGTTTGCTTTTCCTTGCTTCTTTGTGTTTCATAATGAAAGGTCTATGCATTATGGAGAGGAAACCGCACACCTGCGACAAACTCTGCTAAACAAGGCAAGGAAAATTTCTGTCGATATTTAACGACCAGAAAAACATACAAACAGATACATGGGGCAAATTCATAAACATTTTTGCATTCCAATGCTTTTTCTGCTGTAGTTTGATGGGCTAACAGTTAGTAAACATACTTTTGAAACTTGTAGTCGTGGTGCTCATGCTTGGGATGCAGGTGCCAGTCATTTTCACTCTCTGCTATATATAATATGTATTGAATCAAGAGAGAGAGAGAGACAAACAGAACAAGAGGGAGTGAAGTGGAGAATAAGAGTGGGGAGCAGGATTTCAATAGTGAGGGTGCTTCACTGAGGATGGAATGAGAACAGTGCTGAGGATGGCCATTAGTTTTGACATGTGGGGTAGAGGGGGATCAACACACTAATTTTGGCCTATTATTCTCATTGTAGGACAGTGCGTCATTTATTATTTTATCAGGATCCTTATATGCTCAATCACTAGTCATTAAATGTATATCCCCTGTTGAATACTACACTTAAAAGATTAAATGTCTGGAAAAATGGACTGGAAATGGAAAAACACTGCAACACTGGCTCTGTTCCAAACCCGAGTGAGCTGCCTACCTAGATGGCATGTTTAGACATCATACTGTAGGGTCACTCCTAATGCGAAGACTGTTCTGAACAGTAGTCAGCAAAATGATGCTGCTTTAGTTAGAGCTATAGCCTTGTGCGCCGCACTCCGAAATATGGGGTATCTGCGACCCCAGATCAAGAACCGAGTTGCCTCTGAAATTGTATACTGTCTATTTAGGCTATGTTCTATATAGTATGAATGTGAATATAATCAGAACATACTCATGTTGTCATTGTCATGTGACTCGTTTCACTGTCATTCACAACTCCTCTACCGTGGCCTCCTCATAGATAGTAAGTGTCCATCAGATGTCTCGACGGATGTAGCAAGTTGTAGAATGTAGCATACCTGTGGCAACATTTTTGAATGTGAAATGTAAGTGGCGCTAAAAGCGTGTTTAGTTTTTTTCTGGAACAGATGAACGTGAATATGGCAACGTTTTATTACGTCGGAGTTTGTATATGACCGCAGTTTTGAACTCAAATGCTGAGTGTCGCTAAAAGATTATGGCACTACAACTGCCCTAAACCTACCCGATAGTGTTAACAAATGCAAATGCGTCATTCGTTTACAAATCATGCACTATGGTAAAAAGAGTTTTAAGGTCATAACATAATTGTGCAAGGAGCAGCGTGAAAACAAGTCTTTATTAATCCATAATCTTCCCCTGTAATCATAATTGTGTGTGAAAACGATTAAAAGTGCTTGCTGTTTTACTGCCTCTAGTGTTCATTTCTTTTAAAAACTGCAGTGATGTGTACGTATTGGTACGTATTTTGCGTTTTGCAAAAATGTTTCCACAGGATGGTTTTTTTCAATGAGCCTGTGTTGCACATTTTTCATACTGTTTTTAGCCTACTATGTAGTAGGGAAAGGGAATAAATATTCAGACACAGGGCCAGCTTGAGGCCTAATTCGTTCCCATTCCTTTAAAGGGGGAAAAATCCCCCCAAAATGCAAGGGTACCTAATTTTAGTTTAATTTTGAGGTAGCAATAAATAGGGGCTTTCGCACCGGACAGTTCCAGGAACTTAGTTCTAGCTTTTAATTGACTTCTTAGCTTAGCAACACATGCTAACATAAGACATTAGAATGAATTGCATTAGCCAAGGCCCTCTGATGTTCTGTTAAGTGTGAGTTATGAAGGTATTATTTGCCTTTTTTTAAATGTTGATGCCTTTCTGTGGATCAGAAAGCTGTGTTTAAAGGTTCATGCAGAATTTGGAGCATGAGAGGAATATTGTGGAAATGAACAATCTCAGGTGTGTGATTTCTAAATGTGGCTTTTTAAAAGATATTTTAAGTAGTGGCTGGAAAGCCTGGTTTGATGAAGGGGTGTTAAACAAGCTTCCAGTAGGTTCTTATAAAGGAGTTAACTTCAGTCATTAATTTCCATTGTGTTTACTTTAAGATCTCTTTTTTTAGTGTTTAATTTAGACGATTACACAGCAGTTTAAATGTTTTATAAAACATAGACAATGGCATTTCGACTGACATTATAATATTCTATTCACAATAATGGGACGCCTGAGTTAGCCTGCATGTTTAATCAAATTAAAAATTAACTTGCTATTTGGCCTAGTGTGATTATCAAATCACTACAGCTAGGCCTATAATTCAAATAAATAAATGAATATGTGTTGTGCATGTTTTAAAGTGAAGCACAGCACTCTGTTAATAAGTTTGTCCACGCTTTACCAAGAATTCAAATGCTAATCATCACCGATAACATGTTGTACAGTAATTCTGGCACAAGCACAAGTTCATTATCTGGAGCTGTGGGCTCTGTGCCCATTGTACTTTCTTTACTCAATGTGGGTCAGTAAGACTGTGTGTTAATGATTGTACAAGGAATATGACCAAGGTGTGTGAGCATGTGCCACTGTAATGGAATGTCTCTATGTGTCTTAGGGCATGTGTACTTTGTGAACTCTGTTCTGTTTTGGAACGTCATGTAGACTAAATCTATTAGGTCTGCCAGATTTGGGGTGCATTGCTTATACCTCATACTTCATAAGCACTCTATTGTACCATCAGTTTTATCAGTATTATCTGTGGAGGAACATTCTAGTTATGATCTGTGTTAGATTGTGATTGTTTAACGTCAAACAACAATGACTGCCTTGCTTTGTCTGTGCCTGTAGGTTCACTATCTGATTTTTCACATTCCAGTTCAGGGTTTGACAGTGCATTGTATGCTAGCTTACTTTTTATTCTTAAATCAGTGAAATCAAAATGGACAAATCTTGTTTTTTTGTTTGTTTGTTGTTTAAACAGAATATTGCATTTAAAAAAATATATAATAAAAGAGTTATTAAAAAATATTTATCTGTCCACATTATTAATATAATATTTAATTATAAATAAAATAACTTTTCACCCCCTTGCAGTGACATTTATTTGATGACGTGTTTAAATGCTTTGATCGTATATGTATGTGATTTTGTGTGTATTGCTGTATTCTGCAATAAGTTTTTTTGTATTTTGCCGTATTTTGTACACCATAATGAACCAACGATCCTATCAATTCCCCATGGACAAAATCAAGTCCCGCCCTACATGTTTTCTTGTCCGAGAAGCCAGTTCACTCGCATATATAGAGAAGAAATTTAATCAGTTCCATGTTTATTTCCATATTCCAACCTCTGCCCTCAGTGGTACTTAGGCTTAGGAGCCAATGCTCTTATCATCCAGTTTATTAAATAAGCAAGTGACATAGCAAGAAATTGTTGACTGTAAAACATATGAATCTAAGGGTACACTAGCTGCAATAATCTGATCATTATTTTCATGCTATGGATGGTAACCGATAAATGGCCAATTAGTTTCTGCTCAATTTTGTCTAAATAGATTTAAAAATAAAACACAAACTAAAATCAGTCATTTTAAATGCTACAAGTGAATTTGGGCATCATAACATTAAAATGTACACTACAGTATGAAAAATGATATTCGTTTTGAGATTTGCAAAAGATTACATTTAACATTTTTACATTTTACATTTAGTTATTCAATTATGTATATTTTAAAGATGAACTTTTAATTGAGCGTCCGATGATAGCAAAGGTGATCTAAATGTAAAAATAGAGGAAATGAGCATGCAGAAATAAATACTAACTGATACATAAACGGTAAATGAAAAAAAATCTAATATCAGCCGATTACCTCAATTGTACCAACATGTTGTGCCTCAGGTATTATAAGAACAATCATATAGTTTATAAATGCTGGTGGTCTCAGCTTCATTGCGACAGGCAGTGCAGCACATGTGGCGGCTTGTCGTCGTCGTGCGAGATGCCATTCCTTAGCTACTGATGGGCATTTTGTAAGACCCGTGTGAGATATTTTTACACCTGGAATTTTTCGCTTAATGAATGACATTTTCCTGGCTTGGCATTCCTGTATTATCTGCACTTTGTAGATGCACATCTGCCTCTGTAACGCTTGTATCTTGTATCTCTGTGTGCTGTAAATGTGGCATGTGAAAGAGAGTGTGTGTTATAGCTTATGCAGTTATGTGTGTTGAAAACAATGCAGGTACAAGCAGCCTCAGCCTAAAAGAGCAGATTTTTAAATGTAGTTTTATTTTAATAAGCTTGAAATTTGTTTGTGAGTACAAACTGGACTACTGTGAACTGTGAGTAAAATGATTGTTTAATTATAGTTATTTAGTCTACTGAAAGACTTGAATGGATGGAATAATCCACTGCTTGTACATAATTTCATCCATTTTTCTATTAGCGATGACACTTTCTCTCTCTTCCTCTACCAGTCTTTTACACATTTGTTTTGACACTTTGAAGAAGAGAAAAGAATGCGTGCAGACTCAATAACAGACTATGCCAAAACAAAGTCAAGACCTATTCTTGCCTACCCCCTCGCCTCCCCAAACACACACTCTCACAGTTACGTTTTCGCCCTTGCTAGTCAGAACATGAGAAGTCATGTAGAAAAAGTGTTAAATGCATCCTTTACCTCAAGGAATCTGTTATGAGGGATGCAGCATAAGGTCTCATAAGGCAAAACACTCTTTTTGGAGAATATAGGTATTTTCTTGTACGTGTGGCCTGTAAAGACTGATCCGCACTCTGAAAGTTCCTCAAACACCCGTCCTGTAATTAGCAAGCTGAACTCTCAACAGATTGCCTTTGAAATACCCCCGTCTACTTAGAAAACTAGCGAGAATGTGACCGAAAGGTATTTGCAAATCATTTTTCATGGGAATCCCCACCTCTCACACACTAACATAAACCATACACACACACACGCGCGCGCTTGCCTGCACATTGCAAAGATCAGGAACTTTATTTCTCAATTTTTACAGTATGTGAGTTAACCATAAAACTTTCCAGTGCCCTCATACACCAGATACACTTTAGCTTAGTACCTTGATGCAATCAAATGGAATTCATGGCACTTGTTTTCATTGGTCGACCTTTCGATTTCAATATTTTTATGAACTTTTAAAGGTCTCTCTTGTGCAAAGAACAGTGTTGAGTTATTGAATGACTGATATACACAAAATATTGGATAAATATATAAGATAAATAGTATATCCAACTTGCATACATACAGTATACTCAAGTAAAGTGATATGTACTATATAGAAAATCTCAATTGCTTGATTGTTTACATCGTTGCAAAATATAAACCATATTATCGTCCAGCTCTATTATCTGCTAAGTCCAACTAAGGCATGAAGATATTAAAATATGAACATTATAACACTAACATTATGATTTCTGTAAAACTGTTTTGAAATGGTGTGTATTGTGAAAGTGTTATGCAAATAAATTTGAGTTGACTTAATATAATATGTGTATTTTAATGTTATAGAAGTCGAATTATACGTAAGTAGAATAATTACTATATGCACCAATATTATTCTGGATACTGGTAAGCTAAAAAATATTTTCATGTTATGTCTGAGAATTGATACATTTATAATAAAGTTCTACTCTGTTTTGTCTAGATAAATTAAAAACAATACATTTTAATGCTACAAGTAAATTTAGGCATCACAACATTATCACAGTGTTATTAAATTATTAGTGTTTTTAAATAATTGCTTTGAGTGTTAGATATTGGTTAAAATGATTTACTATAAATATAAAAATAAAGGAAATAAACATGCACAATTAAATATATTGTCTGATACTGATAAACTTATTAAATGATACTTAAATTATAATTAGGGATGCACCAATATATGGTCGATACCGATGACCGATAATTCTTTATATTTGAAAGCCGATAACCGATATATTGGAGAATAAATCTAAATCCAAATTTTATATAATTTTTGAGAGCCTGAATACAAAAACAAAAGTCTCACCATTAAAATCCATGTCCAAAGCACACAATTATAATGTTCTCCTGTAACCTATATGAAAGATTTGCGCTGCACATGTTGCACGGTATTTTTCTAGTTTGAAGTTATTCCAATCATATTTCAACCAATTCAAAACCATCATGGCAAACAGTGCGGATCTGAAGTGTCTCAGCTGAAGGAAATAATCCATTATTTATCGGCTTTAATACTGTATGTCTGCCAGATTTTTTAATGTTCTCATTAGGCAGACAACGGTAACATTTAAAATGAACTTATATATCGTCCGATATCGATATGATGGCCGATATAGCCTGCATCCCTAATTATAATATCTCCTTTGCAGTATTTTCTTTCTGAATCAGCATCAGAAATATATTTCTGTCATCCTGTTTTTCTGAATGTCCTTTCCCATCACACATAGGCTATCTGATGTCCACTCCATCAATTTCACTGTCTAGTCTTGTTGCTTCATTTACTCGCACTCATTCTCTCATTATTCTTTGTTGAGATGATGGTATTATTATTCCGAGTCAGTGATGTGTGAAAAATGGTAGCACAGAGGGGCCCAAAGATTGACCAGGACACTTCCTTTCCAAGAGACTCTCAATGATAAAGAGGTCATTCACATTAAGATGTATGGTTGCGTGGTTATTGCCATCCTCCAACTGCGAAAACCTAAATCTCTGCAATTTTATAGTTTGAGGGTGCGGTTTGCTAGTCTTATATAATGATAGTACCACAACGTTGGAAGTGAATGTTCAAAATCCATGTTAGACCTCCCACACATCTGGATTTGACAATGTCAGATAACCCTATAATGAACTGTGGATTTTGAAAGGCAAACACGGTGCATTTTGAGACCTTTGCAGAGGTAACCATGTGGAACAAAGCCAGTTTTTTTCCTGACTCAATGAGAAACTAAACCCTCAGTCTTTGATACTGCCGCCTGGGTGGGACCATGAGCCGCATGAGGTCATCAAAAAGAAGCCGTGCTTGTTGAATGCCATGATAACATCCAATCATTGGCTGTTGTCTGGTGTTTTGGAAAGAAAAGTGGAGTGTATGGGATATCGTAGGGATGTATCATAGAGATTTGTCCAAAAGGCACTTCAAACAGTGTGTGTGGTGAATATGTATATCAGAAATATTTTCACAGGAAGTGAAAACGGAAATTTACCCACAAGTCATAGTGCATCACTTGAAGTTTGACTAAAATAAACTTGCATGAAATGCAGCCCTTCGGGGTTTATGTTAATTTTCGGGTTGGTGATGTCGCTAACCCGGGAGGAAGCTTGTGTAGTCCCTACCAGTCGTTTGTTGTGGTCCTTAAAAAACAATTTCTTAAAAAAAGTATTTTTGCTTAGAACTTTGAGCGTTGTAACTTTTTGCAGATATTGTGTATGCTCAAACAGCAACATTACGCACAAACTAAAGTTAGAAAAGTGAAATCATAATCAACCACCCCTTTAATTAATTATTATATTTTATTACATGGCTTGGTTAAATTCTAATGTAGAATGTGGTCTGTTATTTCTTGATAACACACCGCTGCTAAGTATAACACACCGTTGCCATGAAAAACAGAGCGTTGCCATGGACACGGTGTTCTTTAACGGAAGCAATAAAATCGTTTTTAAATCAATAAACTCCTTTTTTAAATCAATATTTTGTGTCAAATTAAATTAAACCTGCGCTTCGCGTCCCCATCAGCCTGTCGGGGTTGTATTCGCTATAACAACCACCTCGCTATACATTATCCCTTACTTAATGTTACTTGGTGTAATTCATTTGACATTTATATATCTGTTATTCCGAGTATATGGTGTCCTCATCATACCTGAAACCCCATTCTGCTCAACTGTGCTGTCTGTTATCTATTACGATGATGGGCTTTCAAAGAAACAAAACAAACAAAAAAGCCAAGCGAAGTGAAATTGTACAGATATCCCCTACTATAATGTTTGGGGAGCCTGTGAAATGGAATACACTGTTACGTTAATGACCTCCACTTCCTGTCTGTGTCCTCTCCAGTTCTTCCAGCTGTGGCTCAGGAGATCCCCTCAGCCCCACATGGCTGCATGGAAGGGAGCTGTTATCCGGCAACAGGGAACCTTCTGATTGGCCGAGCTATTAATCTGACCGCCACCTCCACCTGTGGCCTGGATGGGCCTGAGCTGTACTGCATTGTCAGTCATTTACAGGTAATTTCGGAACCATACTTTCTCTTTCATATAGACACAAAAACATGATCTCATGTTGTGTACACTATATGTTCTACTCCTGCATGTATGGCCTTGCCCTGCAGTTTGTGTTGACGGAAATGATTTGTCATATGAAGATAGATGTGCTTGTGCACAGGGCCCCTTTCATTTTTTACTACTCTTTACATTTGGTACATTTGATCCTCAAAATGTAGGCAAACCTTACCACACACTCGCACACTTGTTATATTATAGGATGTTGCACATGTTTGACTCTTGCACGTGTACTGCTCACTATGCCACACCTCTTTTACAGAAGTCAAATCTGCAGCCTAAGGCTTTGATACGTGTGTGATTTAAAAGATCTTGTATTCATTTCTTACATCTACTTCTGTTTGCTTTCCCTCTTTTATCCTGAAACACTACTCCTCCCTTTTCCTTTAGGTGTCTATAAAGCACTCTTTTCTGCCCTCATAAAATATATTTTCATTGACTGTTTAATGTTGTATGAATGTCTATTTAAAATGTTCTGTGTTCTTTTAGGTTCTTTTTTTTTTTTTTACCCCTCATTAAAGTGGTTTGGGTGCATCAAATTGACAGAAACTGTTTAACTGCCTGGAGGCACCATACATCCTAGACCAGGAGTTACACCCTTTTTGTCCTCAGCGCAGGTGTTACCTGTCAGCGCTCTGTCAGTAGGGTGTCTGCAGAGATCCCCACATTTCCGTTTGTGTTGTCATTTATCCATCATGAGTGTCAAATATAACAGCTAGCTTTACAGTAATTGACTGCTTTGTTATTATTTAAATATCACAGTAATAATTGTGATACTTGATCCTTGAATTGTAGTTTACCATGGTTTACCTTTTTCAGGCCTAGATAGATAGATAGATAGATAGATAGATAGATAGATAGATAGATAGATAGATAGATAGATAGATAGATAGATAGATAGATAGATAGATAGATAGATAGATAGATAGATAGATAGATAGATAGATAGATAGATAGATAGATAGATAGATGTTGTAAGGCCACATATTAAAACTATATTTTTCACTTAAATAAATATCTTAACCTTAATAAATTGTGTAAATGTTTCTCAGTAAACTAAAGTGTAATTTAATAATTTTAGTGTAAAAAAACCCTCTTTAGGACATATCAAAGTTCAATAAAAATCCAGTATAATTATCACATATCAATAAATAAAGCAGGCAGTCATTTGTAAAAAAAAAAATTTTTTTAAACAAGATCATCTTAGTAAATTATCAGTAAGTATTTTTTATCTCTATTAACCCCAATTTCAGTCCATACACTTAAACTGTGTGAATCCACAGTGCTAAGTCATGCTAGAGAATTAACAATGTGTTTTTTGCTGGGCCCTAGCATAGCATTCCTGTAGTTCATAATCCGGTTGATCACTGCTAATCCTATTGTTGGCAGCTCACACTCAAAACTACCCCAGTAAGCATGCGTCTAGTGTGTGGTAAGCACAATATTGTAGAAGCGCTGATATCCGTCTCCTGCAGAGCGTGTGAGGATCTGAAATAGATTCTGAGGTTCTCCTGGTCATTGCTTGTGACCTTTAACGGGTCCTGAAGAAATGCACGTGTCTCTCTCGGTCAGGTCATTGCTGGAGGTTTTGGTGGCCATGACAACAACTCAGCTTAGACAAAGTGCTCTGGCGTTCATCCACGCTAACTCTCATGTTCTGACCTGAATCCAGGAGGCCCATTCCCCTCTCTCCCTCCGCTTCCAGGTTGGCATGGAACTCGCCCTCCTATTCCGAGGGAACGTTTTACTCAGGCTATGACCCAGATTTCTTTTGTATGTCTTGGCAGCTACCTGAACCGCCAGCCATGCGGGTTTAAGTCATTACAAATGAAACTGTACCTGGAAGAAAAGGTGTGGAGAGGCACTGATGTTGCTAAGTGTTTTTTGCAAAATGTGCATTGTTTTACTTCTCACTCTTTTCTTTCTCTATATGTCTCTCAACAGGATTCAGATAAGTGCTTTATATGTAACTCTCAGGAGCCATACGATGCCTATAATCGCAGAAACAGCCACAGGGTGCAGAATGTCATCTACCAGAGCGACCGCAGAGGAGAACTCACCTGGTGGCAGTCTGTAAATGGTGTGTGAGAATGTGTTTTTTGGTAAATGGTAAATGGACTGCATTTATATAGCGCTTTAACAGACCCATGGCCACCAAAGCGCTTTACATATTGCCTCACATTCACCCATTAATTCACTCATTCATACACTGTATATGTACTACTATAGTAATAACAGTAAATTATGCATAATTACAAGTAACTAACCCTAAACCAAATCCTAACCCTAAGTAATTCTACTACCGGTACCTAAAAGTTATGCAATTCATGTTCATTTTTTTAATAAGCTTTTGTTTTCACTCAATAGTTTATATTGAAAAAGGAACAAAATGTACGAATTCAATTGAATACTTGTAGTTTATGAATGGTTTTCTTTTGTTCATTTGTGTGCAGGAGAGGAGAATGTCAGTATTCGACTAAATCTTGAGGCAGAGTTCCACTTTACGCATCTCATCATGAAGTTTAAGGTGTGTGTATAAATGGATTTCCAAGTGTATCACGTCAAGTTTCAAGTTTTACATCAGCTAAAAAGCCTTCCTCATTTTAAACCGTAACCTTCTGTTTGCATCTCCACAGACGTTTCGACCTGCTGCTATGATGATCGAGCGTTCTTCAGATTTTGGCCGTACATGGAGGCCATATCGCTACTTCGCCTACAACTGCACCAAAACTTTCCCCAGGGTTCCTGCCCACTCTCTTCGGTTTATTGATGAGGTCATCTGTGAGGAGCGCTACTCTGACATTGAACCGTCCACTGAGGGAGAGGTGAGTGTGAGCTGATGGTGCTTTAATATGGATGTGTTTCAGTCTGTGTTTTAATGTTACTTTTGGATTCAGCGTTCCCACTATATGATTGTATTATTTTTATTTTAGGTCATCTACAAAGTGCTGGATCCTGCGATCCATGTCAAAGACCCATACGGTCTTGACATTCAGGGTTAGTGCAGTACAGTATAACCATTTTTTTTTTTTGTGCAATGTAACTGTTTTGTGGATTATTTTTTATTATTACACGGCTCGCTGAAATACTTGTCAGTCGCGACATTCTGCGGTCAGTTATTCCCTGATAATGACCGCTGTCAATAGGTGCCGTCTTGCACCTCAGTTATCGACTATACTGTAATAAAACCTGAGGACTTCTAATAATATGCATATATTGTTGAAATCTCCGTCTTTTTGCTAGAATGATTGTTTTGTAGACTGTAATGAATTATAAGATGACAAACAGGTAAGATTAAAAAAAAAAAGGTTTCTTCTCAAATCAATATTTAATGTCCCCATAATTATTTATGTGGTGAAAAGCTGTGTAATAAGTGATACATTATCTCTTAAATGTCCACTTGATCGTTCGTCCAGATTCAAAGCTGCTTTCTAGCAACTGTTTTTCTTCACAGAAGCTTTGCGTTTAATGAGCTAATAAAATATTTAAACTCAAATCAATATTTCGCATTTTATTTACAGTAAAACTTTTGTTAACTCGTAGGCCTAGTTATACTTCACGTGTAATTCCTATAGCAATAATAGTAAATTATGCATAATTACAAGCAACTAACCCTAACTTTAAACATACAGTAAGTAGTATGCTACATGTATTTAAATAATATTACTCAGTAGCCTACTTATTTGTTTAATTACACTAACAACGTCTCCTTAAAATATAGTGTAATCTTGTTTACTTATTTGACAAGTAGCCGTGTAATAAGTGGAATAATGTACATTCAGTCAGTTGTTTTTGCAAAATAAACCCCTTCAGGGTGATACAAGACCCCTCCACTTCATCCTGATCACCCTTTTGGGTTTTATTTTGCTATTAAAAACTGTCTGGATATATATTAACTATTACTTCAAAAATATATATTTGTCTTTATTGCAATGGGATTATTAATGGTTACCTTGAGAGTAAAAGGTAATCAAGTAAATAATTCACATTGACTGTAGCGAGTGTTCAGTTTGGACCCTGTTCACAGTATGTTGTCTGTGTTGTCACTATGTTGTCACACACAACACTATGTTGTCACAGCGGTGCAAGTAAAGCCGCTGCACAATCTCCCCTCAGATTTGTTGCGGATCACTAACTTACGGATAAACTTCACTAAACTGCACACTCTGGGCGATAACCTGCTTGACCGCCGTCCTGACGTGCTGCAGAAATATTACTATGCGCTGCATGAGCTGGTTGTGCGTGGGAGCTGCTTCTGCTACGGTCACGCGTCGGAGTGCGCACCAGTACCTGGAGTGACCACTAGGGATTCAGGCATGGTGGGTGCCTGTCAGATTGATTTGTAGTTCTGATTTCAAAGAACAATTTATTATTCTTACATTGATGGATTGTGAATGAAGCACACTATTTATATATCCGATACTTTCGATCCGACAGATTCATGGACGTTGTGTGTGTAAGCACAACACTGTGGGATTAAACTGTGAGCTCTGCAGAGATTTCTACCATGATGCACCCTGGAGGCCCGCCGAGACTGACAACGCACACACCTGCAGGGGTAAGATACACACGCATGTAGAAGTTCAAGAAAATCTCAATTAAAATGTCAACAAAAAAATCTTAATATGTGACTTTTTCCCAGAATGCAACTGTAACGGTCACTCCAATCAGTGTCATTTTGACATGGCGGTGTATCTGGCTACTGGGAACGCCAGTGGAGGCGTGTGTGACAACTGTCTCCACAACACCATGGGCCGCAACTGTGAGACCTGTAAACATTTTTACTATCAGGATCCAACTAGAGACATCAGAGACCCGGCTGCATGTGTCTGTAAGTTGTTCATGATAATCTGCTGAGAAAAAGCCTTTCCATGGGACTTTTTTGTGCATGGTTTCTCCTACCTGTTGTTCATGTCGTTTCCTGTGCGTGTGTGTGTGTGTGTGTGTGTGTGTGTGTGTGTGTGTGCAGCCTGTGACTGTGACCCCGTGGGCTCTGTAGAGGGAGGAGTTTGTGACAGTCATACTGATCTGGATCTGGGTATGATTGGTGGTCAGTGTCGCTGTAAGCAGAACGTCAGGGGTCAGCGCTGCGACTACTGCAAAGAGGGACACTATGGACTCAGTCTTGACAACACACTGGGATGCCAGCGTAAGTGTTTGCATGCGTTTAGTGGATTTTTTAAGTCTGTTCTCCTCAAGTTCACACAGGTGTAGTTCATCAAACATTTGTGGTATATTTCTTAAATATAAATTCTACTTGGTTTAATGGAAAGACACTTGGTGTTAAATTACCTCATGTCTCAAAGCACATTACATTACAATAATAATGAACGTAAACAACTTAAAGACTGCTGACTTGCTGCAGATTCTGCAGACTCGGACCGTATGCAATGATTGGACGAACATTTTTTGATCCTGAGACTTCCACAGAAGATATATGTAATTTTTTCTATTATTGTTTGCTATCAGGATGCGAAGAAAGTTTCAAACAGTATATCAAAAAGTGTTTATGAAAAACATTGCCTACCCTATATTTACAGTAAGTGTGAAAATAACTTTAGGGGCATCTGTATGTGACATTCATGTGTTCCGTGTATGTGTATGTTGTTGGCAGCATGTAACTGTGACCCCCGTGGCATCACCATGCTGGGGGCCCCATGTGATCAGATCAGCGGGGACTGCTCCTGCAAAAGATACGTAACTGGTCGCTACTGCAATCAGTGCCTGGTACATGCTCTCTCTCTCACCAATAAACCATCACCTTCCTTTTAAATATTTATTTACATTTTTAATGCCTGTATGTATTTTTGTTTGTGTACAGCCTGAATACTGGGGACTCAGTAATGATCTGGCAGGTTGCAGACCCTGTGACTGTGACTTTGGTGGTGCAACCAGCAGCAAGTGAGTCACTGATGTCAGTTATTGCATTTAAATGAGTGTATTTACCCTCGATTAGCAATAAGGAAGTGTCTGGTATCTGGGTGTAATTTTGATATACCAAGATTAAAGTCCAACGTTGTTTTGGGATTTGATTAGCATTGGTACTGAATTTAAAACTCTTTAATTTGTTTAAAGAATTAAACTAAACGGAAGTGCCGAACTGCGAGGTGGCCCTCGATTTGAAGATATCTATGACAATTGTGCCTAAACTCTTTTCCCTGTCACCTTCAGATGCATGATGGACAACGGTCAGTGTGACTGTCGGCCTCATCTGATTGGTCGGAAGTGTTCTGAAGTGCAGCCTGCGTTTTTCTGTGCTTCTCTGGATTATTACAAATATGAAGCAGAGGGAGCTATAGGTCACTCCCCTGATGATCCCGCTCTTCCTGTGAGTAATGCTCATTCATACAAGCACCTAACACTGGCATTTAACATTGTGTTGTTGTTTTCTTTTGGCAGACTAAACTCCTAAACTTCATGTCATATTATAAGGGCACTGCTATAAATCTTCCCATTGTTATGAATAGGTGTCTGTTCTTCTCTTGGGTGTGATGCTGGTATCATGGGCCATGGAAACAGGATCCTGCTCATAGATCTAGACTAGAGAGAGTAATATGTGTATGCCAGAGAAAGAATTCCCTGACTTTTGGGTTCAGTTAGATCTTTTAGCCCCTAACATAACTAAATGTTGATGTAACATGTTAAATGTAAAACCGTCTCTTTTGTCAGTTTACATTCATGTGAGTTAAACCCTCAGGTACCTTCACTTCCACTGCACTGTAACACAAAACACTCAGAACCGCATGCCTATCTGATACCATCATATCTACTGAGTCACACTGGGTTTGGTGATTTAGCTTTGGTTAAAAAAAAGAAGTTCCCCCTTAAATCAATATTTTTGTCTTCTAGTTTGTCTTCCAATTTCCCAGTTAAAATAAATCATTAAAAAATAATTTATATGTATTACAATTTTTCCTTTGGCTTTTTTAAAGCATGAATCTATCATAATTTAGAGAGGTTATTCCAGGTTGGTTTGTTATGGCACCGAACCCTCCGCAGGAACTCAGACTGACAGTGCTGGTTGTCCAGACACACTATATCATACACAAACAAACCCACATACGAACTGCAGAATGCTCACGGGTCCACAGCTGAAGTGACCCAGAATAAGATCAGAGAGCAGAAGAGATGCCAGGCCGTCAGAGCGAGTTATTAATGCCCACCAAACACACACCAGGACTGTTTGGTTCACACAGTCTCTCACTCTCTCCTCCATCATCATCACAGTTTACACTTTCACTGCCTGCCACCTCACTCACTTCTTTCAGAAAGAGTGTCAAGTTGTGCTCTGCTTTTGCATTTGCGCTTGGAAAGACATTTTTATTGCCTACTGTAAAGTGTACATTATTCTTCAAAAGTTTCTTTCTAGCATTGCTTGTCACTTTTGAGCAATTGAATGTTTCCTTGCTGAATAAAAGTATTAATTTCTTCTTTTTTTAAATCATACTGACCCCAAACTTTCATGTTTGGTGTAATTTCTTGTGCAAACATAACTTTCAAAATCCAAGATCAAGTTGAGCACATTGCATTGTGGGATATAATATCCCATGCAAAATGATCTGGTTATGTAATGCACATTTGGAAATGTGCTTACTGTGTGCACAGTATAAATAATGCATATTGGAAGAATAGTATACATACTGCATACTAGAAAATTAATATGTGATTATGTTGGTTTGCCACTCTGGAGCATTCCAGAGTATTCATGTTATCCAGTATAAATACATGTTATATCTTGAATATTAAGGTGAGCATGATATATGTGCTTGTTTTTTAGGGCAATCCGAGGCCTCAGGCTGAGACCGACTGTGTGCAGCATCTCAACAATCAGCTAAGACACCGCCGTCACCGTCGCATCACCCAGCAGCAGAGGGCAGCACTGAGACGTATCCGGCAGTTGCAACAAACTGTGAGTTTCCCTCCAGATTACTCCACCTCCACCTTCATCAGCTGCTATATACCTTACACTGCTGTATCGGATTTAATATGAGTCTGTGTCTGTTTTCAGACCAGCGTGAGCATAGTGCACAGAGAGAGACAGCCGGGTCAGATGGTCACATGGACCGGGCCGGGCTTCGCTCGGGCTAAAGATGGAGCTGGCCTAGAGTTCACCATCAGCAACATCCCTTACGCCATGGAATATGACATCATGATCCGATACGAGCCAGAGGTTTGTGGTCATTGTTTCGGAACATGGCCAAATGCTGGTAGATTATCTTTAACCAGCCAAACAAACAACAACCAGCTGATCATACCATATACTAGTAATGACCATCTTGCACCAGTTTAGATCCAGATGTTCCAGAAACATAGATTAATTTGGTTCAGTGTCTTTTAATAATTACTTAAAGGGATAGTCCACTCAAAAACGAATATTCATTTACTCACCCTCGTGTTGTTCCAAACTTTTATGACTTTCTTTCTTCTATTGAATTTAAAAGAAGATATTTTGACAGATTAATAAAAATTTTGGGGTGGACTATCCCTTTAATAAATATCCCATATCTAAAATTTGATTTAATATCAATAATTTTAATCATTTTGTCTGTTATTTTTGTTTGCATGCAGTCCACAGAGGACTGGGAGGCTGTAGTGAGTGTGACATCCCTGAATTTACCCACAAGTCTCCGCTGTGGAAACATGCTGCCCACAGAGCAGATGTACACAGTCACAATGCCCCACAACAGGAGGTAATATCATTGTGTTTTTTTTCTGTGTGTGTCCTTGTTTACCTGACATATAGTGAATGCTTTGTTTTTGGATGCACATTCATATTTCTTATTCATATTAAGTGTAAGCACTTCTTGCATAGTTTTGCAAGTGTACTATTATGTATTATTTACAAAGTTCTATTTTTAACCTTGTATAGCCAACCCTCACTTCATGGGAAACCGAGTTCCATGGCAGTTGTTTTGATCTTTTTCCTGAGTTTTTAGGTGCCATTGTAATCTGACTCTAATCTGATTTCTGGCCTCGTCACAAAGCTCAGGGAATGCAGGAGCAAATTAGACTCTGTCATAAGCTGCATATCCTCTTGAGCAAAAAAAAAAAAAAAAAAAGATATTGGGATAAAGTGAGGGAAACAAGAAAAATAAAGGAGCGATGGAGTCAGCTGAGTTCAGGAAGTTCAATCTGGATATGTTACTGGTCTAAGTCTTTCCATGAGGAAATGAACCCCAGGCAGGAGATAGGACTTCACAGATATTAACAGGCTGGTGGAGCTGCTGTCTAACTGTGGGTAACTAAATAAGGATGGCTGTCTGGTGCTTGAAAGGGATTTGAATGAATGTTGTCAACATAGGGAAAGGAAGCAGCTGTATGTACTAACTGTCAGGGTCAGAGTTGTGTGCTCCACCCTATTAAAGCTGGTTTAATATACTAATAGTTTGTCAATATAAATAATAATCTATAGTACATGCATACTGTATTTCTGTGATATGTGCACTACTAAGATGTTTTATACTTTATTTAGCAGCCAAGTATGCATTTAATGTATGAATACATTTATAATGTAACAAAAGATTTCTATTTCAAATAAATGTTATGTTTATGTTAATAAATGTTTCCACAAAAATATTAAGCAGTGTTTGCAACATTGATAATAATAATACATGTTTATTGATCATCAAATCATCATATTAGAATGATTACTGAAGGATCATGTGACACTGAAGACTGGAGTAATGATGCTGAAAATTCTGCTTTGGAGTAAATTACATTTTAAATATATTCAAATAAAAAAGTTGTATTTTTTAAATTGTAACAATATTTAAAAATATGAGTGCTTTTTGTATTTTTTATCAAATTGTGATTTTCGATGTTTTTATTTAAAATAGGATAACTACTGTATGATTATGGTCTATTGAAATAGATCAGTGTCAATTTTTGTGATAACAGTTTAACTATTTACAAACTTAAATTAGACATGAAATTTATTTAAGGTTTGTATTGGACCCCATCTGATTTTTTTTGGTCCATTGTATACACGGGTTTCTGTGCAACGTCATCACATAGATGCGCGCGCATCTAAGAGGCAGAAAGCAACAGTCTTTACGGCTATATCTAGCAGAAGCAGAGATAACGCGGAGCTGTAGTGCTGTAAACTAACCTAAATGCATAGGGTATGTCATGTTTTTATGATCCGCAAACTTAGTTGGACAATTCCATACTAGTCAACTAACTAACGTTTTACATAATGTTATATTAATATGCAAATGAAACACAAGCAAACAGATTCAACTCTGAAATTGCAGTTTATTATTGAGTCAACAAGAATTTACAAACAATGCGAAATCTACGTTAATTACAATGTTCTTTTACAGAACTCGGCATAAAATATAGCGGTATTGCCTCTTGGATGCGCGCGCATCCGGTATTGTTTGTATACAAGAAACCTGTGTATATGTCTACATAGACTTGTCTGTCTAGTCTATTAATACAGATCGTCTACAAGATAGTCAAACAGTAAATTAACATTTACGAATATTGTTAGTGATGGCATATAACTTTTGACAGGTACATTGAAATGCCAAGGCCCTTCTGCTTTGAACCAAACAACCAGTATGTGGTGTCCATCCGTTTCCAGCGCCATGGCGTGTCTCACCGACATCTCACCGCCTTCATTCTGATAGACTCAGTAAGGATCTTCTCTCATTTACCATTATCAGTCATATATACACATATCATGTTATTAAATGCTTGAAACAAGGAACGCCTGTGATGCATTTTCCTAACCACAGATAATACAAGCGCTGCCCTCTGCTGGTGGGTGAAAAATGCTTATATGTCTCTCTCTCCTTACAGCTTGTGCTGATACCCAGGTATGACGAGCTTCCTGGTTTCCAGGGTGACGACGGCCCGGACGAGCGTCGACGGCAGGAGATGGAGGTCTACATGTGTTTGGATTCCTTCACGACTCTGCCGATGCCTGCGCTGGCGGAGCTGTGCACTACACTCATCTGCAGCATCTCTGCTATCATACACAATGGAGCCCTGGGTGAGTCACTGTGATGGGGTCAAAGGATAAATGTCGCTCCTCTGTGCCTTGTCAAAACAAGTCACATTATAACCCATCCATTCCCTTTTTCCTTCAGATAAATCTCATACTGTTGTTTAGATACTTATGAATGGCTTCCTAAAAAAGTGATCTTTCTGCAGCATGTCAGTGTGACCCTCAGGGTTCACTGAGTGCAGAGTGTGACAAAGTCGGAGGTCAATGTCACTGTAAACCTAATGTTATTGGCCATCAATGTGATCAGTGTGCACCGGGGACGTATGGATTTGGGCCATATGGCTGCGCTGGTGAGACACTTTTTTTACAAATAAATATATATTTTTAATGTTAAAATAGTTTTTGTATTACACTTTGATGTACACTTTATATTGTAACTGTTAAATATATATATTTTTTTTTACAAATGTTATTTTAAGAATTTGATTAAACTTGACACATTTATAATTTTCTCTCATAGATTGTGACTGCCACTCTCAGGGCTCTGTAGGGCATCAGTGTGACCCTGTGACGGGTCAGTGTCCGTGTCAGAATGGGGCGATTGGCCGCCAGTGCTCAGACTGCCAACCAGGTCAGTGGGGATTCCCCAACTGTGAGCAGTGCCAGTGTAATGGCCATGCAGAGAGCTGTGACCCTGAAACAGGCGCCTGCTATGAGTGCAGAGACTACACAGCTGGACAGCTGTGTGAGAGGTGACAAACAGTACACTGACTACATCAATGAGACCAATCAATGTGACCAATTACATTTGGGTCACTGATTTAAGTCACGCTTTGCAAAGGAGGACGAGGCAGTTACAAACTATATATCAAGTACAACAGTTATTTAAAAAATTATTACATTTATTTAAAAAAGCTAATTAATTTGAATTTTAATTTATTTATTTTAAAAGGGACAATGCACACTAATTAACATGAGCACTCATGTCCATTATGAAAATGAGCCAGATTTAGCCATACATGCTATTTTTCATCTGTAGTTTCTGTCTGAATGAATCAGGATAATGAAATAAATATTAATACTTCTTATTAGAGACTGACCCCAAACTTTTGAACGGTAGTGTATTTAAAAACAAAAAAATAAGTTAATGCTTTTATCAAGCAAGAATGCAGTAACTTGATCAAAAGTTACAAACAATTTCTATTTCAAATAAATGCTGTTCTTTTTTTGGACTCTATTCATCAAAGAATCCTGAAAAAAACGAGACAAAGTAATTAGAAGTAACATGAATAAAATGTTGTTCTGTACAGAAATTAAATAGATTATTCTGTCCTTTCTTCAGGTGTGTAAACGGGTTCTATGGTGACCCAGTATTGGGTTCTGGTGAGCACTGTCACCCCTGTCCGTGTCCAGGATACCCTGACAGTGGACACTCTAATGGAGCTTCCTGTCACGCAGACTATGACTCTGACCAGATCCTCTGCCAGTGTGGGGAAGGGTATGCAGGTAAAATACAGTCAGTAAATCAACAGTTTTTGATTCTAATTTAGTAAGTTTACTGACTGTGTCCTGTCTCAGGTCCTCGCTGTGATCGCTGCGCTCCTGGTTACTATGGTGATCCCGAGCAGCCTGGCGGGGCGTGCAGGCCGTGCCAGTGCAACAGGAACATTGATCCCCAGGACCCAGAGTCATGTGACCCACGGACCGGCCAATGCCTCAAGTGCCTGTATAACACTGACGGCCACTCTTGCTCTGAGTGTAAATTGGGTTATTATGGAAACGCACTCGCCCAGGACTGTAGGTGTAAGTACACTGAGTTAAAACTTTAAAACGGCTTTTTTAAATAGTCTGTGAATCAATTCATGCATTTAAATCTAATTCTGCACTCTGTCTCATCCTGCAGGCTGTACTTGTGTAACTGCTGGCACTTTACAGGGCTACTGTACTGATGGAGTGTGTCACTGTAATAAGCAGACTGGACATTGCCCCTGCAAACCAAACATCATTGGCCACAACTGTGACCAGTGCGCCCCCAACCACTGGAACTTCGGCTCGGACTTTGGATGTGAACCCTGTGGATGCGTCCAGCCAAATACCCTCAGCACCCATTGCAATATGGTACAGTATGACCTGTGCTATACAGCATCTTTCTTTATATTCACATCTTTAAACCTTTATTTTATCAAGGTTCTCTCAAGATTAAAATCTCTTTTTTTGAAAGAGACAAATTTGAAATGGCAGGATAAAAACCTTACAATAATAAACAAACATATAAACCAAGGTACGATATGACATGAAGAGATGTTCTTTGCCAAGGACTCAAAAGTGTAATGAAATATAAAAGCTGGTGTGTGATGGAAAAATATTTCTAAGCTTGACATTTTAAAAACATCCATTCAAAATTTATTAATTGATTTCTATATTATCGTTATACTAAGGCTAAACCTAATTATTAATATATTATTTGCTTTCTATTACATTTACAATTTACACTACCATTCACAAGTTTGGCAGTAATTTTTTTTACTTTCTTTTATTCAGCTGGGATACATTAAATTGGTTAGTATTGGGACAGTAAAGACATTTATAAGGTTAAACATTTTTTACTTTTCTCACAGGTTCCACAAAAACATGAAGCAGCACAACTGGTTTTAATAAGAAATGTTTCTTGAGCATATTAGATTGATTTCTGATGGATCATGTGACCCTGAAGACTGAAGTAAAAATGCTGAAAATTCAGCTTTTCCATCACAGGAATAAATTACATCTAAAATATATTCAAATAGAAAACAATATTACTGTTTTTAATTGGTGAGCACTGAGCATAAAAGACACCAACTATTGAATGATAGTTTATCTTGCAAAATAATATAGATTTAAATTTTAAACATAAACTTAATTGTAAAAAAAAAATTGAATAGAATAGATACCCAAACATTTAAAAGTGGGCACAATATTAATTAACTACCTTAAACAGTTGTAGTAGACATTTTAGACTTAAATTATGATTAAATTATTTCAATTTAAATGATGTGATAATTATTTTAGTTTTCTTTATATTTAAATGTTTTAGATGTTGTTGTTGTTTTTTATTATTACATGTATTTCCTTATTTAATTAAAAAATTCCACTTGGATTTGAGTATGTTTTCAGGTCTTAATCATTTTTGCAATTAGTTACAATGGCCAAATATACTGTTAATCTCTCCTCCTTTTTCTACTCCCTGTTTCTTTTCTTCTGTATCTCTTTGTACCTGTAGTTCAGTGGCCAGTGTCATTGTCAGCAAGGTTTCGGAGGACGGCAGTGCAATGAGTGTGAGGCGTTCCACTGGGGTGATCCCAGAGTACAGTGTGAAGGTGAGTATTGCACATATACATGTACATCTAACTCCTCTTCTTCTCTGTGTCAGATCATTAGTGCTTTATCTCCCTCTGATCAGACTGTAACTGCCACCACCTGGGGTCCGACACGGCTCAGTGTAACCGCGTGACAGGTGCATGTGAGTGTAAGGAGGGAGCTTCAGGACGCCGCTGCGACGAGTGCGCCCGTGGCTTTACCGGAAACTTCCCCAATTGTGTTCCCTGCCATCCCTGCTTCCAGCTATGGGATGATGTTGTGTGCCAGGTTCGCCGAGATCTGACCCACATCAAGGATGTCATTGCCATGATTCTGGAGAAGGGTGAGGTGCCCGGAGTCAGTGACGGCCGCATCCATGAGCTGGAGAAGAAGCTGGCACAGGTTCAAGATCTGATCAAAGATGGAGACCAAGAGGGAACCTTTAACTTAATCAGCCAGGCTATTGATGACTTGAGGTAAAGCCTGCACACCACAGTGGGAAACACTGTACATTTCATTAAGACATTTTGAATCGTCAGATAGGTTTGTGTCACTTATATTAGGGTTACTGTACATTATCATTCTTCCAATTGAATTTAAATCATGCATTATGTTGCAAAAGCTTTTTTTTTTTTTCAACAAACATAATTTTTAGTCACATTTGCCACATGGCGAGTGTTATTTTGTACATTGCTTGCACATTAAATGAGGATAATTCGAATTTTTCTCCATTTTGAACGAACATGATTTCAGAGCAGAGATAGCTTTGACTGATGGGCGTCTGATGGGTGTGATTCGGGACCTGAGTGTGACGGCAGACCTTGACAAAGCTCTGAAAGAAAGCCTAACTGCACTGGAAAAAGAACTGGAAGACTTGAACAATACGCTTCACCAATTGCGCAGAGGGCTGGAGAACTACCTCACTGCTGGAATCGCAGGTAAATTCGTATTTCTTATCGAGTATTATGCAAATAAACACATGGAATCAAAACTGACCAATGATAATGATTTCGTTCCAAAATAATAAATTCATGTCTTTTCAGCAAAATTAGGCTATTGGATAAAATTAACCAATAGCCAAATAGCTATTTGAATATTATTTTAGTAAGCTCTCATTCATTATTACTCCATTCTGACATTTAACATACACTTTTCTCCATCCAATATATGGAAATTAAATCAATAAAATCTTTAATTTTTCTTTTGTTGAATATCCTGTTTCACTGCCACATTAAGGTAGTCAAATAGGCTTGCAAAAGCCTGTTCACAATTTTGACGTCCTTTCGATAGATTTTGCCTAGAAAAATGTGCATAAAAACTATAGATTACACCAGGGCCTCCTCATGACCAGCCCACCTTTTCATTCACCATCATTTTGTCAAAAACATTTCACCCACGTTGATGTCTTTTGTCATTATTCTTTTACAGAGCAATTTGAAAACGTGCGCAAGTACTACCAGAGTTCACTGAACTCAGAGCAGCGCTGTAACGCCTCCGTATACGGACCCCAAAGTCCCGTGGAACAGTCTCAAGACACACGCAGCCGTACCGAAGCCCTGCTGAAAGAGAGAAAGAACAGCTTCCTGCGTACAGTTGCTGCCAACAATAGGTCTTTGTCTGAACTGAAGGAGAAAGCTCACGAGATAGACCGAAATGTCCGTCATCTCAGCAACAAGGTAGAGACTTTTGGGAAAAACGTTTGGCTTGGGACCAGTAAGGGAGCGGCAGAGAACTGTTAGCTAGATCAGTGACGCATCCTTGTTTCTATTATGCCTTAAGGTATGTGGTGGCCATGGCAATGCTAGTGCAAACAGTAGCTGTCCTGATAGCCCTTGTGGAGGAGCGGGTTGTCGTGACCATGGCGGTGCGCTGAAGTGTGGAGGGAAAGGATGTAATGGAACCGTCGGTGCCTCAGTGACGGCCCTGGGCCACGCTGATGATGTTCATAAGAACCTGACCACTGCCAGCGAGGAGTTACAAACCATGGCTAAAAAGGTAAACGGGTGTCTGTTTGAGCATGTGCAGTGTGTGTGTGTGTGTGCTGAGAATAAAGCCTGAAATAATCTCTGCTCACATCTCAGCTTCGAGACATCGCCACACTCACCCAGACTGTGAAGACTCAAGCGAAGAACACTCTCGATAAAGCCCAGAGCAAGAAAGATCTCTTTGAGAACTCCAACAAGATACTCAAAGACTTAATTCAGAAGATTAGAGATTTTTTGAATGGTCAGTGATTGAGTGATTATGTTTCAATATTGTTGTTGTGTCGGGAAATTTTCAGCATCATTGCAGTATTTTTTAGGGAAATCGTAATACATGTTTTCAGGATTATTTGATCAAATAGAAACGAACAGCATTTATTTGAAATAGAAATCTTTTGTAACATTATAAATGTCTTTACTGTCACTTTTGATAAATTTAAAGCATCCTTGCTTAATAAAAGTATTAATTTCTGTTCTGAATAAATTAAAGTGTTTGCACAACCTGTCATGTTAAAATGTTTAATTATGATAAAAAAGCCTTTTTAATAGTACAACTCATGTTATATTCAGAGGAGGGAGCAGATCCAGAAAGCATTGAAAAAGTGGCCCAGCAGGTTTTGGCGATCTCCTTGCCAGTCAACAGGACCGTAATGAACAACATAGTCAAACAAATCAAAGAAAACATCGACAACCTCACCAACGTGGAGGAGCTGATCAACCACACCTCAGAGCAACTGGCCAAGGTCAAGGATCTGCTTAAAAGAGCACAAGATGCAAAGTAAGTGAGAGAATGCTGTTTACGGTTTTACACAGAAATCTGTGTTCGGTCAATGATAATTTGTGTGTGATTTTGTGTTTGCCCAGGTCACAAGCGGAAGGAGTGAGCAATAATATCAATACAACTAAAGAAGCACTTGAAACCTCTCAAAGTGCTATAAAGAAAGCTGAGAAAGAAATGACCACAGCCCTGGAAAACCTCAAACATGCCCAGAACATCACTGCCACGGTAAACCTGATATGTTGCTCTATTTATGTGTGTGTATATATATATATATATATATAAACAAATAATAATATATATATATATTTTTTTTTTCATATATATATATATATGCTTATAAACGTACACTTACATTCAGAAGTATATAAAAAAATATTTTAATATTTCAAGGTTGCTTTTGATCAATTTAATGTGTCCTTGCTGAATAAAAGTATTAATTTCTTATTTTTGTTTTAATATTGACCTCAAGCAGTAGTGTGTGATCTGATCTCCTTTCTCTCCCTCTCTTGAGCAGGTTGACGGCAAACTCTTAAATCTAGACAACAGCCTCATGGATGTGATGATGCGATTGGCCAATTTGTCGCATGGAGTGGATTTATTGAAGAATAAAACGGAGCAGAACAGGGAGATGGCAAAAGATGCCAAAGCCCAGTCGGACAACGCAACTCAAGCGGCTGCTGGACTTCAAGAGGTCTGTGTATGAGTGTGAACATCTGTTCAGCGCTTCAGGCATTAACTTCAATGTTATTCGTATGTGCATGTTTGTGTTTACCAGGAACTGACAAATGCTGAGAATCTGTATAAGGAGCTGAAAGAGAAAGTAGACTCAATGGGAGGAACGGGAGAAGGTAATGTTAACCAGAGAGCCATAGAGATGAAGAAAGAAGCAGAGGAACTGCTGAATAAGGCCACCATGGGCATGGAAACCCTCAGAAGTACGTGTCCGACTGCATTAAACACTTACTATAGTAAAGCAGCTAAAATGCATCTGAGCCAAGGGCTTGTTATTTATACTGTCCTTTTGCTATTCAACTTAATTTTTGAGTTTAAATATATTAGTCTGTATTTGGCTCTTTTCTCATCTCCTCGTTTTTCTGTTTGCCTCCTCTGAAGAACTGGAGAGAAAGTTAAACAAGAACGAGCTGAAGATGCAGAGTCAGCGGGATGAACTGGCAGATCTGGAGAAAAACGTTACAGACGTCAGAGAATTTATCAGATTAAAAGTCATGGGCTACAACAACTGTCAGTAGGAACTGTAAATAAATGTCAAAATCCTGAAATCAATTGATCCTCTCAATCACCCTCTGTGTGATTCACGTATTGTTTCATTACGACCCGATTTGCTATTTCAATAAAAATCAGCAACTTTACTACATCGTTTTTTATGACATTGATGACACATTTCAGGGTGAAGCACTAGGTCTTATTGTCATCCTACTGAATCAGTGGTTCTCAAACTTTTTTCAGGTGTTGGAGAAAAACAAAGTTCGATGTCCTTGAGTCCCCAACACATTTTTTTTTTTTTTCAAAATTGCTGTTTTGTTCTTATTTTGTTGAAACTAGCTGACTGTTGGCTTTTGCTCATTTGAAACATACATTGAAAAAGAACTATCTCTTACAGTATGTTACACATTTAATATTAACGGTATCAGTTCATTCATCTTCATGAGTGAATCTTTTTTCAGTTAATTCAGTGTTGAATTTTTTTTTTTTTTTTTTTTTTTTTTAAATAAGCCAATTAAATCAGACCACAGTTTGAGAACCACTGTATTAACTGTTATTATCTTGTAATGTAACCTAGTATTGTTCAAAATTTTGGGGTCAGTAATGTTTATTTTTATTTTTATAAATGAATAATTTTATTCATCAAGCATGCAATAAACTGATAAAAAATGACAGTAAAGAAAGACATTCATAATTATTACCAAAAAATGTATTTCAAATACATGTTTTTTTGTTTACTTTCTATTCATCAAAGGATCCCAAAAAATTTTTTAATTGTTTCCACAACAATATTAAGCATTTATTTCCGCATTGATTATAATAAGAAATGTCTTTCAGTACTGGATTAAATAAAAAAAAATAAAAAAATATATATATAACAGTTATTTTATATTGATAATGTAATTTCACAATATTGCTGGGGTTTTTTTTTTCAAACCAATGAGCATGTCTTCTTTCAAAAACAATTTTTAAAAATCTTACCGACTCCAAACTTTTGAAAGGGGGTGTACGTAGACACGATAAAGTGCCTAACACCATATCATATTTTTTATATTGTGTATAAAACATATATTAACACATTAAACCTTTGATATGGCATTTAAAGTTGTTTTGTTTTATTTAAATGAAGAAACGGACAGCTATTTTATGAATTACATCTGATCTACAGGAGAGGGCGATAGAGATGATAGAAAACATGCAGACTGTGGGACATATTACAATGAAACATAATGTCAGTCCTCATGTTTATGATTCTAATGAATATTTCAGGTTTGTTTCAGCATTATATATTGAACCTTTAAATGTGTGCCTATTAACTTCTTTATCTTTGCCCCATCCTTGCGGTTTGTTACTGTTAGGCAGGTCATGTTCATTTCTCTGAATAATCCTGTCTGTGTTTGGATCAGTGGCTTTAGTTGACCCTGAGCTCTGATTCATATCATACCACAAAATCACATATTTGTTTCACACAAGGCCTATATTTTTCATTCCTCTTGACTGTCTTCTCCTTATAGTTCTATATTGTACATTTAATAGGAAAAGATGTTTAATAAATCACATCAATAAACAGGATATATCCTGTTACTGGGGGTCTATAGGTCTGACTTGAATATCACTAGTTGAAATAAGTTACTAATAAAATCATTTTGTGAGCTGTAGCCTACTCACATAACCAGACAATGTTTAACATGGAGGTCTTTCATTTGCATTAATAACTAGGCTACATTGTTGCTTTAAACAATCATGCAGCTTTCCTTAACACATTTTAAAAAATGAATACAGTAGTGTGTAAGCTTTACTACTATTACTGTTTATTGTGAGCGTTCTGGTTCAGTTTTGAGGAGTGCGCGCATTCAGTTCGACTACGCGCGTTCATGTGCAGGGCGCTCCGGAAAACAAGTAGTGGATTATTTTTTTCCAAGGCACTGAGTGACATTCAAGGACCGTGTTTCTTTACGATTCGCGGGAATCTCTTGACTCCAGCGAATGTTTTCCATCAGTCATTTCCACAGCTGTAACAGGACTTCAGAAAGTCCGTCTGACTCTGATATCGCCCAAAGTCTCATTGGCTTAAAGAAGAGCTTGACCATCGACAATATCACAGTAAACATGTGAGTACTCGCTTCCAGCATTATCAAAGAAATGCGTACGTTTGCGTTTTATTTCTGATGTTACTTAATGTTTTTTGTGAAAGTAAAGTGAAGTTGTGTGACAGCTGAATAGTGATTTTCATATTTTAGAGGCGCGCGCGGCAGTTGAGGGGAGTTCATCATAAAGCGCACCATGCGCGCGCTTCTCTTACTGTTCATCAATGGTAAGTGTAGCTTGAATAGTGAATTATATTCTTCATTATGCTGTTGTGGTTTTGTTCTGTTTTAGAGCAAGAGTGTCAATAATGTAGTTATTTTTCTTAATATCTTATATTGTATCTTCATGCATTATTATTAGTTTAGTTTACAATGTATGTAAATATGCTTTGTACAGATGTTAAATGCATTATGTTAAATGTTATTTTGTTTTCCCGGTGCAAGTGCCTCTGTTTCTCTATAGGCTACCCCTTTTGAGAGACAGCTGTTTATTTTATTTTATTAATATTTATTATACATTTTGCCATTTGAAAATCTCTTTTTTTCCATTGATATGCAAGTGTTTCATTTGTCACTCATAGTGGGCCCGACTGATAGACATTAAGTATGTTTAGATATACTTTTGGGGCCAGAAGTATTAACCTGAAGCATAATACCTCTCCTACACAGTATGAATGTATAGAAAGTAACTCATGCATTCTTTGCATGTATACGTGTATGGCCAATTTTAATCATTCACCAAATATATTTGTGCCTGACCCCACACAAGACCCATGAATGCTTTGCACCTGTTATTTTAATTGAAGTCTACTCTATCGATGTCTCAGTAGACTCGGCTCAGTTGAATTGTGCTGCTCCACACTAACACTGAGTCTGAAGGGAGGCTCTTTCTCAAAGCCAAAGGTCTCCAGACCATGTTATTACCCCCCTCTGGCACCCAATTAGTTTATTTGCTTATTTCCTCTGTCTGTCTAGTTCAAGTTGAAACAAATTTACAGGCACACTTAAAGGTAAACAAGAGGTCACCAGGTTACAGGGAGGCCATGTGTATTGGATTAATGAGTGACAGTTCTTCACTCATGGAATTAACTCAGGTTCTCTCATCTTTGTAATAGCGTTAACCAAATATATGCATCCTTGATTGTTCTTTGACGAATTAGGCACGTCTTTTGTATATGAGAGTATAAATCTGCTCAGTCGAGAATACTGACCTTCACATTTCTTTTTCTCAACTTTTTCTTTCTCAAATCACAACTGTGAGTTTGCCATTATTTGAATGACCTTCAGTGGGATTGTAGAAATAAACTAATTCAAGTAAATGAAATCTATTTTAGCAAAATAGAACATTTACATGATCTTATTAAAATGGTTTATTGATGGTGCATTTTGATAAATGCAATGGTTTAGTGGGCTAAGAGTTTTATTAGCTATTTGAATAAAGGTATTTAATAATTTGCCAATAATGAAGAACCCTGTTCCAGCACACGTTTGACAGACTTCCTACACATTTTACTGTCGTCTTTCCTTCTTCTGGTGTTCAATTTAAATCTGATAATAGCAACTATCATTATTTCACCTCATTTCATCACCTAATAAGTATTGCGATGAACGGATGAAACATCTGTCTGACATCAGAAGGTTTCAGCAGTTCAGAAGTTATTTTTGCAGTTTAGTTTTAATAAATGAGATTTTTGGACTTGAAAGGAAGGTTTGCGTTAGATTAAACTCTTATTTAAAAAAATTAGATTCCTCATGCCTTTTAAAGAAGCCACAGTAAGGTCAAGATCCAATTAGAGGAATTGTACGTATTACTACTGATAAGAGTCACAGTCTCGTTTCCATATATACTCCAGACCTCACTTATTAAACACAGTGTCCTCGGTGTATTTACTGAGTTCCATGTCTTTCTTTATCATTTAACGTCACTGTCCAGCTGTAGTTTTGTGTAAGTGATGGGCTCCAGGGCTCGGTAGGAGCCTCTGTGTCTGAGAGGATTGATAAAGCTGGAGAGAATGTGGAGGTGTCAGAGGCAGAGCAGAGGGAGTGTTATTTTTGGCGAGCCTCTAATGAAAGTAGCGGTTTGTAGGAGGCAGACAGCTGACGAGGAGATGCTCTTATTTAGTTCCTGTCACATTTATCATCTGCCTGTCTGAGTTTCATTTGAAAAGCCATTGAACTGTTCACGGATTGTTTGAATGCGACAACGTTGTTCACAGACAGAGTTCATTTAAGTTGATTGTGGACAGAGTTGGCCCACAGATATTGTTAGAACTGTTTTAGAAATTAACTACATGAATTTACCATCATTGGTTTTGTTCATGATTTTGCATGCACTGTTGCAATTTACATGCAGGTTTCTTCTGTTTGCATGTTTGGACCAGTAGCCCTGTCAACATTTTCATTAGTCCAACATATATATATACATATGCTAATATCTGATACCAGACGACCTACTGTGATATTTGTGTGAATGAGGCATATTTATTTGTGCCGACCAATCACAATTAAGAATTCAATACTTTACAAGCACTTTATAATTGATAGAATTTATAATTTGTGTTAGAGGACCCTACAATTCCATCATAGACTTTCTCCAAAAATCATGTAATAATCCATTCAAGCTATTTATTCATCTTCAAAGAAAAAGAAAAATGGAAAAAAAAGAAGGCCTTGATGAAAAGAAGATGAAAAGCCGTAAGGAACCTTTGTTCGCAAGTTTCATCTAAAGCTTTGGTGCAATGTGGAGGAGAGGACACTTTTTTACTCTCCTACTTTTAATCTCTTTCTTTTGCTTGTTTGCCTCGTGACTTTTTTCATTCCTCTGATGTGTGCTGAGATCATACAGTGTGCAGCTGTGTGGTGGGGACACAGGTAGAGGTCGGCACATTCAGGACGGTGGCTGTGATCCATAGAGCCGCTTGAATGCTGCCATCATTAGCACAGCAGCAGAACCCTGCACTTTAACAATGGAGCAATACCACACTTTCATAGAGCTCTGAGGTGGAGGAGGAGGGAAAATAGAAGAAAGGACTAATGCGGGGGGTGGAGAGGTGGTGAAATGAAAGGCAAAGAAACGTGTCTGTTTACACGAGTCGAGTTGAATAAGATTTCTGCCTTGGGGAAAGAGATTTCTAAAGAGAGAAGCATCAGACAGCCATGGCCAAAAGTATTGTCTGTGAAGTTTTGTTCGCAAAGTCTTCTGCTTCAGTGTTTTTAGATTATTTTTTACATGTTTCTATGAAAAGAATGATAAGCATTTTATCATTTTTCCATCTTGCCTTATTAGTGCTTGGAGTTCATGACAATTTGTGGACTTTTGCTTGTCTTCTCGCCTTTTGAGGATTGACCACATGGTTTTTCTCCAGGGAGTTGCCTGGCCACGGATCCAATAGTTCAATGTAATGATCTCCGAGCCACTTCATTATCACTCTTGCCTTGTGACATGGTGCTCCATCAAATTGCTCCTGGATCATTGGGAGATGTCTATCAAACGTCTTGCAGGACGTATTGATATCATTCTTTATTCATGGAAGTTTTTATAGGCAGAATTGTAAGAGAGCCCAATCCCTTGGATGAAAAGCAATCTCATGCATGGATGGTCTCATGATGCTTCACCGTTGGCACGATGCAGAACCCATGGTAGCATTCACCTTTTCTTCTCCGGACAGTAGATTTTCCAGATGTCCCAATCAGTCGGAAGGGGGTTTCATCAGAGTTTATTTTATTTATCGCATTTCTCAGTCCTTTGACCTTCTGATTCATGACAAATCTCATGCTCCAGATGTGGACACGTATGTGTCACAGCTGTATATACCTCCATGTGATTGTCAGGATAGGAAGTATTTTAACAGACTGTCCTGAGGGGAATGAAGAATGATCTCATCTTTCATGCAGGTCAAGGGAAGTTGTGCAGAAACATTATAATTCATGCTGTACCCGTATTCCCCGGAGAACCTGCCCGCAGAACATCCTCTTTAATGAGCTGGAACAGCTCCAGCAACTCCTTCAAAGAACATTTCTACTAATTTACTAACACTTTACAGTAAGGTTCAATATATTAACCTTACAGTAGTTACCAGCACTCTTGCAGGGACGTAATCACAAAAGAAAACTACTAGTTAATAGAAATCACTCATCTCTAAATTATGTGGAGGCTTATGCGAGGGCAACTGTTCAACCGTTCAGAACTAAGAAAAGCATTTTTTGCAAAGGCAGGTTCACATACTTTGCTAGGATTTATACTATTTTATACTGTTCAAAAAGTACAGTAAAAACAACGGTATATTGTGAAATGTTATTACAATTTAAAAACAAATTTTAATAATTCAATAAAATGACGGTATTTGAACATATTTTAAGATTTATTCCTGTGATGGCAAAGCTACATTTTAACATTATTACTCCAGTCTTCAGTCTTCAGTGTCACATGATCAGAAATCATTCTATGCTGATGTGATGCCCAAGAAACATTTCAATGGTGGAAAGGAAACTGCTTCTTATATGTTCTGTAAATGATCCTTACTGCTCAACGTTCAAAATAACAGCATTTATTCAAAATAGAAATCTTTCATAACCCCCTTTTTTTTTTTACTGTCACTTTTGATCAGTTTAATGGTGACTAGAAGTTTTTTTTATTATTATTGTATACTGACCCCAAACTTTTGAACAGTCTAGAAGATGAATTTCCATAATGTCTCTATAATACTGTCCTTATAGATCAGATAAACCTAGCATGTTAAACCTATGAATGTGTTTAGGTTGTTTGGAATGTATGTGTTTTTAGCAGATTTTTTTTTACTCAGTTCTCATTGACTTAATGTCGTATGAGAGTAGGACAGTAACATACAATTCATCATCTTTCTGCTTTATTCCCAGCAGTCTTATTGGGAAATGGTCTATGTATTTCATTTAAACTCAAACACTTAAAAAACAAGTATCTAAAGACTGATTATCTCTAATCCTATAAGGAAATTCTCTCGTCAGTTTATCTGTCAGGGCTTCAGCTGTTTTGTTCAGGAGGACCCACAGGAGTCGAGGGAAGAGACTTTAGGAGAGGTGTGTGTGGATGTGTGACTGGAGAGGAGCTAGATATGACGGGATCTGGAAATAGCACTAGGGTTAGAGGAGAGAGCAGACTTTGAGACTGGGCAGTGGGCTCCAAATAGCAGACACCTCTCGTCAGACTAACTAGACTCACAGTGCCAAAATAAACTCAGTGAAAAGGGAGTAAGATTACCAGCAGCAACATCCTGTATCCACATGTATTCTCTATATTTCACATTTGCCCACAAGAGCATCTGAATGCTGCATCATCATTACTGTCATGTCTTGCTCAGACTTCGACAGTCAGAACTGTGAGGAGATTGAAACACACAGTACACACAGTCACACACAGTAGCCACAAAAAGCATTGAGTCACTCAAGCCACACCTAAAAACATATAAATGTCTTTGCATTGTTTTCTCTATTTGTTGATAACCCCATCTCAATATTAATTATTTCTGTATTTCAGTACATTGTACACACTACAGTTTAAAGGTTTGAGATCATTAAACCTTAAAGGGCACCTATTATGGAATTTTGAAATGTACCTTTCATGTAGTGTGTAACATAGATCTAAGTGAACAAAAACATCCTGCAAAGTTTGAAATATGAAAGTGCACCGTATATAAAGTTATTGTCTTTCAAAAGTAAGAGTCGACTCTGAGTCATTTTTATGAATCGTTAGAAGACCGAAGCTTTTTCTCTGACTAGATGACGTCAACTTGTCAAGTTATTTAAATACGATACGCCCACTTATTGCGCTCCAAGGCCATGGAAAACATCATGGCGACGAGACGCTGTGTTCTGAAGTGCGACTCAAAAGCCAACTTTTTTAATCTGCCCAAGGAGGAGCATTTGAAGACTAAGTGACTACAATTCATATATACAACTATACCACAGAAGTATATAGTCCGAGCCTTGTGCTTTGCTCGCGCCATTTTGAAGACGATTGCTTTTTAAATGCAATCAAACTTGGATTCGCGAGCCGACTGATATTGAAGGAAGGTTCAGTTCCAAGTGTATTTGCATCAGCTTCCTCCTCCTCCTCCGTATCACTCCGTGTTATTAATAATTGTTGCTTTTATGTTTTATGTAGCATGCTTAATAATTATTTTGTTTGTTGTGTAAGCACCGTTTAGCTTCTAGGTCTTCAATGACAATTGTATTGAGATATGTGAAGTGTTTGTCGTTGTTTTCGGAGTTGTCTAAAGAATAGAGTAATACCTCGTAGTAACGTAACTGCATTTTTTTTTTTTTTGTAAAAACGTTATGTTTATGCATCGGGCTAATGCAAACAAAGACTGATTGTGCTTTTACAATATGAACTCTGGGCTATGCTCGCTAACATAACATTAAATTCTTTATCTTATTTTTAGTTTTTTACTACAAACTACAAAGCAGTGGACTATAATCATTATTATAACACAATTGAATTGATAAAAGCATCATTGTACTCCGTGTTAAACAATAAGTATTATCTCTGTAAACACTGCTGGGTCATCTGACCAATCAACGCAGATTAGCGTCGCGCAAAGGAGGGGTTTGGAAAAATGAGTCGTTGAACGAATCATTTGGGAGTCGGTGAGCAAATCAGATAAAAATAAATGCATATTATACGAAAACAAAAGTGTTTTTTGACATTGCATGCACGTAAAACTGTTGTTGGGGACTCCCAAAACAACATTAGGAACATTTTAAATGTCATAATAGGTGCCCTTTAAGCCAAACATTAAGCAGCACAACTGTTTTCATTGATAATAGTAAGAAATGTTTCTTGAGCAGCAAATCAACATATGAAAACTGGAGTAATGATGCTGCACAGGAACAAATAGATTTAAAATAGTAAATTATAAAAATATTGATATTTTTACTGTAGTTTTGATCAAATTAATGCAGCCTTTTTTATGTTTAAATAATACTGACATAGTGCATCAACATTCAAAAATGACCATTTTATTATAATGAATGTATCGGATTATTCCAAATTTGCAATAATCGATTTTGCATCTAATACTACAAATCCAAAAGGTTATTTGCTTCAAAAAAGACAGCACAAGCAAACCTTTTATTTCACCTAATAATATATTGGAGGTTTTAAACAATAAAACAATAGTTATACTGTTTAAAATAGAGCATAGGGATATGTTTTGACACTTAAAAAAAATTTAGTGTAACGTGGTGTGGACAATAAGGATGTTCCCCGATATTCAGAATAGTTGTATAGTTTTCAATGACATTCTTTAAACTTTAGGAACTTGGTTACACCCTTGATAGCGGGCACCGCATCCCTGATGCACATAGTGACGCTAGACCTTGTGTGCAGATCTTAGTAGCTTTTTCACAGGAAGGGTCGGTATGGAAGGCACGTATTTAGAAGTTCTGGCTTCAGTTCATCCAACCCTGGTCAGATCTCTAGAAGATTCTCTCCTCATTCTCTGCATTCCAGCAGCAGGTGGACGGATGTGGACAGTACGTCAAAGTTCAATGCATACAGATTACCAAGATTTTTTAATTGAAATGCTGTTGACATTTGACCTGTGGTAGTTTGTTGCTCTTCAGCTTTTATCAGTATTTGTGTAAAAACCTTGCTTAAAATTGTGTCAGAGGGGCCCCTGTGTTTCTTTATGGTCTATTTAGGAAGTGACCGGCTGTTTTCTGTCACTCAGCTGCTGAACAATGTGCCATGTTAGTGTCACTTTTTCCCCTCCTGTCAAATGAACAGTCCCCAAGATAAAATGACTCTTTGGGGTTAGAGACACAAGGAGGCGATTCTCTGCTTTCCCTGGTCGAGAACAATCCCCCTCTGAAAGCTGAGAGGGGCAGAGATGCAAGAAAATGAAAAAGTGGAGCTCTTGAACAAAGCGGACAGTCCCAGCTGTGATAATCCCTACCTGGCACACAGAGCCAAACCCTAGAGTTGGGGTACTCGAACTCGGACTCGGACTCGAGTCCGGTCTCGAGTCCAATTTTGAATGGACTCGGACTTGTCACGCACTCGAATGAATTTGTACTCGGACTTGACACGGACTCGGGACATTTTAGACTCGGAAAAATGTCCGAGTCCAGTCGAGTCCGGGCAATGGATGACACAAAACGAAATTTTGTGATTTTTTTTTATTCAAAAACGAAACGAAACAACGTTGTTTCAGCGTTGAGCATTGTAGCCAATCACAGTTAAGTGCATAAACACAGTGGCAAATCAGAGGCGTTTTAGAGTCCGCATGCGAATAATTCGCTCAAAATGTATGTTAGAATCAGCACGAGCTTTATCCTTTCGCAAATCCCCTCATAAACAACAAAGTCTCTCTAGACGCAATATAAATAAGATATTCACTGTGCAGTGCGGACAACTTCAGTCAGTGTTTATGACGAGAGTTTTAGGGAGAGTGCCGAACGCGGTAAGTGATGGCTTAAAGGGAGCGCTGTTGACAATATAAATAGTTTTGTTTTTCATACTTCTAGAGGACCAGTGGTTACATTCACATTGTAAATTATAAATAGTGATAACTGCATTTAAATGTGGGATTAAATCCACTTAATTTTTGTCCTTTGAGTCATGAAATTGCGATGATTTGACACATAGCAACATAAGAACGTGATAACCATAGCAACATTTTGGCGTCTAATAATGTTATCATTTTTGTTGCATTTATACTTTAGTCATAAGTTTACATACTCCTTGCAGAATCTCCAAAATGTTATTTTTATATGTTTTTTAATAAGACGGATCATACACATTGTTTCTATTTAGTAGGCTACTGCCCTGAAAAAGCTTTTTCACATAACAGATGTTTAATAGCCTAACACAAAATAAAGACAAATTACATAGGCTCGATTTTAATATTGTGTCATTACCTGAATGATCCACAACTTTTTTTTTTTTTTTTTTTTTTTTAATGGTTGAGGAAAAATCATCCAGCTCTTGCACATTCTTTGCTTTTCCAGCATCTTCTGCATATTTGACTCCTTACTAGCAGTGACTATGATTGTAAGATCCATACTTTCACACTGGTGACAACTGAAGGACTCATACACAACTATTACAAACCCTGCAAACATTTAGTGATGCACAAGAAGGAAGCATCCGTTAAGAGCCAAGAGGTGTAAACTTTTGAACTGGATCATTGTTGTAAATTGGTCTTATTTGTTTAAAAATGCATTCATTAATTTAGTCCAACCCTTCAGAGGCTAAATAAGATATTAGCATGTACAACACAATAAGAAAAATTTAAACAATCATCATCTTGCTCAAAAGTTTACCCCTGGCTCTTAATGCATCGTGTTGCATTATTAAGCATTACCTTGCATATTCTAAAAGATGTACAAAAGGTAAACGTATGACTGTAACAATACATTGCAATCATTTTGTAAGGTTTAAAATATTAATTTAAGAGCTCAGTGTTGAGACCTTTCGCCGGGATTTGATTGACAGGTGATCTGACCAATTATAATGCAGATACACGCCATTTTTGTTCGACAAACAAACCAAATCAGTTAGTAGATTAAAGGCAGTGGACTTGAACTTGAAAAATAGTGTGTATTGATTTCTTTTTTAGAAATTTGTGCTATAACTAGAAGAGATTATCAGTTCACGTGCTGCTTGAACTGAGGCCTAAAGCACCACAAAACAGTATTTATCGTTTGAATTTCATAAAAATTAAAAAAATTGAAAGCTGAGACTTTATTTCAAACCAAAAGTACCCTGCTCTGTCTTGTCTGTTGGCACATTGTTAGTGTCCTCTTTGCTCCGACCGAGAACATGTGGAGTGAGAGAGGAATGGCTTGTCGGACGTAGCAACAGTAACCAAGAGGGGCGGGTCTTTGTGAAAGGTCAATTTCAAATCATTTAAATCTTTGTGCACTCGGCCGGACTCGACTCGGACTCGGATGTTAAGGACTCGGACTCAAGTCCGACTCGACCCTCTTTGGACTCGGACTTGGACTTGTACTCGGTTGTTAAGGACTTGGACTCGACTCGGACTCGACAAAGGTGGACTCGGACCCAACACTACCAAACCCAGACCAGCAGAAACCGAAGACTCCAGATAACAGAGGGAGGGAGCTTCATTAGATTTACAGAAAAAGAAAAACTTATGAAAAAATGAAAGAGAAAGTCTGAATGTATGTAAGAGAGAGAAAGACTAGAAAAAGAAAAAGAAAAAGATTTGCTCAGACTGGACAAACAGGACGCTAGGGAGCATTGTGGGATATGGCCGGTCCACAATCACTGTGGCCTGTGGCTGTGTTTTCAGAGATATAGATAACACACTCTGCCCTACTACAGGCTGCACTGTACTGAGACTGAGCTTGTCTTTTCTGAGTCAGTAAACCTTGTCAGGACCACTGCACAGCCCCTATAGCAGCCCCCCATATATTCACAGCAGGAAAAATTAATCTATCTGTGTATCAGTCGGCCTATCTACAGTATCTATCTATCTATCTATCTATCTATCTATCTATCTATCTATCTATCTATCTATCTATCTATCTATCTATCTATCTATCTATCTATCTATCTATCTATCTCTATCTATCTATCTATCTATCTATCATCTATCTATCTATCTATCTATCTATCTATCTATCTATCTATCTATCTATCTATCTATCTATCTATCATCTATCTATCTATCTATCATCTATCTATCTATCTATCTATCTATCTATCTATCTATCTATCTATCTGTCTGTCTGTCTGTCTGTCTGTCTGTCTGTCTGTCTGTCTGCCTGCCGTCCGTCCGTCCGTCCGTCCGTCCGTCTGCCCATGCCAGTGTCCGTGCCGGTGTCTGTGGCCGATACCGGTGCCGGTGTCATGACGGTGACCGTGACGGTGTCTGTACCGGTGTCCGTGCTGGTGTCAGTGCCAGTGTAAATAGCCCATAGCAAATTCAAATTTTTTGTCATGTCGTGTCCGTGCCGATTTCCGTGCCAGTGAGTCTGTGACTGTGTCCATGTCGATCCCAGTGTCCGTGCTGGTGCCGGTAGTCATGCTGGTGCCTGTGCCGGTGTCAGTGTCCGTGCCGGTGTCCCAGTGGTGTCCAGGCCGGTGCCTGTGCCAGTGTCCGTGGTGAGGCCTGTGCCGGTGTTCGTGATTGTGTCCGTGCCGGTGACCGTGTTGGTGTCCGTGCCGGTGTCCGTGTTGGTGTCCGTGCCGGTGTCCGTGCCGGTGTCCGTGCTGGTACCGGTGTCCGTGCCGGTGTCCGTGTCGTTGCCCAAAAATGAAAATTATGTCCTTATTTACTCACTCTAATGTTGTTCCAAACCTGTATTAATTTCTAAAACAACAAGAAATAAAGAGGAAATCATTCACTGCTCTGAGAACTTTAGTAGTAGCTTTAATAAGTATAAATGTATCATTTATACAGTGAAGTCTATGTAGTGTAAATTTGATATTTGTTCATTTAATTTCTTTCTTGAATGCTTCTGTAAAATTCACCTACTGGCAGAAGTATATACTGTGCATTTGTATATTATATGTTGTATATTATGTGTCGTGCATGTTAATCTTTGTTCTTATCTTTTAATAACAAAGAAAATAATGACAAATATTTGTGTCTTCGCCCCATTGGCCTAAATGTCTGCCATTCTTTTTTATTTTACATTGTGTTACCTTGTAAGGCTTTGTTTTAAAATAGTGACATTAGTTTGTCTGTAATGCTCAGTCACTTTTCTGTTTAGTTTGAAATCTCAGTGAGTACAGTAGGCAACAGCAGGTCTTTGTTAGCTCTGAGGTATGTCTGCCGTGCCAGCTGTCCTCCCACATTCCTGAGAGCTTGTCCATGTAAGGCAGAAGCAGCGAGTGGCACACACACTGACTGAAGGGCAGCTTTCTCAAGCAGACCTTCGGACACAGTATGAAACCTGCATTCATGAGTGAGAGAGGCTAATGAACCAAGCCACATGGTTTGATCAACATAAAAACATGACAACAACAGTATGAATTGTTATCGCTGTCACCATTTATTATCATAGCTCATCGTGGGTGAAGCAACTAAATGAGAAACTATTTCCATTTGTCAATCCCTAAAGGGAACTTTCGTCCTCAATCCACCTGCTGGGTCTTGTATAGTCAAGAATATTTAAAGGGGTGGTAAAATGCCATTTTCACAAGATGTAAAATAAATCTCTGATGTCTCCAGAGTGTGTGTGTGAAGTTTTAGCTCAAAATACCCCACAGATATTTTTATATAGCATGTTAAAGTTGTCACTTTTTGAGGGTTTGCAAAAACGCACCGTTTTGTGCCTGGCCCTTTAAATGCAAATGAGCTCCTGCAGAGGGCGGGGTTTGTGTTAGCAGCTGCCATTACCTCACGCAGACACACTAAAATGACAGAAACTGTTCTGTCTTTAATGTTAAAACGGAGTCAGACAAAGATGGAGAGACTCAAGAAGAAGTGACAACATGTAGAATGCAACAGGACGTCTCTGAATGGTTAGTTGATGAATTTATGTTGCTGATGTGGAGTTAACTATCTTCAATTAGGATATTCTGTCATGGTAATCTATAAATCGAAGTACTGGAACTAGGAACTGTTGTGAGATGCACACAGAGTAACTTTCTATTGCATGTGAAAAGATGGATGCTAAAGTTTGAGCTGACTCACAAATGCACTCTTATACAACAACTTTTCCTCTTCTCAACATGGACTGCATGTTCCCGGGGGCGGGGTTTATGTACATTTTAGGGTTGCTGATGTCACTAACCCCGAAGGAATGTCGTGTAGTCCCTACCAACCGTTTGTTGTAGTCCTTTTCTTTAAAAGCAAATAATCTTCCTTTGCTTTGAACTTTGAGCGTTGTAACTTTGCAGATGTTGTTTATGCTCAAACAGCAACATTACACACTAACTAAAGTTAGAAAAGTGAAATCATACTCAACCACCCCTTTAAAAGAGTAGTGCACAGAAAAACGGTGTCATCGTTTACTCACCCTTATGTCCATACAATGAAAGTTAACAGGGTCGAAAACAATGGGCACCATTAAAGGTAGGGTAGGTCAGAATTGTCTAAAAAAACTTTTATTCAAATTTGTTTAAACTGTCTTTATATACCAATACATAATTAAAATGCAAGTACTCTGAAATAGAGAGTATAAAAAACTGAGTGACTCTAGTGTATTTAATCTTCAATTTATTCCATTAACTCCCACCTAAAAACGGGTGCGCATCTGCGCGCACATGGGCAGAGCCAATAGTGGCGGTAGTCATGGCGAGGGAGAGTGACAGTCGCGCAAGCCAATCACTTGTTTCGTCCCGGTAGGAATTAATGAGCTGTGTTTTTTGAAGATTAAATACACTATAGTCGCTCAATTTTTATACTCTCTTTTTCAAAGTACTTACATTTTAATTATGTATTGGTATATAAAGACAGTTTAAGCCAATTTGAAAAAAAGTTCTTTAGACAATTCTTAAACCTACCCAACCTTTAACTTTCAAAAAAACTCAAAAAAAGAGACATTTTTCTAAATTTGAAACATGAAGCTGAGTACATTATGATAGGATTTTCATTTTTAGGTGAACTATCTCTTTTAACAGTGGAGCTCCTCTGCCACTCACATTTAAGCCGTTGCTTCCCATAATTCGCTTCTGTCCACTTTCTCACTGCTTTGTGGTCAACACACTGCCAGAAAGATTAAATGTAAAACCAGCACCAGATTCATTGCTCAGAAATTGCATTTGGTGTATCTAGACTTATCTGTGTTTAGTTGCTCTGCCTGTTGGGAAAAGAGATGGAGAGTTGAATTTGAATTTAATTCCTTTCTCAGGCATTTTTCCATCAGTTCCTGTAGTTTATTGTAAGACTTTTTTTGGATTTTGACTCAAGGTGGGTGTGTTTCCGTATGTTGATGTGTGAGGCCAGGTGTGTGTGTGTGTGTGTGTGTGTGTGTGTGTGTGTTTTGGTGGCAGAAGGATGAGAGATGGTACAGTGCCAGACAGACGCAGCTGTCGAAGGCACAGATCTCTGATGGATAAATGCTGTAAACAAGAGTTTTCCCAGGCTACTCAAGTCCATTCACATGACTACACTTTCTTAATTCTCTTTTTGTGTTAGCTTACATTCGATTTCAGACATTAAAAGCTACAAATCTAACGAGACAAATCATGTGTATCACAGCACCTGTCTGAAGCAGTCCCATGCAGCTTTCTTAACTGCAGACCCCAATATCATCTCACATAGAGTTTGTTTGGGACACTGGGAGGAATGTTTAGCAGCTGTTGGGTGTTGTAAAAAAATACTCTCTGTCTCTCTCTCTAATTAAAGCTATACAGTTATATTTGAGATTTGATTTAACCCAAGATTTAACCGTGGCTGCAAACAGCCCAAGTGTTTAGGGCTGATCAATAGAGCTAAAGACGTATTGAATAAATTTTTTTTGTTAGCTTTTTGGCAATATTTTGATAGTTTTCAGGGTTTTTTTCACTCAGAGAAACCCCCTTTTTGACCAAACAGAAAGATGCTAAAGCAGAAAATAAAATTTAATTACATTGATGCGGTATTTTTCTGTTATGATGGTGAGGAAGTACGAACCCAATCGCAGACAGAATGCACTAACACAATTTATTGTTGACAAAACAGAGAAAACAAAACCCACGATGGGGCAAAACATAGACAGAACAACTAACTAGACTGTGACAGATAACTACAAGAAAACAAACAATTAATACAGGCAATAGCGCAACAGGACAACAGCTCTTCACAAGATACTCACAGACTGACAAAGGAATGACAAGGATTAACAATGAACCGACACAGGACAGCAAACACAAGGGGATTAAATAGGGAGACTAATGATAACAAAACAGGTGAGACAGGTAAAGCAATAATGACTAAACGAGGATAACATACAGGTGACACAGGTAAAGCAATAATGACAAAACGAGGCTAACAAGGAGGGCGGGGCTAGATGACGAGACAACAAGCACATGGCCCAACAAGGCCATGTGTTTGCACATAAAACATGGGTCTGTCATGATCCTGCCACAAGACTTAAAGAAAGACAAGGACTAGATGGCAGAATCATGACAGAACCCCCACCTTAAGGAGCGGCTTCCAGACGCTCCTCAAGGGGACATCAAACACGCGACATGACAGACTGAGACAAAGACACAAACCAACTAAACATGACAAATAACAATAAAGGCATACACGAAAACACGACAACAGGGTTGGGATGCAACAATAAAAATAACAAACACGGGAGGGGGGGGCGGGGGAACAAGAGAGTTCATGGGGAAATGTCCAGGGTGGGTGGGTGTGACTGTGGTCTTGGGTCTTCCGGACGAGGGCTGTGGACAAGGAATCCGGGCAGGCTTGGATGGGGACACATAAGGGACAGTCTTGGGGGAAACAGTTCGGGGCTGAGTGCAGACAGGGCTGACCGGGGAAACACAAGGCGACTTGATAGGGACAACAGGGGGCGACGATACGGGACGAATCTTGATGGGGGAAACAGTAGGAGATGAAGCAGGACTCAAGACAGGGAATGTAGTAGGTGGCTGGGCAGTGGAGAGAGGCAATGCAGCAGCAGGCTGCAGAGCTGGAACAGGGTCATAGAATTCTGCAGACGAATCAGAACCGGCGCTCCTCACATTAGACTCGGAAGATGCGCTTCTCATGTCCGATTCAGGATTCGCGTTCTCTGCAACCGACTCAGGAACAGCGTTCTCTGCAACCGACTCAGGAACAGCAATCTCTGCAGCTCTAGGCACGGGGTCTGGGGACAAGACAGGCTTGACAGGGACTTCTAGGATTCTGACGAGACGTGACAAATAATCAGACAGGGTCCTGGCAGCAATGACGACAGGCATCTCTTGACTAGCTGAAACCGACTGTAACACTGCTTTAGCAGCAGAATCGGCCGCGGCTCTCTCTTCAGCTCTCACAGCTGCAGCGGGCTCTGGGGCGGCGTTCACTGCTGCAGCGGGCTCTGGGGCGGCGTTCACAGCTGCAGCGGGCTCTGGGGCGGCGTTCACAGCTGCAGCGGGCTCTGGGGCGGCGTTCACAGCTGCAGCGGGCTCTGGGGCGGCGTTCACAGCTGCAGCGGGCTCTGGGGCGGCGTTCACAGCTGCAGCGGGCTCTGGGGCGGCGTTCACAGCTGCAGCGGGCTCTGGGGCGGCGTTCACAGCTGCAGCGGGCTCTGGGGCGGCGTTCACAGCTGCAGCGGGCTCTGGGGCGGCGTTCACAGCTGCAGCGGGCTCTGGGGCGGCGTTCACTGCTGCAGCGGGCTCTGGGGCGGCGTTCACAGCTGCAGCGGGCTCTGGGGCGGCGTTCACAGCTGCAGCGGGCTCTGGGGCGGCGTTCACAGCTGCAGCGGGCTCTGGGGCGGCGTTCACTGCTGCAGCGGGCTCTGGGGCGGCGTTCACTGCTGCAGCGGGCTCTGGGACGGCGTTCGCTGCTGCAGCGGGCTCTACTCCAGGCAGAGACGAAGGACGGGGGGCTCCCTTCCTCCTCTTTCTCCTTGGCCGCGGAGCAGAGACCACAACCGGGCTTGTGACCGGTAGGGGAAGCTCAGCGGGGACCGTAACTGGTGCTGGGAGGACAGACTCTGGCAGGGTTGACTCCGTCGCTGAAGACTCCGAAGCGGACTCCCACGAGATCCGTCTCCCTCGCTTGCCGCGGAGACTTACAGGTGCGGATGGAGTCTCAGGAGTCGTGGAGGAGCCAACCTGGTTCCCAAACGTCGCAACGCCTATCAGCCGACCCTCAGGAATGACTGGCAGCCAGGCAGAAGGTGAAGACCTCGTGGAGGAGTCCTGCAGCTCCTCCCGACACAAACGGTCCACCACTTCCCGAAACGGACGGCGGATCAGCCCCTCCCGTTCATTCAAAGGAGGAGGACCATTGAGACCCGCGATGAAGTATGAATTGAGGATCTCTGGCAAGAACCTCCTCCTCTCTTCCACGTCGTGGGCGTACTCACTCAACGACCTCTCTCTCTGGGGGAAAACGGTGCCTTGCCACTCATGTCGGAGGTAGTCGACAGCCACCATTGTTCAAGGGGATCAGATTGTCCCTCGGCAGGAAAAGACAAACTGTCTGCTGGGTTCCTCTTTGGTCGGTTCATTCTGTTATGATGGTGAGGAAGTACGAACCCAATCGCAGACAGAATGCACTAACACAATTTATTGTTGACAAAACAGAGAAAACAAAACCCACGATGGGGCAAAACATAGACAGAACAACTAACTAGACTGTGACAGATAACTACAAGAAAACAAACAATTAATACAGGCAATAGCGCAACAGGACAACAGCTCTTCACAAGATACTCACAGACTGACAAAGGAATGACAAGGATTAACAATGAACCGACACAGGACAGCAAACACAAGGGGATTAAATAGGGAGACTAATGATAACAAAACAGGTGAGACAGGTAAAGCAATAATGACTAAACGAGGATAACATACAGGTGACACAGGTAAAGCAATAATGACAAAACGAGGCTAACAAGGAGGGCGGGGCTAGATGACGAGACAACAAGCACATGGCCCAACAAGGCCATGTGTTTGCACATAAAACATGGGTCTGTCATGATCCTGCCACAAGACTTAAAGAAAGACAAGGACTAGATGGCAGAATCATGACATTTTCAATAAATTAACATGATTTATAATCGTTTTCATTTATATCCCCCAAACAGAGGTATTGCTCTTATTTATCTTTATTTGCTAAATCATTTTAACACACAGAAACAATGAATCATTATTTTTAATTGATTCATTACAAAAGATTCATTTGATTCACGTAAAAGCATCAATGTTACCTACTAAACTACTTACTTGTTACTGAAGTGTACTTGTGAAAATGCCAGTGAAATAGTACTAATGGCAGTCTTTGAGAAACTAAATAGCCATAAAACAAACCACAATATTCATGATTTTGCTTAATTTGATATAGCCAAATAATTTCCCATCATGCTAAAGCAGCCTTGTTTTTCCCTGGCACCACAGACTTAAGGGACTCTTTGTGGAAACTTGGCATGTGCTGAGCTATAATGGAAAATTGCTTGAGCTCTGGTTGGCCAAACTGGCAAGAGAACAAAAATTTGATGTTTAATTTTTTCTTGTACTCTAAAGGTTCTACTTGAACATTTCAAAAATACACTCATGTTCTGCTCATCATGTCTATTTTGTTTCTCTCTGTTCCATTAAAAGTCCTGTCAACGATCAGCGCACAGGATCCTGATCTTGCTCACGGCTGTACCCATGGAAGCTGTTATCCTGCAACCGGTGACCTCTTGGTGGGTCGGGAAACAAACTTGAAAGCATCGTCCACCTGTGGCCTTCGGAGGAGAGAACCCTACTGCATTGTCAGCCATCTGCAGGTAACCAGTTGTCATACACACACACACACCATTTTGAGCTTTTTGTATCATATGCTGATGCTGCAGTGCTGATCCTTTCCATTTTCGACTCTTGACCTTATGTAGGAAGAGAAGAAGTGTTTCCACTGTGATTCACGGCGACCTTATGAACCTTCTTCCAACCCCATGAGTCACCGCATCGAGAATGTCATCACCACCTTCAAAGCACACCGCAAGAAGTCCTGGTGGCAGTCTGAGAATGGTGAGAGAATGACCTTCGTATCAGACGAGCTGCACTTTCTTGGGCTTTTTATACTGTAGATCAGAGTCAGATCTGCATGGGCACCGCAGCTCAACATGTCTGTGTTAACCGCTGCACCGTGGCTTCAACCTCAGCCAACTGTTAATTAAGGCATACAGAAAACCATGTGTGCTAATCTACAGCTTCAGCCATGTTTTGATGGAAATCCACACATCCGTTTGGTTTCATTTGTCAAATGTAGAGTCATATGTTGCCAGGAAATTTGATTGCCTCCCTGAGCCCTCCAAACCCAGCTGCTTGGCAAGGACTGGAAACGCTTCACATGTATTATTAGAAGATTGATGTTTAGAGCGTCTATTAATAACACAGAGGCTGAGGGAGAGAGATGCATGTACTCAGAATGAAGCCTGGGGCAAATCAGCCTAAAACAGTTCATAGAATAAGTCATTAAGACTTTGTTTTCAGAAAGAAATTAATACTTTTTTTCAGCAAGGAAGCATTAAATTGGTCAAAAGTGACAGTAAAGAATAAGAGCAAAAGAATTAAGCAGCACAACTGGTTTCAACATTGATAATAATAAGAAATGTTTCTTGAGCAGCAGATCAGCATATTAGAATGATTGGAGACTGGAGTAATGATGCTGAAAATTCAGCCATCACAGGAATAAATTACATTTTTAAATATTTTAAAATAGAAAACAGTTATTTTAAAATGTAATAATATTTACCAATATTACAGTTTTTACTGTATTTTTGCTCAAATAAATGCAGCCTTGGCGAGCATTAGAGACTCATTTCAAGTACATTGCATCTTACCGACCCCAATCTTTTAAACGGTAATGTAAATTAATGTATATAAAAAATATATAAATGCTAATATAAATATTTGTATATTATACAAGTAGAAATTACATATGCTATTAACTAATCAAATTAATAACCACATGTATCTTTATTTGCTGACAAAAAAAAATCCCAAATGAGGATAATTCATTACGTTAAAGACATTACACACAGTCGTTGAATACACGTACAAAAAGTGGCTTTAAGAGTCAATAATATCATTTATTTCCATATTTTTAACATAAGATGATAACTAGCCTACAGTCCACAGTGATATTCTCTATGGTAAAGATGACATTAATGCGCCATCTGTCGGCACTTCTTCGTCCGTTTTCTCTCCTAATCTGCTCACATACTGTATTTTAATACAACAATAAGCAGAATGTCCAATAAAACTGTTCTCATTTACATCTTTTCTGTCAGGCAATGGAAAGAGTATGATATGAATGTTAACCAGCAGTTCAAAAAGTAACTAGAATTGTCATTAGGTCGCATTTTTGTAAGAAAAAAGTCGTAAGAGGGGTCTGAAAGTCGCTAAATTGGCAACAGAGGCCATTAACAACTTAAATTGACAGCATTAATATTGTTCAGAATGGAAGTATGTACAAGAGTGCAGATACAGAGGAAGTTTGTTAGTTGATTTGGCTGTATTTCAAAGCTCAGATGTCCAAGCTCACCCTGACATACACTCACTCCCTAAGCCCTGCAGTATTACAGATAATTACAGACAGCCTGTTGCTGGCATAGCCACAGAGAGAGGCAGAGAGGATGAAAGAGAAAACCAAAACTCTTAATAGAGCAGAACATGGAAGAGAAGGATGGAAGGACAGATAACTTAAAAAGAGCAAGACAAAGCTGCAGGATGATACCTGAACCTAATGCACCCACAGCATTGTTTACTCTGTTAAGTGCACTTGTGGACTGCAGTGTTGGGTGTTGGGGAGTTACTAACTAAAAGTAGTGACGCCACTATCTTAGCTACATGTACGCATGATAGTAGTTGATCTATTTAAAAAAATAATGTTGATTGTCTAGTAACAAGTTACTTTTTTAACCATACTTTTTTATGGTTGTTTTCAATGTCACATTGTATTGCGTACTACTCAATAGCTATTTAGATATAAATATATTACTCTAAGTAAAGTAATATATTTAGAAATAAACATAGTGCTAGCTTCTTTTTGTTAGTCGCTTATACTCTACTACTGACTTTTTACTACTTTAATTAGCTTGTAGCTTAGCAAGCTACACTTACAGAGAAGCTTTCCAAACACCGATGGCTGATTGGCTGAAATTATATTTAGATCTAATATGTCATTTTATCCCAAACAATACCTCTTTACATCTTAACAAAGTTCCTTTAATAGTTTAAGTGCATGAGGAAGGCCCCTGTGTGTCAGATGTGTGTCTTCTCTATGCTCAGCGAAATGAGCGAATTAAGTATGGGCGTTTTTTCGGAAATGGTCACTATTTTTGCTCATGGTTACTATGGCTTCAGTGACTTTTCTGTAACAATGCTGTACAATGAACAGTAGATCAGTTGTTCAGCACTTGTGTGTCTCACAAGTGGCTCGTGTCATGGCCCCTCTATTGCTTGGTATTATATTAAGTGGATACCAGATACGGTACATTGTGGTGTGCAATTACTTAAGGCATTTTTTAAAAATTATC
>NC_136893.1:17465040-17639378 GCF_949152265.1 Phoxinus phoxinus
TGAAGTAGTAAGGCAGATGTATGTAAGGATATACCTGACAAAAGAAACTGACAAAACTCACAAGTAAGCCTGTATACAGACTTTAAGCTGTTTGCAATGAAAAAATCAAACAAAAGTAATTGAAGTAGCTCAACACAAAAAATGTTTCAAGTGGTTTCCCCAAAATCAACTGGAAATGACTGAATGACTTCTGCAGTCTCAAAATAACTGAATTGTTACAACTGTATATGTGTGTGTGTGCGCATGCTATTTTTTGTTTTTATTGTACTTTTACTGTAGTTTTAGTAATATTTTGAACTAGTTTATATTTTGTTGTTTTCATGTTCATTTTAGTTTAAAAAGTAATTTCTTTGTGCTTTTGTAATTTTATTAGTTTTTTTTAATATTGCTTTTTAGGTTGAATTCATTTTATTTTAGTTTAAAATTTTTATATATTTCCAGTTAATAATTTTAGTGCTTCAACTTCTAATTAAATGTTTTTTCATATTTTATTTCATTTCATTTCATTTCAGTTTACAATAATAACAAAAAATTAATTAACAATGGCATGCATTAATAGTAATAATAATGTAATTATATTTAAAATAATTTTATTGTATTTTTTTCATTTAGAATTTGTTGTTGTTTTTATTATTATTATTTTGATTATAGCAGCAGTTATTAGTTTTCGTGTGTGTGTGTGTGTGTGTGTGTGTGTGTTTCAATGCAGTGTCTGAAATGGCCACTCACTTTGCCACATTAAGTCCTAATAACTGGCAGCTTTTCACTTTAAGGTGCGATGTGCTTTCGGCTCTCTCTGTTGGGCTGAAGAGCTCATGTATATTCATGTCTTTAAGAGCACTCCTGTTTGATTTAGCTGAACGGGCCAGTTTTCCTGTGTTTTTTCCTTCTTTACTTTAGAAACACATTCATATGGAAATGACTACCTACTTACCTGTTCAGTATGTGTCTCTCTTTAAGCGTAGAGGTCAGTCTCACTGGAAAACTCTGTGCTTATTTTATTGCCACGCTGACATAATAGATGACTCCTCTCTCTCACTTCACTTTCTCTCTGAATTGTGTGGAGAGGTTGTGATGAAATGATTCTGCCATAGTCACCGTAACGACATACAAAAAGTTTGAAACCTGCTGCTCTAGTGTAAATGTGTGTGTGTGTTTAATAGCGCGCGCGTGTGTGTGTGTGTCTGTGTGTCTGTTTAGGTCAATGTTAGGGTAATCTCCTGAGCTCATCCTCACTTCTCTCTGCAGAAGGGGGGAAATCCTCCTGGCCTTCTATAATAGGATCTGTTCTGAGAGCGCTGAAGAGAGGTGTGTGTTTCTCCTTCCACCGGCTCAATCTCATTCCCCCTCTCGTCTTCTCTTGCTCCGGCCCCATCCGCCATATTAAAGCCAGGTAAAACACATACTCCTGACTGGTTTCAAGCCGTCTTGGGAAGATTAGAGTACAGGGTTTGGCCTCGGCCGTTCAAAGTGGGGCGTCAGTTCTGTCTGTTTGCTTTCTGCAGCTTTATTGTGCTCTCTGCACCGGTGTGTTATAAATACATCCACCTGTGGGGGAGTGAGTGAGTCAGATGTCCCTCCAGAGTCCAGAACATGGCTGCCCAAAATAGTCAACTCTTTTAAATTTGTACAAGTGCTGCTGGCCTGTCTAAAACTCGCTACTGTTTTGGGTGCTTGCCATGGCATTGCTAGGTGTTCTGATGGGTTGGTAATGTGTTCTGGGTGGTTAGCGAGTTGTTTTGTGCTAGCTAATGTATTCGGAGTAGTTGAAAGTATGTTCTTATGTGGTTGCTGTGTTCAAAGAAATGCACTGGACGGTTACTAGGGTGTAGCTAGGTCATTACTTATTTGTTAAAATCCCTAATCCTAAGTATAGGCAAGAGCTAAAGTGTTCCTTGCTTTGCCAAACACCACTAAGCAGATCTCCAGTGAACTCCAGTTTAGTGAACAGTTAAATGTAAAAGTAAGTGATAAATGCAGGATATGCTGTTGCTATATGCGGTGATTGTGTGCGCCTGCTCATTTTTCTCATCTTTACTCTGCTGTTCATCTATATGCCTTCACACGGTTGTAATTTTAAATCTTATTGATGTCTGTCTCTCTCAATTCATGTTTTTTTCTGTTCTCCAAACTCCACTCATGATGTCTGTGTGAGTAAGCAGGTCACAGAACAGTTACTCATTGATTGGTTCATGTGTATTTATACACTAGCATATGAGCTGTGAATAAAACACATTAAGTGTCCCTGAAACACACCCAGAGACACAAAAAGGCAATTTCTTTATGAACAAAAAGACTCTTCCTGTTTTATAGAAGTAGCATATGTGCGTGTCACTCAGTATAAACGCTAGTGACGTCCTTCACCATATAAATGCTGAGGTGCCATGATCTCCTGTGTCCCTCAATGCCTCCTCAGCGCGAGACGTAATCTTGCTGATCGGAAAACTCAGACTTAATTATCCACTCACACACACACACACGCACATGCGTTTGTCGAAGCCTCGGCTGGACATAGAGGTCAGAGGTCAGGGCACAACTGCCATCTGCGTTTCCCTGTTCTCGCCTCCCCCCTTAAGTTTCCAAATGTCACATTTCACCCCAGTGAAGAGACACCTGCCCCCCCTGCAGAGGGTCTATTCTGTGGTGCAGGCGGTCATTAAGTCTCTTTGTTTGCAATGATAAATTTGTAAAAAGCCATATATTTATTGTGACCCTGAGTCTTTAAAAGAGCAGGGAATTAAAGCAATAACATTTTCTTCAAAAAAAAAAAAAAAAAAAAAAAAAAAAGACAATATTATGGTATGAAGAGGACTGGAAGGTTTTTTTCTTTTAGCATTTTCAACACTTTTTATAAGCGTTTATGAGTTCCACCAAGGCTCAATATGCCAGCTAAGGCACATTGTTTTCTATTTTTTTTTATCAAATTTTTGATTTTCCATGCTCACTGCACCTTTATTTATGTTCATGTTTATATATTTATTTATAAATATAATGATATTGTATTTGTATTTTACTACTTTTATTTATGTTGGTAATATTTTTTTAAATGTCAAATTTCACACAGTCTTCAGTGTCACATGATCCTTTAGAAATCAATCTAATATGCTGATTCGCTGCTCAAAAAACATTTTCTTATTATCAATGTTGAAAATTTGTGCTGCTTATGCTGCTAACCCTTAACCCCATCCTCTAACCCTATAAAATACAACATTTAGTTTAATGTGGCATGACACAGTTGTATGTTGTTTTAAGTGCAAGTTAAAATGCACTAACATTTATTTGACTGGACTGAATGATTTAGTAATTTTTTTTCTTCACATTTTGTGATCATCTGTGTGTCTGTACAGTCACTGCTATCTGCACCCGGTGGACCAGACGAGGGATTACACCAGGATTAAACATCCTAATCTGACACACACTCTGATTGGTCCTGAATAAGGAAGCAGTGATACTGTATGCAGAGAGCAGCGCTCGGCTCTAAAATGGTGGAAAAACCAAGAGACCGAGAGAAAAAAAAAGAGAAGTGAGTACACATACATCCATTCCAAACACTCATATCCCACAATCTAAGTATGGAAAATACCATCAACACACATAAGTACACACACACACACCTGTGATTTATCCTACACAAATTAACCCTCACACAACGTACTGTATAGTATAAGAATAACAGCGTTCTTGCAGCCGACCGTTAGCTGCTATTACAGGAAGAAAAACATCACCAAATTCACTATTGATCGACTCTCTCTCTCTCTCTCTCTCTCTCTCTCTCTCTCTCTCTCTCTCTCTCTCTCTCTCTCTCTCTCTCTCTATTCCTCTCTATTCCTCTCTGTCAGGTATTTGACCTTCCTCTTCTTTCTTTTTTTTGGTTTTCACTGCAAAAGAAATGAATAGAGAGATAGAAAGCTTAACTACAGGAGAGCTGTTTTAAGGCTGTATTTTGGGAACAGTGGGGTGGTGGGAGAGCGAGTTTGGCTGCTTTAAGCCGAGCTTTGACTGCTGGTTTATCTTTATTATCGGAAACCATAATTGAATATCGACCCATGGCTCCAGTATTTTAGACTTGAAGGCGTGCCTCCAAAATATTGCCAATAACAAAGGTGGTTTTTCATGTATTTTACACTAGGCCTATATTTGTGTGTGTTCCTTTATCAAGCTTCATATTCAAATTATTGGACTGACATTTTTAAAAGCATTGGATATTTTGTGTCCTATATTTAAATAAACCAGTTCAATGTATGTCCTCCCCACTGAGGACTTACTGTAAATGTCCAGTGCTCCAATTCAGTGACATTTATCCACTAAAAGAGAATACAGAATTAAATCCTGTCATCATTTTGGCTCTGTACGCTTTCGTTCTCAGGAGGTATAGCCTTCTTCGTGCTACAAAATGATTCAAAAACGATCATATTTAATTCAAACAAAAATTAATCTGTTCGGCAGCCAGATGGTTATGAGTCTCACATGAATTCAAAAGACAGAGAAGGAGAGAGAGAGACATTTTCCCTCAGGACAGTGCAGGGATTATCGTGCTCGCTGGAAAATTTTGATTTGCTTTTGTGCGCACGGGCCCACACAACTGCCTCCATTTTCTACGCGTGTTGTCCAATTATATAGCTCACAGTGTTTCAAAGTGTGCTTGTGTTCTGTCTACATCCCCAAATGACCAATTTTTCATACAGCGTTTGCAAACTTTCTGCTTTTGAATTTGCGTATTGTCAGAACTAATGTACAACTGTTGTAAAAATGTAGCTTTAATATTGTTTTCAGCTGTATTTAGGACAATAGGAGGGTGCAGAGCGTCCTGACTCATGGTGACCCCCTTTGTTCAGGCGAGGACACACAGACAGATGGTTCAAGCCGTCCTGGCGAATTTGTTACCTTTCCGTATGACGTGCAATATGTCGACGTCCCGACCGAGCGCGCGCAGAGACAGCAGCTGTCCATCCATCACGACTGTCAATGCGGAATAAACGCTTCTCTCGCCGCTAATGTGGCTTGAGACACTCTGAGCATAATGAATCTGATGATATAATGTTTGTGTTCTGGGTGATGATGATGAAGGTAATGATATAAAATTGCCTTATGCGATTGTTTCAGCCTCGATTTTGATAAGGCGCACTGCATAGTGATGCATTTCAAGCGTAATTTCAAGCGTAAAACAGTGCTGGAGGACAAATCTAAAAAGAAACAAGAGAATAATAAACGCGTATTAGCAATGGAGACATTTTCAGGCCAGCACGTTCTCTCCCTCCACGGCCCCTTGTCATTTATCCGGGAGATTTCTGGCTGGGTCTTTGGAGAAGGGTTGTGTGGAATTGGGGTAATTTGCGTGAACGGGCGTTGATTTACATTCGCGGCAGAGGTTAATGACAATGTCGTTCCTCGCCGCCTGTTCTTTTCATTGTAATGTTGTTAGGGAGAACCCAGGGCCGCACACCCCGCCCCCTGTTCCCCCCTTAATATACGACTGCCAGAGAGCCCTGAAACGCTTCCAATTTGCTTTAACGTTCGCTTGGAGATCTACAGTACACCTCCTAATAGATCACATGCAGAAGGGCATTTTCTCAGTTACTACTGATTTGTTCAGGTTTACCTGATGGACAGAAGCAGAGAAGCATAATGTGTGCATATGTTAATGTTCATTGATAGATGTGAGTGAGCTGGCCTCTTTAAGGCGAGAGCGTGGAGGAAACCGGAGGCAGTCAATCTGCTGATCTGTGTTTTATTTATATTTTAAAATGTACTGTTTTCTTTCATTTATTTTCTTTTTATTGATTTAGTTTTCTTGTGCTTTTTTTTCTTCTGCTGTTGAAAGTGACTTTAAATTGAAACTTTTTTCCCTATACTAACAGTCAATGGGAGCTGACATGCATTTATTTGATCAAAAATACAGTATAAACAGTAATATTCTGAAATATTATTACAGTTTAAAATAACTGTTTTCTATTTGAATCTATTTTAAAATGTACTTTATTTCTGTGATGCATAGCTGAATTTTCAGCATCATTACTCCAATCTTAAGTGTCACATGATCCTTCAGAAATCATTCTTATATGCAGATTTGGGGCTTGATAATCATTTTTTTTATATTATCAATGTTGAAAACTGTTGTGCTGCTTAACATTTGTGTCAAAAAACGTGTGACGTATCAAGTTTTAAACAGAAATCCTTAATAACGTGTTTTTACTGTCACTTTGATCAATTGAATGCATCCTTGCTGATTTTATTTTCAGGAAAAAGGAAAAGACTTGTGTATTTCCCAATGTTGAAAAAAAAGTCAATGTCCCCCAGTGTGTCTTACTCTTAGCTGACAACTACACTGTCTGGTAGACTATATCTGCATCTCACATGCACCCACAACACACTCATTAATACAATGAGAGAGGGTGAGAGGAAAAAATGGTGGATGGTTTGAAAGTAAATAAACAGAGGAGCAGGTCAAGATGAGAGATCAACCTGTATTTCTGTCAGCACTAATAATTTAACTCGCGAGTGATGTGAAAGTCTTCTGCCCTTCTTTCTGTCAGCACAGTTCAAGGCTGCATGTTTTATAAGCTACTGCTGATTTTAGTGGCACTGCTTCAAGTGACTGATGTAGCAATTTTGTGTCTATAAATCACTAATGTTACTAAATAGAATCTCAAGGAACCTGTGATGAGCTGACCCTTCAAAATACTATAGGTTCAACACAATCTAAAGAGACTCCATGCAGGTTTTGAGAAATATCCCAGAAATGCTGCTGAGGAATTGCAACTATAGTTGGAAATGCACAGAAATGTGTTCTTCTATTGACACTGTAGGGAAATCCTCTGGCTGTTCTCTAGCAGCTGTGGTATGCACCAGTCTTCGGGGGTTTCTTTGGTTTTTAGTCCTGTTGTAATTGTGCCAGTGTATTCTACAATTGTATGTCAATGTGTCAATCCAGGAGACCGGGAGTGGGATGGATTCCTATTTTTTCTCTTTTTATGATGTAAATGATCTGTGTGGTTTTTAAGAGAAAGCTCATGAATTTCAAATGTTTTGTGTATTCACAATGTTTCTTTCTCTTAATCTAATCTAGTGCAGATTTAGAAACAGACAAAGTTAATATATATGTTATCAGTGCTCAAAGTGGGCCGGTATGCATTTACATTTTTTAGCGTTCCTTCACTTTTTCTTGCACTTCTCACATGTTGCTGGTATAGTGCAGACCGGATTTTTTCCAAGTCAAAGTCACAACAGTATGGGGCGAAACAGGTTTTTAGATGTATAATAAACCGAAACTGTGTATTAAAAACAGTTAAACATCCCAGTGCTGTTATACTGTGTAATTCGCCACCAATCAAATCAGAGGAATGGAACGGAACTGTAGGCTATATTTATTTTACAGAGGAGCAAGCATTGATGCGTATAATTTGATTATGAGCAGATAAGGGGAATTTCAGCATAAAGATACTTTTGGTGGTTGCTGTGCTGGTACGTACTCGCACACTCGCTTCGCTGTACTGCCAAAAGCTGTGGCCATCTGTCACACTCTCATCTTCTCTCACTCTGTGTATACTACACTCCCTTAAACACCAAATCAAGGATATTCTCAGCTTGCTGTAGAGAGATGTATGTCATCAGTTATATTCTTGCTGACTCCCTGGACTCGCTCCAGCTTGAGCAGCACAAATCTCTTGATTACTTTAAATTAGCACAGGCATGCCAATTCCGTGACCTGAGTTTAATTTAGTTCTCCACTGATTGGTTTTACTTTAATTAGTATTCCTTAATATGTTAAGCATCAGTACTATTACTCATACTCTAAATTAAGGATTAGATCAAACCCCTAACCCAACCGTGTGTGTCCACTGGCGTGGGGTGAGTGGAGTTGGACATTTTCTTTTCATGGTCTGTGGGATCTGGGTGACTAGCTTGTGCAATGGATTGGGGGATAGACAACAGTGCGGAGTACGTGGTGAAAGTTGATGAAAATGCTGAACTTTATGGAAATGAAAAGTGACAAATGTGATGCGGCAGCCTATTGCTGTGAGGTGAAGGTTGTGATATCTCTCATAAGTGTTTCAAAATCTGATGCCAATTTGTTATTGACATACAGAACATTGCGTGTGTTTTATATACAGTACAATGAGTACATATATATATATATATATATATATATATATATATATATATACACATTCTAAAAAATGCTGGGTTGTTTCAACCCAATTTTGGGTCAAATATGGACATACCCAGCTGTTGGGTTACATTTTTAAATTACATTTTTAACCCAACGTTTGGGTTTGTCCATATTTGACCCAAAATTGGATTGAAACAACCCAGCATTTTTTAGAGTGTATAATAACACATGTTGTAAAATGACTTAACGAAACAAGTGGGAAAAAATCCCATACGTGTATATTCATTGGGCAATTGAAGCAATATCTAGGACTTGGAGGTGATCTCTTTTGACTTTTGCGTTAAACAACCACATAGCAACCCACTAAAACCACTTAGTGACACCCTGGCAGCTCCCTTAAATACCCTAGCATTGTGGCAGCACTCTAACCAGCTTATGTTACAATGAAAAAAAAAATCATTTTGATTTGAGATGTGCATCAACTGATCTGCCACATCCATAAGATTATTCTAATGGATAAAGAATTCTTAATGGACCTACACAAAAACATGTTCACAGCCCGATCAGGTTCATGTGATTAACAGTAGGAAGTCCTAACATCTATATACCCCACACACACACACACACACTGCAGATTTGAGACGATCTGACTCTGGGTCTGTCCTGAAAGAGGCTCGGCAGCGCCTCCTCTCTGCGGTGCTTCTGTGGAAGTGTGTCACGAGCAGATGAACCTGTGAAGCTCTACCGCAGCACCACTGAGTGTGTTATTGCTGGTGACAGTGTACTCCAGCGTAGAGCCCGGCGTCCATGACGAGATCGAAACCACCTCCTAATGCACAGATCAGAACGGACCAAATGGAGTCCAACCGTCCACCCTGAAAACTCGGATGATTGCCTTCCTTCTGTTGGGTTCAAGGTTGGTTAAGGGCGAAGGTCAATAGCAGAGACGCATTCGTCTGTATTAGTTTGTATATATATATATATATATATATGTTTGCATAATGAGGTGCAGTCTTAGTCCCATGAGGAGCTTGACCTTTTTAACCTTTAGTCCCTGCCCAGGCCGGCTGGCGCACGTAGACGTTACAGCCGGTGACCCCTGCAGAAAGCACACGCAGATGCACACAGAACTGCCACGCTTATGTTGATCTGCATACCAAATGCAATACCACCCCAAATCTCACCCCAGACACCCGAAAATTCAGATTCAACCCCCCACACGTGAACTCTGACCTCCCCAACATAATTAGAGAGAGTGAGCGAGGGAAGCGGCTCTATTTGTCTCATTTTGTGGGTCATGTGGTGATGGAGGGGAGAGGTGGGGGAGGGATGTTCATCCCCACCTGACTCAACCCTCCTCCACATCACTCCCTCGGACGACTCCTCAGGGGGAAGAGGATTTATTGTGCGCGCACTAGTGTGTGCGTGTGTGTGAGGGAGAAAGGCACGTGCCAAGTGTCTGGTGCTGAATCATACCCCCCCTACCCCGAGGCCACATCGAATTTACACACAACACTGACACACACACATTCGCATGAGCACACACACTCAGTGTTAATAACTGGGTATGCTGTGAAACTATACTAAGACACTCACACATTCACAGCTCTGTACATTTAACAGTGTTTTAACAATTCTGTAATGTTTGTATGTTGTAGTGTCCAATGTAGACAGTTCAGTGCAGTTCATATTAGGAGGTTTTGGACTGTTTGAATTGTATAAATATGGCCTGGATTTACAGAAACTCTCTTTGAAAATAAATAAATGAGGAAAGAAAATCAGCACACTCCTGTCAATATGGTGTTGCACAGTATCATGGTCCACAAGCAGTATAGCCAGTAGTCATGGAAACTAGATATGTAGGTTTGGTTCCTCATGGAAAATGTCTTTTTAATACTTGATAATACTATATATCCCTGTCAATCATAAAAATTGACATTCTTATTACGCAATATTGGTGTTTGAAATGTATAATATTCATATTAAAATACACAATTAAATACAATAGTATATATTTACACATCTATAAAATATTGCAATACACACACATGAACACAATTGTAATTATATTTTAATATATATTTTTATATAGGACATTTTTATTTATAATTAATATTTGTCAATATACATTGTTTAATATAGAGAACATTTTTATTTGTAATTAATATTTGTCAAGATACATTTTTTAATCACACACACACACACACACACACACACACACACACACACACACACACACACACACACACACACACACACACACACACACACACACACACACACACACACACACACACACACACACACACACATATCATTAAAATGATAAAGCACATTTTTAGTTATATTTACATGCATTTATATAAATTACTATATATTTTTCATAATTCAAATGTAATCTTAATTACTATCGATATAAGAATTGGTCTTTTTGTACTTATATTTTATGATCATCAATTGTAAAATTACAATCATCATTTTGATTTGAATATGGATTCACTTTGATATATGAGACTATGAGAGAGGCCTCTCAGTATTAACAACTGATTTGTACACCATTTTATATAAGGCCGTTTTTAGAATAATAACTTTATAATGTTATTAGAGTAAAAATATATCGTTCTCGTTATTGATGTGAACAAGCGAAGAGGATTCTCTCCAAATGTGTTAACTCCACTTTTCCATCTTTACTTCAGACTGAGCTCGCAAACGGTCACCCTGCACATTATCCACTCACACTGTGGAATCAGAGTTTATTAATAATACAAATGGCTTCCTTAATGTGCTGCTGCATTTGAGTAGGTACGCTAAGTTGTTTATCATGCTAACATCAACACTGTGTGTGTTTGTTTGTTTGTTTTGCACGTGTATCCACAGATTCTATTGTTTTGCATATCTGCCCCTGAGTCAGCAGTTAGTTGGTAATCACGCCACAGTGGTTTTAATTGCTCTGTTAATTGATAGGAAACAGAAAGGCTCTAATTAGATGTAATGATACGAGGCACTCTCTGTCACTGTGGAGCTAATGATTTAGCACGCTAGCACCAGCGCTCAGACTGGATGCTTCACGAGGAGATTTACATATGAAAAGCATGTGTGTGATTGTGTGTGTCTGTGATAGGGAGAAGGGAAAAGAGAGTGGGGTGAACATAGAGAAACCGATATCAAGTTGGAGAGCATTCGTTAAGAACAATAGAGAAGAACAGTGGGATGTTGAGTGAAAATCGTGCTGTATTGTCTCATCGTTGCAAACTATATTGAGACCTTTGCTGGTTTGAAGCATCAGATTTTAACTGGGTTGCACTGCAGATGCGCACTGCTTCTATTGACAACCCTGCAAAGCTGCTTTTCTAAGAAAAGCAGCTTTGTGGAGAGCGCGATTGCCTTCATATTTTTTTGAAAAGCCACTCTTAAAGGGATAGTACACTCAAATAGAAATTCTGGGATGATTCTCTCACACTTGTGTCGTTTCAGACCCCTCTAAGGGTGCTGCTTAATCTCTTGGAGACTTTAATGTCCCAATGGTTGATTTCTCTCATGCTTTCATTATTTATATTTGCTCATTTCAAATTCCATTGTTGTATAGATTGTATTGTTTTCCTCTTATCCCAGGCTTCGAATTTTAAAATATGAAAATAATAATTATCTAACCAGGGTTTTCCAAGATTTGTGCGGGAACTTCAAAGGGTTTGTGAAAAGCTAATCATTAAACCATAAAAAAAATTAAATGAATATTAATATAAATCAAATCAAATTAAAACGCTTAGCCTATACTAAAAAAAGCTGAAATATTTTGATTGTTCATCTACATGTCATGTGACCAATAAACAAACATCAGAGAACCGTGAACATGCAAATGTCTTAAATCATGTAGATATTTTACATGAACTGATCTAAACAAATAGTGAAATAAAAAAACTTTAATATCTATTGTTAAAATAATTTCTATAATTATTTTATTATGGGTGTCAGTTATGCCATAATTTTCACCACATAATATATTTTTTTCTTCAAAATTAGTTTACCAATGAAACAACCGTGTAAGTAAGAGCTTGAGATGAAATGAGTTGTGAAGTGTGAATATTATAAAGGAATATCAAGGTGATACCATTTAAACAGAATGTTTTTGTTAATCTTTTTCAGTCGAGCTGATAAGTGTGCAAATATTATTTAATTGTGAATATTTAAGGTACACCAATAGTATGAAAGTAGCCTCAGCAAGACAGTATGCCATTTCTTTCCAAAAATGTTTTTAAAAAATCACTGCCATTTCCACCACAGAATATCATAATTTGAGATGTGGTGGAAATGAATCTGCAGTGGGAATTTTCATGACTTTCAGTAAAGTCAAATAATACTCAATTGATGCATGTGGACATTGTTAGGAGACTAGACAACGATGAGATGACAGAAATTTCAGTTTTGAGGAAACCATTCCTTTAACATCTGAATCTGTCCACACACACAAAAAAGGCAAGGTTTAGGTTAGAGTTGAAGAGAGAGGAGACAGATGACAGTCTTATCTCTCTGAACAGAGCCAGATAGGTTATCATTTATCTGTTTACAGAGAGATGCTCTGATACAGTGAAATTACTGCAAAGCATTTAAGTGACACAGTGAAGGAGGGTGTGAACGAGAGAGAGAGAGCGAGAGAGGGAGGTGAAAGGAGAGCTGGAGTGACCTTGCTTCAAATCCCGGTTGGTTGTTTGACATTGGGGCATGTTTCAGGGCGCACCAGTGTTTATCTCTGATAGCCTGAGCACTCGTGATTTGCTCAAAGCGACAGGGTGGAAAAAAGCCCTTCCAGATAGTTATTTTATGCCTGCTCAATGATGCTTTATTTTTTGGCCGTGTAAGTTATGACAATGTACAGAAACGCTGTATTTTGTTCCAGGGTAGCCTCGTATTTCAGTCTAAGAGATGTGCTGTGATATTGGCTTCTTGATGCTGGACTCTCACTCGCTGATTTGTTTCTCTCATCAGTCCCGTGGGTAATTTAGCTAGTGAAATCACACCTTTTCTTTCTCTCCGCTCTTCTTCGATTTCCTGTCCCAATGGTGGCCAATCACACAGCGGTGTCCTTGGGGGGCCAGCCTTGGGTAGGGGGCCGGTGGGGGGTGGGGGCTCAGGTTCCCCCCACCCCCTCACCCTCCTATATTTATTGTGCTCTCTCTCTCTTTCTCTCTTTCTCTCTCTCATATAAGATATACTGGCCACACAGTATGAACAGAGGACAGGAAAGGCTTTTTGTCACTGTGCTGTAAAGCTGTTGTGCATTCATTAAGGATTGTATTGGTTTCTGTGTTAACCTGCTAGTAAAAGACTGGAAGAAATGTACCCTGGCCATATTTTGCTGGCACATTAATGAGAAGAGGCAAAGGTGCTTGCTTTATTCTGTTGTCTAATAATACATGGCACATATACAGACTGTGGTGGAGCTTGAGTTTGCCATATGTGGGTGCAAGTGAGAAAGCTTGAGTCAGTTGCAAGCTCCAGAAGCTTTGTATGTTCATATCATTCATTTATTTAGCTGACGTTATTTTTTCCTCAAATTATATTTCTTTATATTCCAAATGTTTGTCTGCTTAGTTGCTCTTGACACCCATTTAAGGTCAATTACAGCATAAAAACACACTAGAAAGCTAGTGTTGAAAGGTTTTATATGATTGGGATGGCCAGAACTAAAAATATACTTTTTACAGTAAAAATATTTATTTTATACATTTACACTTATTAAAAGATTTTCAGTAATGAATGTATTTATATTGTATATTTACTAGTTATATGAACTATTTTCAATATTAATTTATACAATATATAATTTTATTGGAGAAGATGAGTTTTATTAGAATTTAAGACTATGTTTTAAAGGGGTCATGACATGGTTTTTTTTATTTTATTATTATGTTCCCTTAGGTGCAATTATAGTATTACTATAGTTTTTTTTACCAAAAACTTTTAAAATTTAGTGATTTATGACCTTTTCCCACCCTGTTTCTCATCCTCTGATTCAAACAGTCTGTTTTGGGGGTGTTTCCCCTTTAAGAGTTCAGTGTTAACGCCCACTGTTATGATTGGCTAACGTCAGTGCCTATGCATCAATATTAACGCCCCCAGCCAGAACGTTTGCGGATTCGGCGTAACTGTTTAATAGCGGGTGATGCATGCGAAGCGATGGCTCTGGCAATGATAAAACCTTATTATGTTTGAGCCAGAATCAGAGGAAAATGAACGATCACCACAACAACGAAGACTGGATCAGCCCGTGTCCACATGGAAAGTGAAACTATTTTGAATTAATAAAAAAAAATTAACCCGAGACACTTGAAAACGGATTATTGTTGCATAATTATCCAATAGCTTCATTTGCTAACAGTTTAACATTATTTAACTAATTCCAATGAAATGATAGGGTGTACCACGGACAAAAATGCATGCACAGACAGGCCATCTTAGAAGATGCAGCATTGATAAAGGCAACATTTTTAATTTTCTATCACATGTAGGCCTACTAGAAAGGCGACATATTTGCAAGATTCTCTTATACAAATGTGTTTATATTAGCCATGGTAAAAAGTAAGTTTGCGTCGTCGTTATTGAGCCCATAGTCGGCACGGACTTATCTTTGAGCAACCGTTTTCTGGCAAAGCCAAGCATCATATTGGGATTTTTTCCTCAAAACAGTCATCCTTAAATGTATAGAACAAACGCTTAAACTAACACTGCCGTGACTGGGACGTCCGCAAAAAATAAAGTGCATCCATTTTTCCCTGACGACTGGATCTTTCAGCGTATTTAAAAAGTAGTTTAAAGTTTTAAATACATTACTTACAGTTTGCGTCGTCGTTGTTGAGCCCAGAATAGACGGCACGGACTTATCTTTGAGCAACAGTTTTCTGGCAAAGCTCAAAACAGTCATCCTTCAGAACAAACGCTTAAACTAACACTGCCGTGACTGACACGTCCGCAAAAAATAAAGTGCATCCATTTTTCCCTGACGACTGGATCTTTCGCAGCGTATTCAAAGATGTTGTTTGTCCACAGCCAGGAACAGCACATCTGCGGCGTCGTAATCTCCCTGTACACAGACCCACTCGCTGTCCGTCCACTGAACACTTGTGAGGCGCGCGGCGCGCGGGCGCGACAACGATATACGAAATGAGCGTAGTTGTCTTGCGCTTTAAGCGTAACTGTCTTCTGCTGGAGGCGGTCATTATGCAAACGCTGGTACGTCACTTCGTACCGTGACGTCACTTCTTACCATGGATCCAGAACCAGAGCCATAGAGAGAAAGAGTTGCGACACTCCCATAGACCTCCGTTGTAAAAAATGGCGGCGCTTTTAACCGCCTACTTCCGGCATGTGGAGATCGGATTAGTTCCAAACACTGTCATTTGGGCGTTGAACCCCATTCACTTACATTGCAGCGCGTCGAGTTGTTCCAGAGGTAACTTGATGAAATATCAACCTCTTTTGAATTGTCAACTGTCTATATTGTTTTAGAGGCCCTTTGCGATGCTTATACTGGTCTTCATTTGTACATGCACAGCGTAATTATTTATATTTTATCTTGGTTGTATCAACCGATTTTCTAGCATTGCCTGGCTGCTTGCTAGCGCGACTTCTCCAGCTGTGAAGGTAGCATCTAATTAGTTCGGTAATGAATCTTTATAGCAACTTTTATTTAATTGAATTTTTGGGATATAGCCTACTAACTTTTCATTTGTTGTCTTGAGTGAAGCGGCTTGTGAGAACAATGCTGGACCTCTAGGATTGTTATGGCCATCACCAGTCCTGTCTGTTTCATGGATCACCTGTCCCTGGTTTTTGGTTTTCTTGTTCACACACACATTAACACAAGCACACATTTTTGTTGTCTGTCATTGTTTAATAAAAAATAGTTTATTTGAAAACCTTCATTTGTATCAGTGGAATTCGTTTTTAATCTGTTTTGATAATGTGTATGGCTTAATCTTAAAATTATATAGTCTTAACATGATCATGTTTCACGTTGTGGTCCTGGGGTTGGACACTTTCATCAGAAGAAGTGAGCTAGCTTCTAAGCGAATACTGAACGGACCGCCACGGCAGACCTCTGCGTGATCACGAAGGTAACGTTAGGCTAATGGCTGAATCGGAATTTATAAGCAAAATCACGGGAATCAATAGCCTAATACAGCCCAGTTGTGCTAAAATAAATATAAGACGTCCATCATCATCAGATAAATTATATGGAAAAGTTAAGTTAGAGCCGCTAAAGCCAGTGCTACTACCCATGCGAACATGAACACAAGGCCGGTGACACACTGGATGCGTGGCGTGAGCGTGGCGTTTCTGTTGCGTGTCAGCTGCGTGGCGGATGCGTCGCGTTTTCTGTGTCTTTACACACCAGAAACGTGCCTGACGCGGCGCTGGCGCGCTGCTGCTGCTGTAGGTGACAGAGGGAGGCCGCCGACAGGCTCTTGTCTTCACGACAACAGTTTCAACTTTTTTCACACACCTTCACCTTCCAAAATCAGATTTTCAAAAATAGACTATGTTTGACAGGTGCAATATTTGAAAATCGATTTTTATTTTTTATTTTTTTTTATTACATTTATATCTGAATTTATGTCAACCTATAGACTTTCAAACATTAAAATGTCATTAATTAATATGTAATTGTGTACAAAATGACATATAAACATGTTTTCCTATTCAATTTTGCCTGGAAACGCTTCCAACACGCTTGCGTGTCGCGTGAAAAATAGGCGTCGGTTCTATTTCTAGCATGCACGCGTTTTCCGCGCGGCTCATGCCGCGCCTGAGACGCGCGTCTCACGCAGGCAGTCTGCAAGCTCTAACCTGTTAACATGGGAGCCGAAATAAAAACGGACACGCCACGCAGCTGAGACGCTCACGCCACGCATCCAGTGTGTCACCGGCCTAAGCTTTTTCCGCCTAAAACTTAATATAAGTAATATACAGTAGGCTACCTCGTTGCCTCTCCAAATGCAAAACTGACATTAACAAAATGCAATAACAGCTGAAAAAGTACTTGGGTGTGTGTTTTATTTTATATTTTCCGTTCAATAATGCAATCGCTGCTGTCTGTCCCATAGAATAACATGACAGCCAACGTATGTTTTGGAACTATTGGGGCTTACATGAACCACGTGACAGCCATAGCGGCGACATCAAAGAGTGTCGCAACTCTTTCTCTCTATGGCTCTGTCCAGAACGAGCTGTATTTAGAGCTTGATTAAATAAATGATTCGTTTATAATGGGGAGGATGTCTTAAGCTATGAAACTTGCAGGACGTTTTAATGGTACAAAGACCTCTTATATACCAAAAGATCAAGGCAAATTTGGTTTCTCATGTCATGACCCCTTTAAATCTAACAATATATACAGTAGGTGAGGTTTAGGCTTAAAATATGTAAAAAATAAAAATATTTTAAAAAATGTATATATATTTTTTTATATTCTTAGTAAGTGATGTTATTGAACTCATTGAATGCTCACACTATGATTTTTTTCTATAACATATTTTGCCCTGTTTTATATATAGGCCTAGTGTAAAAAAGGGTGGTAGCATTTTATATAATTTTGCTTGTTTAAATGTGTGTGTGTGTGTGTGTGTGTGTGTGAGAGAGAGACTACAAAGGCTGGCTAATTCAGATGAGGAACTATGCCGTTTATCACACAGGAACACGCCACAGTGAGTGTATCCATGCTTTTGTTTCTGTCTGTATTTTAATGAGCTCGGCCTATCGCTGCAGTACTGCACGCTACAGCGCCTCTTCACGCAGGACAAGTGTGACAACAACCCCCCGCCACCCCACCCTGCAGATTACCCACCACTCACACACATACATATATTAACATTCTCACCCAAACATCACACACTAGCTCAGGCACACATTAAATCTACACGGCCCAGAAGAGAGAGGTGGGACTGCTGTCAAATACAGCTCGTCAGCACTGATGACTGTAAGAGACAGAGCTATCATGCATGTAGGTGATGTACTCTGTGCTGGAGATGTGCTTTGTCTCTTCAGGCTCTGCATGACAGTTAAAAGAGAAGGCTAAGACAAAATTCATGTATATATATATATATTAATACATATTTTTTATATTATCATTATTAAAACCAAGTTGCATCAAAATCTCACATTTTTTAACATTGCTTTAATTTAACTGCAATAACGGTGTATCTACTGTTCAACTGCTTTTTAATTGTCACCCTATTTGTGAAACAAAATATCAAATGCTCACACTGCTGTAAGAAAAAAAATCTGTAGGAAAAACAAAAAAGGGAACTGGTAATTTTTCTGCCTGGACATTTTCCTTTCATCCTAAAATTCAACACAATACATATTCAAAATATGTGGAAAACACCTGTGAAAAATCAATACGGAAAATTTCAGCATATTAACAGTACAATGGATCCTATTTTTACTGATAGGAAAACTGTAAACACAGTAAAGTTAAATATGGTGTCAGGAACGGAGGTATGCCTTAATAAAAAAGCTGAATGGTCACTAAAATCCAGTGACCATTCAGTCAAGTTTTTTTTTATGATTTAGGTGAGACTAAGAATGAAAAACAAGTTTGGGTAACACTTTACATTGTGTCCTTATTACAAGTTACATGTAGTAATAACTATAATTTATCCATAATTACATGCAACTAAACCAAACCCTAACCCTATAGTACATGTAGTTAGTCAATATTACCCAAATGTAATAACACTGTAACAGGGATATATATATATAAAAAAGTGTTACCCCCAATTTGTAAATAGTCTGTACATTTCCAGTAGTTTGAATCATTTTTGTTGGTTTGATGTAATGTTTGTGACATGTTGTGAACATGGTAAATAGATGATCAGCCAATCATTAGCCAGTATTATCTTCTCATTGTAATTAATTTATTTTTATATGTAAGGTTTTTATTTAGAAAACGTCATGGGACAATCATGGACCTTTCTAGTTTTGTAGAAAAGAAAATATGGTTAAAAAAATAACATAAGAACTATGAGGTAATGTTGCATTACTGGAGTAAGTAAAAATACACACTGTAAAAAGGTTTCATCAATTTCCATTATTTACATCCACTTTACATATAATCATTTCTGTGATTTTTCTGCTATGTTATGAGAACTCAAATTTCTTTTCAGTACAAGTTGCTCCTCTGGCACTTTGGCACCACTTTGACTTGTCTGATTTTATTAAATTACATTTGAGTTTCAATTTTTTAAATTTCATTTATTTTACAGTGCAGCATATGCGGGCCTTCATTTTGTTCCTTTTAGATAAGTAGTTTTTACTCAGTCCACCTAAACTCTCCTGAAGCTCTCTCCAAAGCCTATGAGACGCATTCTCTCTATTTCAAAAAGGAGGCATATTAAGCTGCTTTACTCAGTGTTTAGTGTCCAGTGTAGCCCATCACTGAGTGCTGCGTGTGTTTGTGTGTATGCCAATCTGGCTTGTGTCTCTCTGTATAATTGTATTATTATTAATTCTGCCTGCTGTGGAATATTGCAGGAAATTATTCTTACGGATTTTTCTTTGAGGGACAGTGCGTCCAATTAAAGTGCGTCTCCCCCCCCCCCCCCCCTCCTTTATTAATAATAGCAGTGGTGAAAAGAAGAAGTCTGAGTCGGCTGCCATCTCTTTGCTGTGAAGTTATCAGCGCGGAGCAGGCGCAAGCTGGTTTCACATCGCTGAATGCTCACTCAATGGTGAACATACACCATAGCCAGGACCACTCTGTCTGAATAAAGAAATAACCTCCTGTATGAGGGTGAAGTCTCACACACACACACACACACACACACACACACACACACACACACACACACACACACACACACACACGTGCTGCCTTAAACACAGAAGGGTGATTATTTCTTATAACCGGTAGGAATTCCAATTTAAAGGATTTCTAAAACGCTCTTCTCATTGTGAAGGTGCCTCATCTTAGTTGGCCAATTCACACAGCCAGAGGTTTTTCTTTTAGAACACTGCACCGATCCAAGAACAATCGCGGCTAATCTAAATATATCAAAAGGCTACAGATTCCTCTACAACTTGATATCAAACCAGTTGACCTTATTAAACTAATTGGCTCAATTAGAAAACAAAAGCATCCCCTCTGAACCCCTGGTTCTTTTGTTGTGCCATGATTCCAAACACAAGGGGAAGGAGGGAAACTGGCACATTGGTTCACTATCGCTGAGAAAAGAACAAATATTATTTTAACTCATTAGCATAAACAAATGAGGGCAGCAGCCTCGTTAAGGCGTTAGTGGCTCGTTAGTGCCACAGCTGAGCCACCTGCCTGATCACCCGCTCCTGTTTGAGGGACCAGCTCGGTAACAATCACGGCCTATTATTCAGCACGGCTCATTTTGCATTTACAATTGAGATTTAATTAATTGATCTCGTTTGGTGTCTGGTTTTATCCCTACTATATGAGGAGATGTACGAAGTAATGTGATGCGAGGAGCAAGATGAACTGTCAAGAGTATTGTGGAACGAATATAAATAACATTGTGGTTATGTGAAATACAGTGATCAGAAGAGTATCGTAACATGAAGAAAATAGTGATGAGATGTAAAGAGCATTGTGATATGATGTGTATTGTGATAGGATGTGATGAGTCAGTTCTTCCAGTACATAAGTACTGAGGTATGTGAGAAGGAATGTGATGAGTACTGTAATAATATATAAGGAGTAAAATATTGATGTGATGAGTATTATGAAAAAAGGGAGTAATGTGACGAGTTGTAAGGAAAGTTGTGATGAGATGTAAAGAGATTTTGATCAGATGTGAGGAGTAATGTAATCATGTGATGAGCACTGTGATGATGTGATGAGTACTGTGAAAAAATGTCAGGATTAATGCGATTGTGATGAGGAGACATAAGACTATAGCTACATTATTATTTTCGGTAGAAGTAAGCGCCTGCATGGTTACACCTCAAATGAGGCGTTTTGTGATGGGTGAGAGAAAGAGGTGTCGACACATGCTGAAGTTTCTGGCAAGAATGTTCTGTCACAGTGTAAAATGCAAAACCTGTGTCATGACCTTACACTATATAATGGATATTATGCCATGTTAATTACTTTTTTTTTTTTTTTGGAGACTTAATTATAACATTAGTAAGGGATTAATAGGAACATTTGAGGATCTTTTACTAAAATATTGTGAGTCATATTCACATTCCAACCGTTTCATTCACTTCATTCTGCTCCAATACGCTGATCCAACTCCTGTTCTCACTGGAGAAAGAAAGAAAGAAAGGGTTGAGGCAGAGGGTCTTTTGGGAATCTAGTGACCAGAAGATAATGTGCAGATGCCAGGATTCCCATATTTTTCGTATTCTCATTATGTTTCTAATTAATTCCTAACTCATTATGCTCTCACTGACTAATTTGTACCCACAACTGATTTGATTAAACCTGTCTCTATGCTAATGAGCATCCCCCCCCCCCCCCATCATTTACAGTTAGATTTGAGCATGCAGGACTCGTCTCAAGTGTTTATGTGTGTGTCAAACAGCTCAAACAATTTAGTCTTCGATACACTATTCCAAGATGTTCTATTTGACATGTTCTGTTTTGGCTCAATCTGTTCCTTTTTCTCCGTCTCCATATCCCTCCCTCTCTTCCTCTGTCTGATAAGGCTGACTTGTGAGGACAAATGTGTGCGGTTCATCAGCAGAGGTTGAGATTTAACAAATGAAAAAACTGATGAATAAAATCTCTAAACACGAACCATGGCGGGAAAAAAAATCCAATTAAAACTTCATTTGATGTTCCAAAAACCAGCAGCAAAAAAAGGAATTTCATTTAAATATTTCAGTGATAACTGAGGGAGAGAAACACGGGGGAAGATTTTTTTTAAAGTGAAGAAGCAGTTGACAACATCAGCCCTGCTTCTTACTGTCTTGAAGATTTGAAGATTGTTTCAAAGCTTTCTTCAAGTGCAAAAACATTGTGGAGTCTAACAGCCAAAGTTTTAATGCAGGACAAAAATGGTACACACTTCCACACTTAAAGATCTGATCTGTTAGTTGAATGGGTTTAGCGCTGCTGTGTGTGAGTGTGTCTACTCAAGCGTACTAGTTGGCAATTTTCAGGCTTTCCATATATGGTTGTTTGACCTACATATTCAGATCAGATACACACACAGGCATAGACACACATGCACACGCAGGAGAGAAACTGTCCTTTCAAATTACACTCTTATGTTAACTCGCATATATGTGTGTGTGTGTGCTCACAAGCCGGTTTCTCATGGGTTTATGGCATATTTAACACATACTTTTCTGCATGTTTCAACATTCCCAGCATTAATGTTTGATGAAAACCCTTAAGATGTAAGTGATGATGTTTAATTAATAGTTATTGGCAAAACAGAGCTTTTTGAACGTCTCCTAGAGTTGGCTCTTAGCTTTTTAGTTTCTGATAATATTGATGTGCTGGGTGTTATAGAGACTTTGCTGATGAGCATGACTTCTTTAAATATGCTGTCCGATCTCCCGCACAGACTCGTGTGCGCACATACACAACCCGTCTGTTGTAGAATATTAATCATGGCAACTTCCAACACACAACATTTGTCATCCCACTGTTTTCCAGGTTGAGATGTCGATTAGTGTGTGCTGGCATGTTCATAATAGTGAAACTATTTAATAATACACCAAATCATATAAAGCAAGAAGTGTGTGTTCAGGTGTCTTTTGATGTGTGTGTTTCCAAAGGAGAGAGAGTGTGTTTGATGAAATGATGCAGCGGCGTTCCTTGGGGGAAACAACAAGGCTTTTCTTTCAGACCTGAGAGAACGGGCTAGAGAATATGAAAAGAGTGAGAGAAAGAGAGTGGGGGTCCTAAATGAATAAATAAAAGCCATAACCAACCTCTAGTGCCGAACAGGAGCACTTTACGCTTTTTAACAAGAGGGTCACTTCATTAAATATTGACCTCCTGTCTAAAAACTCTCTGCAGGAACACTGTGATGCCTCACGATGACTAGAAGACAGAGAGAGAGAGAGAGAGAGAGAGAGATAAGGAAAGTAAAAGAAAGTATAGAGTGAACCAGAGTTAGAAACAGACAAATGGTAGTCAGGATGAAAGTCAGTCATCATATGAAGACACACTCACAGTCAATCATTCTCTTCGTATGCGTGTCATACGATGAGGCACATGTGGGGTAGTGCAGGTGTCTGTACGGCAGATATTTACTTTTTACTAAAGCTATTACTATTAATACTGCAACAATAATAATAATATAATATTAAGACTTTTATTATTATTATTGTTTTTATTATTTGCCCATGCGCCTCTATGCATCATCATGACCTCATGCCAATATATACTGATAGGCCTACTGATGTGCTGATCTCCTCTCCACCTGTAAGCTGGTGTGCGGTGGGAGTTCTGGCGCAATATGGCTGCCGTTGCATCATTCAGGTTGATCCTGCACATTGGCGGGGGTTGAAGAGATTCCCCCCTTCAATATATTCAGCGCTTTTATTTTTGATGAAATCCGAAAGCTTTCTGACCCCCGATAGATTGCAACGTTATTACCAGTTTCAATGAGTCCATTAGGTGCAGCCTTAATTTTATGAAGTGACGAGAATACTTTTTGTTCACGTGTGCACCATGACGCGTGTGTGTGATGCTGACGCAGGAGCCGGCCAATACTGAGTACCGGCCAATTTACAATGTGAACCATGTCGGAGAATAACACCGAGAAGAAGAAATTGTTGATAAAGTCATTATTTATGTGTTTTTTGCACACACAAAGTATTATTTATCGTGTTTTGAAAGTGGCAATTACATTGCAGTCAATGGGGAGTAGACTGTATTACACTTGATTTGTATTCTGAAGATGAACGAAGGTCTTACAGGTTTGGAACGACATGAGAATGAGTAATTAATGACAGAAATTTTATTTTTGGGTGGACTGTGGAGAAAAGCACTATATAAATGTAAAATAATGAAGCTAGCCTGTTTAAAATCAGTCTAAGTACTTTGAAACTGTTTGAATGAGTTTTAGTATAGTTCTAGAAAGTATCTTTCTATAGTATAATACAGTATATGTTAAATTTACAGAAAATGAGTAACATCAACATATATAGCCTATTGACTAGTAGTCTATCGATGAATGAATTGAGACTATAGGATGGTTTCAAACTCTTTTATTTTATATTTTTATTTAATGTTCATTATTATTTATTGTATTGAGTTGCCACCACAATTCCTGACAAATCTTGTCACAGCTACCATATTTTGGATATTGACATGTATTAGGTTTCATAGGGGAAATTTGGAAAGGTCAGGATGAAGACTTTGATTTTGCATGTTTTTATAAATATGAGATGGTGTTAACAAAACATCAGAACACACAAAGTAATATTAAGGAATATCCTGACATGGAAGTAATATTTATTTAAAGATATTGATGTTTGTGTCTCATATCATTTTTTTTATTAATACATTTTATCTACAAAAAGTATTATGTTGGTTTTGTTGTGAGTGATAATTTTGGTAAAACAAAGAAAAAATTAATGAAAAGATACATCCATGTTAAGCACATTAATGATAATCTGATCAAATGTTGCTAGTTTAAAACCTGTTGGCTCTACCGTGTCTTATCATTGTTTATTTAAAACCAATAGTACATTTATTTTAATATCCATAATATTTTATATCTCAGATATGCGATGAAAAAATGCTTGACTACACAGTTGTAAAACAATTTTGTTTACCATTTCCTCACTATTACCTGAAGTGCTTGTTCACTCTCCGAATTTGTGTTTTATTTTTTTTATAGCTCCAGTACTGGTTGATTTTGGGATGAATTCAGTGTGACCTCTCTGGCCTCTTTGACCTGTTGTCACCATGGTGACCGTCCTGTAGCGAGCACCTCATCAATCAGACGCAGTGACAGCTCATCTGTCCCTGGCAGCGCACTCACCAGGGCCTACAGCCAGATGTTCGTGCGTCAGGAGAAATGGCTCCTCCGATCAATGGTACGTACGTTCAGGAATAGGAGTTGACACGGTCGTAATAGTGTTCAAGGGCTCAATGCAAGACAAATTATTATGGTTTTAGTTCCATATTCCATATTCAGATTATTTGTGTATTTCAATCACAAATGCCATGGAGGCTCTCTGATTATGGTTTAGCAGTAGATGGCAAACTGCACACCTACAATTTAAATGGGCAGAAATTGCACAGCAGCCTGCTTTGAATGAAACCCTCAAATTTTATAAACATTTAAATTACAGCTCTGACATCAGTCAGAAAACCATTTGACTTCTGCTTTGTTTATTATCTACAAAAAAAAGGGAAATAAAAAGGGAGCGTTTCAAGAGAAGGTCACAGTTTTCGAACAAATTGTGAATTTCACCAGGAATCTCCCAGCTTATCCTGACCTGATGCGGTTTTCCGCAGTCTCCGGTTGGGAGAGGAGCGGGGCGCTGCTCCTTTAAGAGGTTTGAATTTGACTTTAAAGTGGGTCACAGTAAAAATATCTTCAACAATTATTCATGCAGCCCTCCCTCTTTTTCTATACCTCCTCGACTCCTCTTTAAAATCTGCATGGTGCTGCAGTGCTGGAGTTGAGAAGCTGGAGAGATGACTCTTTTGTTTTGTCACAGGCGGATCTGATGAAATGTTGGTGTAACAAACTGTTTCTTTTGCAGTAAACGTCTGCACTCATCCTGCGATTTACCATCTTGCCCACATCCCGCCTTCTGTGCTAGCAGTTGTTGTTTTTACCATCCACTGTTTTGATGCTGAGACTGTAATAGTGTGTTCTGTCCACACTGGCCACAGCTTTGAGATATAACCCAAATGACGTGCCCCTCGGCCAATTGTGTACCTTGTTTCTGCCACGTTCAGGTGGACGGCGTCGAGCATGCTCAGTCGGCGCGGGGCTGTGCGTTCAACAGCGGCTAAGCATGTGATTAGTGCCGGAGTGAATGGTACAGCACTGCAGCATATGTGAGTCTGTCTCTCTGCTCCCTGTAGGTTTAAACTGAACATCTTCAAATTAGTCAGAGAGAGATCAAAGCAGCCCTCGCCATCCTCATCGAGAGGAAGGCTTTGAACTTCCTCCTCCCTCTCCTGTGTGTATGTGTGAGTACGTGAGAGCCAGAGAGAAGGGATGAGATGGGATGGTGTGCTGGTATGGAAATGAGTGAAATCTCATGAGTGTGTTTCTGAGAGGTGAGAGAGTTTCTTTTTGATCACGTGTATGTGTGTGTGTGTGTTCATGTTCATTCTTGCACAGATTTTATTCTCTGGAATTCATTAATTACTTGGTTTCTTTTTGTTATGATTCCAGCCATTTAATTATTTTGTACCTCCTTCAGTAAAGAGAAACTTGTCCTCTACTATTTATTCTATTATATAGTGGGCCTTTGAAGGTTGCGTATATATTACACATATAGTATATATTATTAAGAGAAACTGGGAATGTTGATATAGGTAAATTTATTAACCACATTTATAAATGTATTAATAAATCACTTTCGTTTTGTTGTTCCAGAAGTGTCAAGAGCAGTACTTAAATATTACACTTTAACCATAACACATAAAAATAGTTTAACCTAATGTTCTTCAATAAAACAATAGGGTTTGAGAAAAACATTTAATTTTAGGTACTTTTGATATATTAATAATATTTATTATATTAGATTAATAATTTGATGTCATCCTGAGGCCCTCTAGTGGGCCCAGCCCCCCCCCCCCCCTTTTTAAAAAAAACTATTTTTAACGCAGCTTTTTTTAATGTAACTGATGAATTTTTCATTAATGCACAGGACGCTAAAATAAAACAAAATAAACTCAAAATATTCAATCAACTGAAAAATATCTGAATCTGAAATGAGGACTGTTATGAAAAAGAAAAGCTGTATATAACGCACAAGACAGATGCTTAGTTAGAATATATTTCGAATAAATGGTTGATCTCCATGTAGCCTACGATCTACCGACCGTGTCAGATTCTGATGTTGCAGGGATTCACTTCATATAAGCAACACATTCAAAAGCATTCTGCTTGCCTCTGAGACAGATATTTGACATCTACAGGTCACTGAATAGAATAGAATATCATGAAAAACTATATGTTAGTTAACATAAAAACAACCGAGGAATTCACTACGATGGCATATTTGCACCCTCTCTTTTTAATATTTAGGGTGTTTTTGTCCCTGAGCCCGGGTTCATTTCTGACCCTCGCAGTCCCACATTAGAGAAACAATCACATTTATGCAGCTTATTGTATTTTTGTGTTTGTGAAATAGCAAACCGCAGTTAGAAGCTTTGCTCTAATGACCAAAATTCAAATTCCAATGAGAATTCACATGAGGGAGATTGTGCTGCTAATGGAAGCTTGCCAAGAGGTTCAAAGAGAGATGAGTGACAACCTCAAGTGAATTTGATGAAGCATTCCCTCACTTTAATTCTTACGCATCTCTCGCTTCCTTCAGTCTACACCTGCCTAAACACACTAAAAACTTGATAATTCACACCGAAAACGATTAAACAGTCTCAGTACAGTGTCACAAAGATCATTTGACACTCATTTTCTGGGAGTTAATGCAGCTCTTGGCAGCTGCTGCCCCCTTGAGGTCCCTGGACAGCACTGAGGGATCTTCAGTGGGATTCACAGTCCTCCTCGAGTGGCATGTCACCTTGGAGGAGTCTAGCCTGCGGTTGCTGTGGCAACAGGGAGCAGCGGATCAATTGCACCGCGAGCGTGCCAGTACACAACCGAGTCATGCTTTGTTTTGTACTGATAAATATATTTTCCTCTACGGAGGTCGTATTGTTAACGTTGTCTTTACAAGCTCCATGAAAATCGTTTTTAGAAAAAAATGGTTCTAAATAGTTCCAAATTAGGGTTCTTCGGCTTGTAACAATAGCAGAACCCTTTTTGGTGCTAAGTAGAACCCTTTTCCAAAGGTTCTATAAGAAACCATGCCTTGAAAGTGCTATATAGGACCTTAATGGTGTTATAAATAACCTTTTCAAAAATATGTATTTTCATTAATATTATATTAGTATCTTCATATTATTAATATTATTTTATTAATATTGTTTTTTTTTGTCCTCTATCTGCCTGATCTTATATCTTGTTGCCTTTTTTTTTAACTAAAAAAAAATAAAATACATGATTGGTAGGAAACCAGTTAAAGTAAAATCAGTAATTTTGTTAAGTTAAAATATATAGACATTTTAAGAAAGAAATCATTTACCCGTTCAGAGTGTGTCGACTGTCTGTGCAGTTGTAGCTGAGCTCCAGAAAATCAGTAATGAGGTGGCTTTGACAGTTTTGTTTGAAAAACAAAAAGGCGGGAGTTAAGAACCCTAAACTCCAACACAAAGATAAAGGGTTCTTCAGGATGATATGGTTCTAAATAGAACTGTTACTAGGCCTAGGCCTACGTGAAAATAACCTTTAAATAACCTTTTTTTAGAGTGTACTTTAGCTTCAAGCCTTCAACCACTCATTTTCAAGACCAACTGTCTTATTTATCTCTGTGTTCGTGGTGGAAGAGCAGAAAATGTTGTTTACCATTCTCCACTAACTGTGATCATGTGACCTACACTTTGAGAATGTCCATTTAGATGAATTATGTTGTCTTCTAAATCATCATCCTAATGCTACTTCTTAACCGAGTGTTTTTGCTTTCTTGCTTTTGTTGTTTATGCTGGCATTTGTCATGTATGAACGATGAATTAATGCTTATAAGATCCTTTTGTCAGACTTCTTGGTCCGTGCACCAGTAGTCACCTAGCAACAACCAAATAAAAGCGCGAGCATTCTGTTGCTTGTGCCGTTCGTGGTTTCTTGCATTACTGAGCCGAGACATCCCCTCACGCTCATGAACCTGTGTTTGCCATCATTATGGAAATGTGGACGGAAGGTCTATTATATGGCCGAGAGATTATATTCCATTTGCTTTTTACTCTCAGGCCTATTTTTTCCCATGCTCTGTGGTTGTGATGTTCAAAGCCAGTGGGTTTGTGCAGCTTTTGTTAGCCTATCTCTTTCGCTCCGTTGGAATCATGCACACACTTAGATATAACATCATACCCGAAATGACTACACATGATGACTACTTTCTGATGTGGAAAATGGTTTGAAGACACAGGCAAAAATGGGAATGCTCTGAAATGTGCCACCTCTTTCACAATAGCCAGGGAGCCCTATAATTTCACGGCGTGTTAGGGCAGAGGCAGGAGACGTCTCTGGCGGGTGTTTGGCTGGAGGGCCCCGGGGCCTGATATCACACGCCGAATGATAACTCTCAGAGAAATGCTCGCCTCTGCTCCAAAAAAAAATCTCCTGCTGATCACACGCTGCTGCCGCCTCGGCAAAGGGAATAGCCTGGAACAAGAGAGATAAAAGAGGTCAGTCTCTTTGTTTGTCCACACATCCATCCATCTGTTTATCTGTCTTTTCAAAGCACTAAGCACAACTGCTGTGTGTGCTATGAAGAAACATCAAACAATCTTATTTTTTTTATATAAAATCATATTTATTTACACATTTACCCCCCAGGTAGGTATAGTTTTGTATTTTTGGATATTCCGCATCCCCAGTGCAGATGTAGACTGTCTGTGCATAGTGGTTTTGTTGCAATTAATATTATTATATTTTAATGATTGAGCTCTTTGTAGTGTGAGGATGCATTTTGAATAGCTCTAGTGTTTTCACAACACAATCCAGAATTGTTTTACAGCAGCGCCCCCTTGTGTATTATATGAGAAAGCACAGATTGTCCTCTCTATGGATATATTGTTGTTCGATGTTTCACCTGATGTACTAAATAACTAAAACTGAAATAAAAATTAAACTATATAGTAATCTTTAAAAAAATATATAGTAATATAACATTATAATAAAATCTAAATTATATATATATATATATATATATATATATATATATATATATAATATATTTAATATAACTATCTATATTATAATAGAATCTATAACTGTAAAAAAAATAAAAAATCCCGTAAAAAAAACGGCAGCAAAGTTTCCAGACGGATTCTGTTAAATTATTCTCAGAATTTAAGGTTTGAAGCTTTATAGTCCCCCTGTTGTCAATAATTGTATCCCTTAAAATCATCTTTGATCACCAAAATAACATATTTAAGCTGTGAAAAAGATTTCTTAATGCCTTAAAATAGCTTGACTGTAACACCCTTGATTAATTTAGTATACAAGGGCCCATGAATATGCAAATCAGCCCCGCCTCGACTCACTCACATCAGCTCAGAATACCTGATCCACTCTGTCAACACGATATCTAAGTCCACATGATATCTAAATTGACCATATTTACTTTGTTTGCCTAAATTGATCGTTTTGTGGTGAACAATTCATCCATGCAAGTCAATCCACACAAAAAAATTTTTTGGCTTCGTAATCTTTATCAAAATCTGAAAATGCCCCTCCACTCTGCATTGGAGGACCTTCCCTGATGACGTAGGTTTGACGGTTTTGGTGTCTGCTTAACATCCGTAACCACGCCCCTTCAACTGACAGTAGACAGGCGTAATCATAGACGGGCGTAATGAAACGCTTACTTTTCTAGATCCAATCAGGTGCTAGTTGGAAAAAAAACCACGCCCACTATTTTTCCTCATTTAGTATTCCGTTTCTCTTGGAAATACGTCACAACACTGAGATAAAGTCGGTTGCAACTTCCGGTTCACGCGGACTTTAACTGCACAATGACAAGTGTAAATAATGGTTTAATTCAGCCATATACACTATATTGCCAAATGTTTTGGGGGCATCTCCCTTTACAACCACATGAACCTTAATGACATCCCATTCTTAATCCTTAGGGTTTAATATGGAGTTGGCCCACCCTTTGCAGCTATAACAGCTTCAACTCTGGGAATGCTTTCCACAAGGTTTAGGAGTGTGTTTATGGGAATTTGTTTCCATTCTTCTAGAAGCGCATTTGTGAGGTCAGGCACTGATGTTGGACGAGAAGGCCTGGCTCACAGTCTCCGCTCTAATTCATCCCGAAGGTGTTCTATCGGGTTGAGGTCAGGACTCTGTGCAGGCCAGTCAAGTTCCTCCACACCAAACTCGCTCATCCATGTCTTTATGGATCTTGCTTTGTGCACTGGTGCGCAGTCATGTTGGAACAGGAAGGGGCCGTCCCCAAACTGTTCCCGCAAAGTTGGGATCATGAAATTGTCCAACATTTCTTGGTATGCTGAAGCATCAAGAGTTCCTTTCACTGGAACTAAGGGGCCAAGCCTGAAAAACAACCCCACACCATAATCCCCCCTCCACCAAACTTTACACTTGGCACTCCAGAGGACACGTCTCCACTGAGTCTAGTGGCGGCGTGCTTTACTGCATCCGACGCATTGCATCGCATTTGTTGATGTAAGGTTTGGATGCAGCTGCTCGGCCATGGAAACCCATTCCATGAAGCTCTCTATGCACTGTTCTTGAGCTAATCTGAAGGCCACACGAAGTTTGGAGGTCTGTAGCTATTGACTCTGCAGAAAGTTCTGCGCACTGAGCATACGCTGACCCCGCTCTGTGATTTTACTTTTACTTACTGGATGAGTTGCTGTTGTTCCCAATTGCTTCCACTTTGTTATAATACCACTAACAGTTGACCGTGAAATATTTAGTGAGGAAATTTCACGAATTGACTTATTACACAGGTGGCAAGTCTGGCAACCTATCACGCACGGTACCATGCTTGAATTCTCTGAGCTCCTGAGAGCGACCCATTCTTTCACAGATGTTTGTAGAAGACTCTGCATGCCTAGGTGCTTCATTTTATACAACTGTGGCCATGGAAGTGATTGGAACACCTGAATTCAATGATTTGGAGGGGTGTCCTAATACTTTTGGCAATATAGTGCATGTTTGAACCAGAAACCGATTCAGAAGAAGTGGAAGAGTGAATTATACAGGCTCGTCTACAATCGTCCATGTATCAGAATGGTAACGTATTTTATGTATCGCTCTACAACGTCAGACACATAATGGTAAATAATATGATCAGCCTTTTTCTTGACTATATTATCAAACGGCTAATAATGTGTTGCTAATGTTACACAAACCATGTTCCGGAGTCAGACAGCCTTCAGTCATCGGAAACATTTGAACAACTCAGAATGTCAGTGGAGAAAGGCGTAGTTCATCATAACATCGTAATATACATCATATACATTCACCTGCTATATTGCTAAATCTAACTAATTTTTTTATATCAACATAAAAATATACCTGGATAACCTGGCTTCTCTTGAGACACCCTGCATGCATAGTTAATGTTATACACTGCCCAACCAAAAAAAGTCGCCGTTTTGCATTTAAATGGACAAATGCTTAATAAAAGTCTATGATTGGATCATTATTGCAGTGATTATTATGTTTTAAGCATGTTATGTTATACTGTATGTTTGACAACAGTTCTTCTAACCCTAATTGATAGATGTGTAGGAAGACATATCATGGCCATATTCCAGAATGACAATGGCTGGGTTTACATCCAAACATGAAGCAAATCTTTTCAAAGTTTGCAAAAAAACAAATGCGAATGAGGTGCGATTCCTTCAAGTTGTTCAGCGGATGATGGTGGTATTGGTAACCTAGTAACCGGGCAGTGTATTAGTATAATGATAGGTTAAAGGCCGCCCGCAAGTTGACAGGATTGGTTACAACATGTTTGTGACTTGGAGAACAGGGGCGATTTCAAACTGCGTTTTTGAGACCGTCTTTGGTAAACTGCAGTTTTAAGGAGAATAGTGTTGACTGATGAATTTGCATATGGTTTGTCTTTAAGCATATTAAAAACACCACATAGAAATACAAACAACATTAAAACCTTGATTTTCACCAAGGGGTCTTTAATAACATTTGAATGGATTATCAACATTAGTGTTTTATTGATTTTAATTGTGTATTAATTACTCTATTAACTCATTGATGTTTTCTTGTTTTGGAATTGTACTTCTCTGAAATGAACACAAGATGGCGGTGCATCATCTTTGCATTAAGACTGTTTAATAAAGAGATAAATTTCTTCCTTTGATTGGCTCTTTGAATGTTTTTTTTCCCCTAGAGAGAGTTTAAATTAAAACAACGGTTGAATAATAATTAGGCTCTATTTTTGTTTCTGTGGCACTGAATCCCAAGAACTGTGTTATAAACGACCAGAAAGGCCACCTCATCGTTAAAGAATCAAAGTTGAGATTTTACCAACCTGCAAAGATTTTTTGCCATCTTCACATTTGTTGTAAGTAACCCATCCTTTGATTTTGGCTATAGGTGCTGAAGCTGAATTTTGGCGATGAGATGAATCCCTCACAGCACGTGTTCTCTCTCATTCACTAGCTCCGTGTTCAACAAGAGTCAGGTCAGATGCAATGAATTAATTAATTATTATTATGAACATAATTTAGCCTGCCCGGTAAAAAGAAAACTATTGTTGTGAAGATTTTTGAGCTAGAGAAAACGTTTCCATTTGCATTGCTTAAAATTTGTTGCCATATATTCAAATTAACATCGCGTCCATTTTTGGCTGAACTTCTATTGGTTCCCTCAGGTATTTGTTATGGGTTTTGGCTGTATATGAGTAAAATAAAGTATGTGGTTAAAATTACTTAAAGAGACTTAAAGATCTGTTCAATAGTACAGTTAAATACTACAGTAAACCTTGAAATCTCAAGCAGGTCCTTATAGAGTTGTAGTCTTTATGTTGCGACTTGTTAGTTTCTTTACAATTCGTGCTTGAGGTTTTTACTGTGTGTAAATGTGTCTCTTCTAGCAATGTTAACCACATATATTTTATTTTATTTTATTTTTACTATGAAGACCAAAACTTTTTTTTTTTTGTAAAACAGAACATTTCTGAGGAAACCCAAATGCTGGAAAAAGGCTAATGTTGTTCCAGACAGTTGACTTCTAACTGAACCTCTCTAAAATTTGTATTGGAAAACGTTTTGTATCCACGGTACAATAAAAATATTCAGTGATATAATAGGCCCATTCTTTAAAAGATAGCCTAAATTTGTCACGCAATTAGGGTCACCAAAAAGGTTGAACGTGGCAGAAAAATGTTTTACACTATAAAACAAGTTGTTTTGATCCTTAGTTAAGATATTTCGTTATGGCAATACTGCGTTAATTTGGTGTATAACTGATACAGTAGATTACAGAATAATACAATGGATGTTCACTACAATGCGCCTGCCCTGTATTACATTATACCATCATTTGTTCAGCAGTTATCATTGCTATAGTTGAATTTAGGAGCATGCCAGTTTCTAATCTTCTTAATTAAAACGCCCTCCTGATTGGACAGAGTGATAATCCCACGAGGCCTCGCGCTCTTACTCACTGGCGTGTAGAACTGCGCGCCAGTCTCAATCTGCCCAGGGCGAGGGCAAGACGCACTGCAAGAACGCGCGCAAGTTCAGACGAGGCGTCTAAAGTGCACACAACATCACTGTCTGCGCGGAAGAGCGTTACGCGAGTGCTCGACGTGATAGGGGAAGAAAGATCTCTATCAAAAAGTGACTTCATTTTCAACAACAGCCCTTTGGAGGACACCCACGAAAGAAAAGAAAGAAGACAGCGCGAGGAAGCTTTCAAGAGCGCGCTCGGAAGTTTTTCATCCGGTCCGTTTTTTGTTTTCGTTTTATTTATTTTCTCCAAAATGAATGCCGGCGAAGAAAACTTGCTGAAATCGATCAGCAACGACACCCTGCTGGACCTGACGCAGCGCTACGGACAGTCCGCCTTCGGCTTCGGCGCTGGCCACGGTGCTGGGAGTCCTGCTCGCTTCTCCCTCACACCTGCCGCGGATTTCCTCTCCGGTCAAACGGGAAAGTCAAACGAAAGTGGCGGAGAGCAGACAAGCGACGAAGACGACGGCTTCGACCACCTCGAGTCTCGAAAGAGAGGCGCGGGCTTCGACGACGATAAGCACCCAGGCTCTCTCGCCAAGAAGCCGAAGGAGCAGAGATCTCTCCGGCTGAGCATCAACGCGCGCGAGCGCAGACGCATGCACGACCTCAATGACGCGCTGGACGGCCTGAGGTCTGTGATTCCCTACGCGCACAGTCCGTCCGTGAGAAAACTCTCTAAAATCGCAACTTTGCTTCTTGCAAAAAACTACATCCTAATGCAGGCGCAGGCGCTGGAGGAAATGCGCCGGTTGGTGGCTTATCTAAACCAAGGACAGACTATAACTTCGCCGATTCCCACCTCGCTCGCGCCTTTCGGACAGGCGGCCGTTTATCCGTTTTCGAGCACGGCACTGGCCACCTGCGCGGAGAAATGCAGCTCGTTCTCCGGGACCCCGTCCAATCTGTTCAAACACTGCAACGACAAGCCTTGACTTCCACGGGCTGAACTCTTCCTGCTTCATCCTTATGTTGGTCTGAATTGGAATGGTTTTGTTGGGAATGAGCTTAGGTCTGATTCAAAAGCCCTACGTGTCTAAATAACTACGATGTGTCATCCTGATTTATTAGATAATACAAAAAATGTTAACTAACTGTGGCACATTACTGGAATAAGCTTTTAAACCCCTCAATTTCTAAAGCCTTTCTGCTTTCCCCCAAGGATTAAAAATTATTATTTGTGTGAAAAACAAACAAACATAAAGAAATTCTGTGTTACTTGCTCGCAGCTTGCGGAGGATTTAATTCTTAATTCAAACCTTTTCTCTTCCGTTGTTGGTGAACTATGCAATTTACTGCAATTGCCCACACTACAATAATTTCTTAACCTGCTTGTCAGAATATTAATAAACGGAAGATGAAGTCTCACATCCATCAGTGTATTAAAACGGTGTAACATTCTCAAATGTTTGGCCTAAAAAGATTTTGTTTTTGTTATTGCACAATTCACTTGATTGTATTGTACAACTGTGAAGAACTACTTGATCAAGCCTACAAAGCATCTGGTCTCGTTGCGACATGAGTTTCATACTGTATAGCCTATTGTTTATATGTCTTTATAATTAAAACATATATCTATGACCATCTCTGTTTTTTTTCTCCCAAACACACTTATTATTTTTTTGATACTGCTTTTGTTTCTTTTCATAACCAATAAATGGTTTAAAAAGTCACCTATGATGGTCCTAAATGAAAGCTTCAGTGATTGTTACTGCTGTTAGTAAACAGGGCCTAGCACGTGTACGTGCCAACACAAAAGTCTGCCACACTTAAGTTCAATTTATGTAGGCCTATTGAAGGTTTGTGTCACGATTCTAATGTGTATTGAAGTTGTAATAAATGAGACCGGTCTCTGGTCTTCACTGGTAAGACGGGGCCTGCTGGCGGAAGCGCCCCGGGGCCGAAGGGTCCTGTCCTTGAGTATTTGTGTGATCGTGAATCGGCAGTGTTCTGTAACCTATAGCCCTTCTACTTATTAACACGATTTCAGCGCCTGTCGTCCACAGCCTGATAATGCATGAGCGCAGCAAAGACAGTTTCACACATACTGCTCTTTAACCAAACCAGACCTTTGTCACTGATCTAACGTTGAATCGATATATCACCTCGTTTTGGACGGTTCTTCTTGATGTTTGTTTAGCCTCAGAGAATATCGTTTTTAATCGTTTTGCACAGCCTATACCAGAGAGGAGGCAAAAGCATTACGCGTTCAAATAATTGTAAGAATTAAATTATATTCTTAATACATTTAAAGGATAATATATTTGTACTTGTTAATTTAATGTAGCAGCCTACTGTTTTTTCGACTTCTGATTTTCAATAAGAATTTATGTAATAGAAAAAATTATAATACACTCCTGGGTCATGGCACGAAAAATGTGCCTTTTATTTCCCCAATAAACATAGGAACAGTGCCGCTAACAAAGACAATATGACACCAACTTTTACTTATGGGCTTTGGTATATAGGCATTATTTATGACTAAACAATCTAGTAGCCCAACTTACATTTATTTGATCTTTTCTTTATGATTTTTTAATTTTTTTGGTCTATCTCCACGCTGTCTTTCCGCTGTCTTTCCACCTTCTCTATTTGCAAATGTTCACATTTTGTAGAAAAACACCGTGGCCCAAGGCAATGGCTAATGAACTGGCTATAACGGTTCAAATCCTCAATCCCGTTAGCCTACCTTTTAAATGCATTCAAATGTTTACGTAGGCTAGCTCGATATGGCACAATACAAGTTATTCACACTTCTTAAATTGCATAATGAAATTTAATGAACTTATTTGCATATTATTTGTCTGAGGGAATGTTTAAAATAGGATAAAAAAAAATAAAAAAACGCAAAATCAGTGGAAAACGCTCCCATTTCGTGCAATGAGCTACCTAATATTTCGTAACATCAGGAAAATATGCACGAAGATATTTAGTTAGTTTAACGTGTAGGCCTATTTACTAGCCTACAGTTCTCAAAGTTTGTGTTTTATGGTTATTACAATGAAAAGTGTTATTTAAAGATAGGATTCCCGTCGCATTATGCCAGGCCCATCACTTATAACGAGCTTCAGTCTTTGTAGGCTACCTGTCCACTAAGCGTGCACTCGGGAGAAAGTGATCTTGAGCTCGCGCTGCGTTAAATGAACAGTCATCATCACTCCCAGTGGGGCGTCACCAGCGTACACCCCTGGCATGTCGAACCGGCGCTGTCCTGACACAAGACTTACCACTGAACACTTCTGACAAGGAAGAAAGCGGCGATTTAGAGTGACAAGCGAGCTGCTGTTTCAGTTTTCCTAATCACTCTTGATTTAATCTAATTGGTGTGGATGAGATCTAAACATTTGACCGCTGTATGGAGATTATTTATTTATTGCTCTTTTAAGTTTTTTTAAAGATCTGTTTCTGATAATTGTTGAGGATTCTTACTTGACTGCTGGTTTTAAAGAACTTATAAATCAGCCTGTTCTCACGTAAATGCGTCTCTATAGCACGCAGTGTGTTTATCGTGCAATTTATACGCGAAAATGAGTTTTTACGTGCATATGATACGCAGTTTTCGCTTGCATTTGATACGCACATCATTGCACATAATACACACGCACCCCACACCACTAATTCTAAACGTATAATACACACGCCCCCCCCCCCCCCCCCCACACACACACACACACCACTACCAAACCTAACCAACCCATGCGTATCCTATGCACGTAAACTCATTTTCGCGTATAAATTACAATAGCTAGCGTATAAAAAAAGGTTTTGCACAAAAAAGTATAGAGCCTAGCATACTCGCAAGACTTTAGACATCAGCTTTCTAGAAAATTTATTATTTTACCATTGCGAATGATTTGTAGGCTATAAGTGAACCGTTTCGTTCTGGTCCATTGTTTTGTAAACGATCGATGTTTTTAACGAATCAGTTCAAAGATATAATGATGACTCGCAAATAGCTCATTAAAAGACGCTCGTTTATCGCCACCTACTGGCGAGAATCGCGAGATTCACAGAGTCGATTATTTTCGGACATACGTTAGGCTACAAAACATAGGCTATATAGCCTACCCTATCTATGGCATTTAAAAATTAAAATATTAAATTAAATAATACAGAACGTTATATGTGAGGCGATATGTAGGGGAAAGTAAAATAAATATAGGCTATAACAATACATATCAATATATTAGCCTACCCTGTAGTAAATTAACAAACACTGTAAAAAAGTGTTGTTCACTTACTTAAAAAAAAAAATCGTAAACCCGTTGCCTTACATTTTTTTGACAATTATATACTTGACAATTCCACATTACTTAATTTTTTAGATTAAGCATAAAGTTTATTTACTTAATCATTTTAAGGCAACGGGTTTTCTCGATTTTTTTTAAGCCAAGTCTGATCACTTTTTACAGTAATTTACAACAAAATATCTGAGTTACTTTTTCAAATAAGTAATGCAAGTTACTGTTTTCTCATTTATTGTCTGACACCTCTCCTGTCCCCATGTTGAGGAAAATCAGGAGTAAGTGCAGTAAACATGATGGATATTATAGTACTAGACTAATGTGAGCCTTTATTTATCTTACTTTCACAAAAACATATTCGGGATTCCTCAAAATGAATAAAAACAGTGAAATGCAAACTCAGAATATTTTCGCAAATCTGCAATAATTAAATATATGAAATAATACAAATGTACCGGTACTTTATGTATTTAATCTCACTTTATTAACCAATTTCTTTGCTGTTGACCATTGATGATTCATCTCAACATGCAAATAAGAAAAAAAAGTAGTTAAACATAACATTTGTGTTAAAGTTTTTTATGACTAAAGTACACACCGAAAAAACTAAGCCATGCAACGATGCATAAGAGATAGCAGCAATTGTAAAAGTGTCTAGTGCATTGTGTAACGCATACTTTCCATAAAATGTTACTAAGTAATGTAATCAGTTACTTTTTAACACAATATTGAAACCCATTACTTTTAAAAGTAACTTTACCCAACACTGGTGGCCACAACAAACTAGTCAACCAAACCTGTGCTTTATCGGGCACAATAGAAAATGGCTGCAGAACACAGATATTGAGAATGCTGTGTCTAACACTGATACTGCCAGACAACACTGACTTTTATTTGAAGTATGGAAACAACACTTGCTGACAAGACGATCTGTAAGTTATGTAAAACTATACCGCCTATTCTTCAAACATATTTGTCAGAATATGCCATTAGATGCACTTCAGTCTTTCCTGCAGTCAGATGTCTGATATGCGAACAAATGACACTAATGCACTGGTTCTTTTTAATGAGTCTGTCAAAAGAATCACGAAACAGCCTTGAATTTCCATGTAATGACAGGAACACACTACATGATTTGCCGGGGAACACTACACAAAGTCGTCAAATCGCTGTTCTTCTCACACTACATGACTGGTGTAACGTTACACGACGAATCGGTGATAGGGGGTCACACATTACACAACATTTCAATAGGAAGAATCACTGACTCTACGTTTCACAACCAAACCTTTGCGTATGAAGCCACAGTCACACTAGACTTTTGCAGCGTCCCAATTCAGAGGCTGCATCACTTCGAAGGCCGATTGCGGCGTCACTGAAGCACGAAGAAGGCTGTCCCAATTCAAAGGCTCCTTCAAATGCGGTCTTCAAATGTGGCCATCGTTTCCCTTGAAATGAAGGATACAACAGATAGATCCTTCGTGGCCTTGCCTGCCTAAGAATTTATTGCGCACCAGTGACAACAGGATTTTTTTGAGAGAAATTGACAAATTACACTTTTAAACATAACTATTGGGTTTCAGCTTACTCAATTGATACAAATGTAAAAAGAAAAACTTTAAAGCGGTTCAAATGTTGACATATTTTACTAAGATTGGATTATATATTCTGATATACAGAAATGGACCATGGTGAACATATTTAGACAGTTTGTGAACCCTGTTTTGTTTTTAGACAGTTTAATATAGAGTTTATTGTCCCATTTAACAATGCTCAGTCCAACCTTCGTGGCCTTCGAAGGATGCAGCCTCTGAATTGGGACACAGGCAATGACCCCTTCCCCTAAACTTTCCCTTGCCCTGTATCTTGCTCTCTTATTGGCTGTAGGTCATCGCCGATGTAATTTCCAGTCAAAACACATATCACGCTGCATGACTGAGTTGCAGACAGGTCCAGATATTTAGTATGCTAAATATCTCATGGGCATCTGCAAAAAATCTTTCCAAAAAATAGTCACAAAATCCCCCAAATAAGAGACAGTTCGGTGCTTGTTCACATGAGTGACAATCGCTTTGCGTCTTTGATAATACACACAAAGCGATTGTCACTCACGTGAACAAGCACCAATTTGCTTCCTTTTTGGGAACTGTTGGCAAGTGAAATTCAGGGCTAAAATTGAGCAGTGTGTATCTGGCATAAATGGCAATTTGATTAAGACTCACTCCCTCACTCCCTTTTCGTTTCCTTGCCACTGTTGCCTTTGGCTTGCTCAGTTGGGGATGTTCAATTTAATGAATCAATCAATAATACTATTGATTAGCATTACCAAACATGGACGTTTTATTATTATTTTAATTTAATACTGTGAAGCTGCTTTGATACAATCTGTATTGTGAAAAGCCGCGCGCTATACAAATATTCTTGACTTGACTTGACTTGACTCTGTAAATCGTTCAGAGTCGTTTACATCTGACTCCCTCACTGAACTGCAATACATTTTTCGGTCTGAATCGAAATGAAACAGGAACTGTGATGTATAGGCCTACTTTAGGATTCATTAGCAATGCACTCAATGAGAGCTGAAGCACTTCTAAACAACCATTTTTATTGAGTGAATCTAATTTGTCAACTAATTAAATAATTAGCTGAAACCTAAATGTTTCATTCATTTTCCTGCACCTGATCAGCTGAACTATTTAAAGGCTTATTTGTTTGTGAGCGGAATAGAAAAAGATAGGCACTATATGAAAAGCTCTTATTATTTGTAATCTGAGCATTTATGTTATGTATTGCAAAACTGTATTCTGACGAGAAAATATAATGTGCACTTTCTTTAATTCACACATGTAATCAGACTAACAACATGCAAACCCATTAATTGATGTTTTATGGCATATATCGTTGCTGATAAGTGCACCTTCTGTATCAGCCTCCTAACACAAGTTGTTTATAATAGGGTTACAGTTATTTCTCACGTCTTACAGTATTTGCCCTTTTTTTCCGTGGGTTCACTGCAGAATGATTTCATTACCGTAGCTGGGAGCTTCTGTTTGTGTGTGTTTGTCGCTCTTTGCAGGCGGCTGAGGAGAGGGAAAAACATATGCCCTTAAGTGCCGGACTCTGCCGAGTGTTTCTGACAGCACTGCTGAGAGACATTAAGCTCTTGAGGAAGCACATCACAGCTCTGGCCTCGCTCATGTACATTCGCATATAGCTGCACACACATGTTTGGGACTGTGAGTTTCGGCGATGCAAACAGGCCGAGAGCAACAAAGGGGAGATGGGGGCGGACTGCTGGAAACCTCACTCAGGTTTATGCTTGTTTATGCACAACAGACACTGGAAGGCACTCAGGCTTAGTGTCAGAGGCCCCTGGAATCAGAAGAGGTAGTTTGGAAGGAAATACAAAAGTGTATATCTGTATGTGATGACCCTCAATAGACCTGCGTGTGCGTGAGCGCGGGTTGAAATGCTGATTTAGAGGGTACAGATGGTCCGTACGAGATAATTAGCTTATTTTTATGTCCCTTTAGTGCTGTTTTTGCTCGTTTCTCCATATACTGTCCATGTATTCAGGTGCTGGGGATCCCCTTCGGTGGGTCTGTGACATCATCGCAGCCCCCCTGCTTGCGGCCCAGTTTGTCGTATACGATGACCGACTAAGTCATTTGGTTCCGAGGAGCCATGTGATTCAGGCCGACGTGAGGGACAATGCGGCATGACGGACCAGCCCTCTGTTCGTTACTCTAATCAGACATGGATGCGGGAGGGCGGCGCTGCCCGTCTATATGCCCGCTAACTCTCTTAACATGGCACGCAGGCCAGAACCCTCACCCATCGCCACAAGGCACCTGACACCATGCATTTAAACTATAGAATTACTGCTGGATGAGGCCGAGGGGCAGAGAGAAGAAGAAAAGAAGGTTAATGATCCTAAGGAGGAATACCAAGGTCCATTCAGATATTTTATAAAGATATATTAGTGTAGTCTAGCAGAAGCTGCAATATTCAGAATCAGCATCTTTATTTTCTGTCTTTTTAATTGCACAGATAAAGGAACAATCCAGTTTCAATTAAGTTATTCTATATGGTAACAATTTACAATAAGGTCTATTAGTTAATGTTAGTTAATTAACTAACATGAGCAATACATTTGTTACAGTATATTAATCTTTGTTAACATTGATAACTGTTCATGTAGTTCATATGAGCTCAGGTCCATTAAGCAATATTAACAGATACAAATGGATGATTAACCTACGCTTAATAATTGCTTTAGAAGTGTTTTTCATTGTTAGCTCAGATTAACACATTTTAACAAATGGAACCTTATTGTAAAGGGCTACCATTAATATTATGCCACAAATGTTTAAAATTTAGCCTGACTCATATTGACGCAAAATAAAAATACAGAGAAAGTTTTGCTTTAGGCCTTGAGGCAGGTGGGCTAGCCAAGTCTTTAAAAGCTGTGTAAAAGAACAAGAGAGGGAGGATGAGAGATTAAGTGGTTGTCTCCCAGTTTGTCAGTGTATGTGAGCTGACACACAGGGCAGCCAGTCCACTTCCTCAGCTTAATCTCTGTAATGGCCCTCAGACGCCAAACTGGTGGGGGGAAATTTGGGGAGACGCAGGAGAATAGAAACACTGAAAAAAGAGACACGCACCAGTTCAACCACATTCCCTCTCCACTGTCAAGGCCTTTACGTTTTGTGGTAGCACACGACATGCACGCTAACAAAGTCTCGTTGAAAAAAAAAAAAACATAAATTGATTTTTAAATATGTAATGTGCAATTGTAGTACATTAACTAACATATGGACATTGTGTTGTACATTAATTTATTTAGATGCCACCCTACAGACAATACGCCTACACACACACATTCACCCGGTCTGGCCTCCTTCAGGCAGCTTAGTAGAAACTGTTTTGTAAGGAGCAGGGGGAGATGGTTAACATCATTAATTAATGCCAGAAACTATGTAATTGGCCATCCATAATCTTCCATGCACGCAGAATTCTGACAGGCAGGCAGAGGTGTGCTCCACTGCAGAGACTGATAAACACACGCAGAAGATTAAATCGTAACGCATCACGCAAGTGTGTGTGTGCATGTGTTTTTCAGGAGGAAAATCTTAGTTTTTACCTTTTATAAAAGAACATGTTGGCTTCAGTTCAACTTTCAACAAAAATCTGAATGAGGCACTACAAATGAAAATGTGTTAAAATATTCACTTTTTCAAAAGTATAGCCAGAAGATGTAAACAATATTGTGCGGACATCATTTTTTAGTGTAAAAAACAACAACTGAATTGCTTACCTTTTCTGTGTATTATCCAATATCCAATGTTACTGTAACTGGAATTAACTTTTCCAACAATTTGCTCAATGCTAACTCAGAAATGACCATAGAAAGTGATCCATAGCCTTGATTTTTACAGTCACCCCCAAGGAATTACTTTAAATTAATTGTATTGTAGTCAACATTATGCCACAAATGCAATGTCAACAAAACTATTAATTAGTATATTCCTTGGATTAAACCTTTAATCCAACAATGGCACATGTTTTTCACTGATTCCTATGGTATCCTCATGTGAATGGATCGTTTCTTTTTTTCTATACAGTTTGACATGCTTTCACTTGAATATTGAATTCATTAAGTGTTGTGAAATGCCTTTCGGTTTTCACACTGATGAAATAAACTCCTCCTAACTTGGACATACTCGTCCGCCGCCCCCAGCTCAAGCCGGCGCACACATTCCCTCAGGCTGGCTGGCAGACAGGAGGCGGAGGCTGTGAGCGCGAGCAGGGCTGGCTCTCCGCTTTCCTGGGCGTCTGAGATGGAATGAAAGGAAAGATTAATGGCGTTTAGCACGGCGGTGAGACTCGTGCGTTCCTAATTAAAATCGGACGAACAAGCGCACGGCCAAGGATCAGTGGCTTTTAATGAGGAGCTTGTAGGCTGATTTGGGCATAATTTTCTGCTTAATAAGGCTGGTTTAAAAAGTCATTTTGGAGGGATGGCACTCTTTTGAACCTGCTCATTATCAATGAGGACACCTCACTTAAGTACTTCAGGAAACGGTGGCTTTAATTAATATAGAGCTGCCACGTGGCTGTGCTGACAAGACAGGGAGAGAGAGAGGAAGGGAGGGTTGAAATTGATGAAGAACTTTCAAGGGCAATGGTTTCATTAAGCGGCTTCATTACGAACTGAATAACTCTTTGTGTCATTTGAATTCCTGGCGCTTGCGCTGTACAGTGCAGACTGGGAGGTGATGTACTGTCACTCGACAAGTCTTGACATGAGAGAAGAGCTGTGTAGAGTCAGACATACTAACAGGCCCTAATGACCCCCCCGCCCCCCTTTAATGTCCCATTCAGAGTTTACAATTCACCACACACCCTTGTTATCTACATCAACGGGTGATAGGACAACGGGACAAAGCATTTGTAGCACAAGATTAGTGTTGTTAGGGGAGCAGGCGAACTCAGCGTGAGCGCTGGTAAGTCATGTACTCGTTCTCAGCGAGTCATTGGTTTCTGGACATGGCCCACGCTGCATCAGGTCCAGATGAGGCATGCGGGGTTCGAGAGGGATGTTTGGCCTGAAGGGCTGAGTGCAGGCAGGCAGGGAAGGAGGGGGGCGTTGAGATTTATCTAGACCAGTCGCAGTCGATCTCTTCTGCAGTGAATTGGGCTAAAGACTCTCAAAGCCTCCTCATCCCATTGTACTAATCTGCTTATGGATGATTCTACAGTTCAAGATCTTTATCACGGGAAAGTGCTTCACTCCAGGGATTCCCACTTAAAGCCCAGTCAATCACTAACACTCGTGTGCCTGTACCACTTTTCTCTTTTTAAACTGCTTTTATGTTCTGCTAATTACACCTCACTTTTGAAGAAGTCTGAACTTTGATTTATGATCGCTTTTTATAGATTGATTGATTGATTGATACATAATATTAACCTGTATACAAATGCAGTATATAAACATCTATGATATTCAGAATCTATAAACGCATGCAAACACAATATGGTTAATATGTACACCGTTTATAAACACATTTATACTAACACACAGAATAGTTAATATTAAAGTCCCCCTGTGGTGAAAACCAAGCTTTTAATGTCTATGTGGTGTTTTTAATTAAACTGGTCCTACCAGACTCTCGTACATTTCATTTGTACAGAGAGTCTGTCCACTCTCCATTGACAAGCGTTAACTTCCTTGAAGGCGACTCTGTTGAAGTTTAAAACTATTGGATCGGCCAAGAGCCACTCTGGATCTGCCATAACCAATCGCTAACGTTTGGTCATGACGAAACTTCATCTCAAACTAGCGCACGACCTCAACGTCATCGTTCTTAGCCACTCCCTCTGTTCGCTGATTGGACCGGTAAATTTTTTTAATGAAAGTCACAAATATACCGTAAACTCAGACGACATACTGAAGGAAAATTAAAATTGAGCGCAAGTACGTAAGAGGGCGGAGCCAGGCTAGTTTTTAATATGCTTTAAGACAAACCATGTGTGAATTCATAAGTCAACACCATTGCTGAGTATTTTTCTCCTTAAAACTGCAGTGAACCAAAGACCGTCTCAAAAACGCGGTTTGAAATCACAAGGTTTGTGACGTCACAAACCTTGTAACGAATCACGTCAACGTGCGATCGTCAACGAGTGGATCTCTGAGCTGGTGCGAGTGGGTGGAGGCGGGGCTCATTTACACATTTATAGAACCACGTATACTAAATGAGTCAAGAGTGTAGAGTTACATTCAAGCTATTTTAAGGCATGAATAAATTATTTTCAAGGAAAAAACTTTAAATATGTCAGTTTGGTGATCAAAGATGAGTTCTAAGGGATAAAATGACTACAGGGGGTCTTTAACATGTATAAACGTAATCAATGTTAAAAGCGATCAGTTGCCTTAACTTAAAAAAGTGAGGAAACCCGTTCCCTTATGCATAATTGAAAACATTAAGATATGAGGAATTGTCAAGTTCTCATAACAAATTTTTTTCAATTACGCATGAAGTTTATTACTTAATCATTTTAAGGCATCGGGTTTCCACACTTTTTTTAAGTTAGGTCAACTGATCACTTTTTTAGAGTGATATATATATATATATATATATATATATAGCTATATATATATATACACTCAATCTATAAACATATACAGATTTATTTTTGGTGTTTTTTTCCTTTATTCTGATAATACAGTTGTAGAGATGACAGGAATCAAAGTGGGGGAGAGTGGGAGACAGGATCGCCACAAACCAGTACTCGAACTCGGTCGCCCGAAACACATTTAAGAGGGCTGCCCACGAGGCCATCGTCTCTGACTAAACACATCTATACATCTTTCTATACATATTCATTCATTCTTTCTTTCTTTCTTACTTTCTTTCTTTCTTTCTTTCTTTCTTTCTTTCTTTCTTTCTTTCTTTCTTTCTTTCTTTCTTTCTTTCTTTCTTTCTTTCTTTCAGACACTGCTTGCTTCTCTCTTTTTTGTTTTTGTTGTTTACTTTCTCTCCAATTTTAATTTCTACCAAAACATTACAACCGATTTGAATGGGTTATAATGGTTTCTAATTCTGCAGAGTGGATAGAGGCACGCCCATGCAGTGAGCAGGAGCACACACACACACACACACACACACACACATACACGCACACACAACGGCTCATTTTAATCATCTCAATGGGATCCACAGACATGATTCCAGGCTTTTAGACTTGTTGATGTCATTCACACTCTTACCCCATGCAAACCCAATCAGTATCAGGTAATATCAGCCACTCTTTGAAGGATTAAAAAGAATAAATGGGGTTTTATGGCGTTTTGTCTGAGGGATAATGCCTCTGAAATATTGTAATAATGAAAATGGATTTGATTTATGTAATTTCTTTCTGACTTAGTTTTCTCCAGGATATGGGGGGTGGCAGAAGGGCTTCTTAACATGCTTTGACATTAAAGGGATCCAATTGTTTTTCAGTTCTTCTGCCCCTGAGATGGAAGCTTTAGAGTAGGATAGTGAGAGAAGAGATGTTCCCTAAAGCCTCCTCAACTAATACTAATATTCAAGATAAGCCCTTTCACAAATAACTTGTTATCGCACACGCAATACCACTGAAAGTCAATGATGTATAGTGTTTTTTTATATATATATTTATCTTCATTGTTTCATGTTTGTTTTGTTCCTTTGTAGCACAACTGCTCACTTGTTTTGAATCTGCAGGCTCATGGCTTTATCATGTTTACTGTAGAGGGACAATTTATCACCTCAATCCACTATAAAGCCAAATTACATTTGCGTTTATTCGTTTAGCAGATACTGTTTCTCTAAAGAGTCGTAACATTTTCCAGTTTGCGTAAACAGTGGTTTGAATGATCTCGATATTGATTGATTGATCTTTGCCAAAAGAAGCCATATTTTTTCCAGTTTCCAGTTCAAATTAAATTAAAAAAGACAAAAGGCCACAAAATAATTGCAAGAAAACACGCCTTTCTATTGAGCCGTCTTCACAGGCTGCACACAAGATTCAATTTATCAACAAATCCTTAAATTAATCATTCAAAAAGACTCACTGAATGCATCCGAGTGAATACTGAAACAACATGTTATTATAATTTCACTGGTGGAATAAAACACTCAAACATTTATTTACCCCACCGTTCAAAAGTTTAGGGTCAATCTCTCTCTTATACTCTTTTTCTATTTTCAAATATTTTAAATCCAATTATGTAATTTATTCCTGTGATACAAATCTGAATTTTTAGCATCATTACTCCAGTCTTCAGTGGCATATGATCCTTATACAGATTTATTTCTAATGCAGGACATTTCTAATTATTATCAATATTGAAAAATGGTTGTGCATAGCATTTTTGTAGAAACTGATACATTTTTCAGGATTCTTTGATGAATAGAAAGTTAAAAAGAGCAACTTTTATTTGAAATAGAAATCATTTGTAACATTATAAACATCTTTGCTGTCACTTTTGATCAATTTAATGGATATTGTCTTAATAAAAGTATCAATTTCTTTTAAAAAGTTAGAAACTTCCCTGTATAAACTAAACTGAGAGAAAATTTCGTAATGAATTCATATGAAACTGAATTGGAATTGAATCTCAGTGGAAATCTAAATGAGTTGAGAGCTTAGTTTATAAAGCAGAATCAAATTGAATCAGAAATATGTTTCAAATGAGGAAAACGCGATTGAAATGAGCATGCTATAAGATGAAATGCATGAATTATGCCTAGATGTCATGGCTTTGCAAATCTAAGTAAACCTCATTCAAGACGCTGTTATTACTCAGCCCTGCCATCTGCATTTTGACAATTAGAGTGTGTAATGACAAGTGTTTGGTTTTATGTGATTAGAGGTGTGTTATGGCCGGTCCTGCACCCCTCTGCTGCTCAGGTTGATGTGACAGCCCTCCATCCATCATGCTGAGAGGGGCCGATCCATGAGAGGGTGAGGGGGTGTATCTGAGGTAATATTCTCCCTCTTAATTACTCTGGAAGGATAATGGCCCAGATGACTTTGAGGAGGATCAAGACAGAACACAACAGCAAAACTGATACTGGAATCACTCTCACATTCAGTATGAAGAAACATATATGGCCCTCAAAAGCTTCTTAAACAGCCATAGAGTGTTATAGAGTGCATAAGTGCATAGCGTGTGTGTGTGTGTGTGTGTGTGTGTGTGTGTGTGTGTGTGTGTGTGTGTTCGTAAGCTTTCGAGGAGGTCTCTTCATTACTGCCACTCCCCTGCACTTCCTCAGATAATCCCCACACCCTGCAGAGACTACAGGAAAACTGGCAGAAACACACACACACACACAAACGCTTACGATCTGCACAAACCACTTCAAGCTGTAAATCAACTCTATAGGATGTTTTTGAGCCATTATTGGAAAATTAAGCATTTTGCTCTCTTCACAGCAAGCTTACACTGGAAAAAAAAAGGATTTACTCCAAAACAATTGCTAGAAAATTGCTAGTAAATTTCATTAATAATTACAAGGAAATTGCAAGTAACACGTTGAATCAAATGTGAAATTTTGAAGAATGAAGCAGAAATAGCATTTTCTTACTCCAATAATCTTTTATTACAACTTTCATATTTACGGAAATCCCTACTACGTTAAATCTATTTGTTACAATATGAAATATTTGGGTTTTAAGTATAAAACAATTATTTACTGAGGTTTAAACTAAAAAAAATAACAAATATTTGGAACTTAATTTAAGATACATTATTTATCTGCAAATGTATCTTGTTATAAGGATGTTTAGATTTCATTATTGTAAACCAAGACAAAAATACACATAGGAAAACAGTCTTAAATTGTTTCACTGCCCTTTTCATATGAACAGCCAAAAACCTTTACATTCTCCACCTGAAGCTTTTTGGGCCAATGGTTGACACTCTGTCCCTGTCAACCAATCATCTCTGGCCCGTGTATTGTTATCACATAACAGCAAACAATGGCTGATCCGTATCAGAGACTTACGACAGATAAATTTGCGTTCCTCTCTTATATTCAGAACATGGGATTTTCCATCATGTTCTTGGCTCTCTTTTCATTTTAATCATGACAATGGGATCAGATAATCCAGGCCAGAGAGTGGGTTTTGATTGTTCTGATTGAGTCTCTTTTGTTGGGCAGATATGTAATATGGAGTTGTAAGAGGATTTAACACAGTAGATTGTCTGATTTAATCATGTTTGCAGAGGTAAAGCAGCACTTACATGCGTGGAGGGGGTTAAAACAGAACATGGCAGTAGTTTGAGGCAGTGAAGGGTTTTGTTTAATTCTCAATGGTTTGATCGCCGGTTTATATGTTTCAGACGGATATTTGAAGCTAAAACTCCCCTACACTGCAAACATGAATATGTGCAGTTATTACCTTAAGGAACTTTTTCCACCAGAAGTGGCCCTTAAAAATTACACTAAATTATGTGGCTCTTCATTTTAACCGCATGCACATTCAAGCAGCATTGCCCAGGGCACACACACCTTGTGCAGATCAATTGGTTTAATTGCTTATATATTTACCAGCATATATTTGTTGTGGTTTACATGTGGGAGTATAATATTAAATATTAAGATAAGAATAAGAATATTAAATATTTTCTTGCAGTTATATTTATTCTTTCTATCTCCATCAGTGAGAGTTTCAGTCTAGATGAGAGAGTGAAAGGCAGTGCGACACACACACACACACACACACACACACACACACACACACACACACACACACACACACACACACACACACACACACACACACACACACAGGGCAGCATGGAGTGTGTGGGGATTAGGGGGAGATATACTCACCCCGTCTATTAATCCCCTCAGTAGCAGGAGAAAGAGTCTGCTCACACACACACACACACACATACACAAATGCATGACATTTTAGCATGTCTGAATGGCGTTGCTTTATTTCTGTAGACCGGCAGACTGTTTGAGTCTGGTTTACAATGACAACATTTCTGTTTGTGCATCGTGTCTGTGTGTGCATGTACATTTACTGTCAGTTACCGTCTTAATTCAGAAGTGACCATCTGACAGTGCCAGATCCAGTGATTACTTGTGTATAATCTATATGACTGGATGTTTATTGTGAAGTGTTAGTGTGTATTTGTGTATGGATCTGTGCTATCAGTCATTATTTACATTAGAGCTGAAGGGTTTTCTGTGGTCTCTGCTCTAATGCTCTGCTGTAATCCAGCTGAGAGCTCGAGCCTGTCTCAGACTGAGGAACAATCTCCCTCACAACCCTCACACACCAATACAGAAACATTCTGTTTCCTTCATCTCATGTAGCTCTTCCCAACCTTTGTATTTATAGTGGGATCCAAAAGACTGAGGCCCCATTGGGAATAAAAAAAAAAATCTAATTTAAACCTAACAACCGGTATAATGTTTTGAGAATTTTAAAATAAAGCACCACTAGTCTTATTATTACTATTGACCTACGTTAAACATATTTTTCCGCATGTGAAAAAAATATCCAGCAAAACGCGCCGGCGGTTGTGGAGTCCATGCAGGAAGAGCAGCGTTTGACACACAAGTGCATGTAAACACTGGCGCCTAATTTCCAAGTCTGGTGGAAAGTTATGCAGTCCAGCAGTGCTGTTGCAACCGGCAACACTACACCTACGTACCATCCTAAACACTGTACTAAATACAGATAAAGCTAATGCTAAAAATCTACACTATTCTAACTGATGCAATACTATGCTACTAACTAACTATGAGTCTAACAACACTAACAACTATGCTAAATAACTAGCTAGGCTACACAAAATAATCTAAATAACTATATAAATGCTATGCTAACTAGATGCTAAAATACGCTATCCTGATCGTTTTCAATACTCGTAATTCCAATTTCCAACTCCTGACTCGCTACAGTGGTTTTGACGGAAGCAGATGCTTTTATACCAGGGGCTGCGAGGGGCGTGACAGAGTAGCGATACAGAGTACCCCTACGTCACAGAGTACCCCTACGTCACAGAGTACCCTACGTCACAGAGTACCCTACGTCACAGAGTACCCCTACCTCAAGAGATTCCGTTAATCCTGAAGAAGGCAGCACTCAGACGTTTTTACACCATATATTTGAAAATTAAAACACTTTATACTCAAATGTTAAAAAAAGTACTCGAATCAATGAACAGCATTTATGAAGCTCCATTCTTACAGATCATTAACTAAAAAAAGTTGGTTTAGTGTTTAGTTACCCTTTAATAGAATTACATGTATAATGTTTTTAAATCATTTTTAAATAGTTCTATTATATAGTGTGTAACTCTCCAGCACACCAAATGATTGCCATTATTATGTTTCCTGGTATTAGAATGGTGCTTCAAAGAACACCACAGTAGGCTAATACCATGGTATTATTTTGATAGTTTTGTTAGTGAAACATTATCCAGTTATAACAAACTGTTATAACAAAATGATCCTAGATCATAAATCAGCAATGCATATTAACAGGTTCTCCAGTCATTGATGTTAATACCAGTAACATTCTGTTAATATCATAACTACACACATTAAGGTGCATCAGCTCTCAAAGTACATCTGTTATCATCATGTGCCACATGTGCCATTTGGATCAGACGATCTCTTCCAGACAGGAGAGACAGACCCCCATCTGCCTCTGTCTCTCCTCCCCAAGAAAGAGATCTCCTCTCTGGGTCATGGGTGGGCCTCTTCCCTCCCCTGCGAAGTATCATAGCTGCTGATTTGTGTGTTCATATTTAATGTGTGTTTGTAAGTGATTATAACTGATATCAGGTCACAGAGGCTCAGATTAACACCAATAACTGTAATGGCGACCAGCTGTTTAGTCTCTTACTGGAGTCTCTCTCTGTCTCTGGTTAAAATCACTCACTCTCCTGTCCTAGAGATTGTTCTAGATTAGGAGGGGGTGTGGCGGTGAATGGGGGTTTTGTGCTCAACCAAACGATGATCCATATTAAATCTCTCTAAAATGAAAATTGCAAAGATTTAGCCAGGGATCATGAGCAGTGGTGAATTTAATCACAACCTGCTGGTGGTGAAGTGAGTGTGTGTAATGTACCAGCATTGTGAACCAGGATTACTGTATTTATTTACTGTTAATGTACACTGTAAAAAATGGGATTATAGCAACAGAACATTTCATTGCTTTATACAGTGAATAAGTGTAATGAATCTAAGGCGTAAGTTTACAGTAAAATATTGTTAAATTTACTGTTCTTGGACATGAAAAAGAACACGCCACGCTGCCTTATAATTTACTGTGAAAAATTGTAAATTGATATTCCCATAATTCCTTTATATTTGATGGTTAAATGTTTATTGCATTATTTTAGTGTTGTGTTTGTCACCATTTTGTATTGTTTCGTGCACCTTCAATATATTATAATTACCTCAAGTTGTGGAAAGGCTTTTTGGTGAGCTTTGACTCTACATGTGGCTTTCTCATTACCACCTGTGTTTTTATGGTGGTATATTAACATTATCAGTTAATGAAATGTATGTTTTTTTTACTGTATATTTTTACAGTAAAGTTCTGGCAACCTCAGATGCTGTTATTCACCATGTAGTTTTACAGCACATTCTTAATGAACATTTTTTTTTTAAAAGGTATTTTCTTGCAAGAATTCACACACTTTCTCTTGATCTGAGCGGTAACTTTACTTTACATCTGTGAGTCACATGTGTTGTGTTTTCTACCCCAGGGCTGTGTGTGTGCGTGTGCGTGTGTGTGTGTGTGTGCTTTGCTGTGACACCTCTGAGTGTGAGACTCATGTCTGACCGTCCTACTTGTGCTCACCTTCATCTGTGTCTGTTCTTTCCCTAAACACACGTGATGGATCACTCGCCTCTGAGCAAATCTCTCTCTCTCTCTCTCTCTCTCTCTCTCTCTCTCTCTCTCTCTCTCTCTCTCTCTCTCTCTCTCTCTCTCTCTCTCTCTCTCTCTCTCTCTCTCTCTCTCTCTCTCTCTCTCTCTCTCTCTCTCTCTCTCTCTCTCTCTCTCTCTCTCTCTCTGTATGTGTGTGCTCCTGGCTTGCTCTCTATATCTCGTTCACACACACACACACACACACACACACACACACACACACACACACACACACACACACACTGTCTTTCCATCTCTGTCTGTCTTCAGTAAGTGTGCTTGGCTGTTGATTCGTTCTCAGAACACAGTCGTGTATAGAGCAGATGGTGACCGTATTCAGTTTTCCAGACTTGCATTAAACGTTCGTTATCGACCACAAATGCAGCCAAGCTCTTCTTCCACCACCAGCACCCCCTCAACCACCATAAACTTACCCCCTCCACACACACACACACACACACACACACACACATTCTCTCTCTTTGTCTTGTCATAGAACAAGTTGCTTGTAGATCCATTATCTCTTGGTACTTTTTCTATCATATAAAATATTATTATACAACAAAACTGCATTTACTTGTTAAAAAAAATACAGTAAACCAAGTAATATTGTGAAATATTATTACAAATTGAAATAACTGTTTTCTTTTTTAATATATTTTACAATGTAATTTATGCCTGTGAATGCAAAGCTGTGTTTTCAGCAGCATCACTCTAGTCTTCAGTGTCACGTGATCCTTCAGAAATCATACTATGCTGATTTGCTGCTCAATAAATAATTCTCATTTTTCATTATCAATGTTGAAAACTGTTGTGCTGCGTAACATTTTTGTGGAAACCGTGATGCATTTTTTCAGGATTCCTCGAATAGAAAGTTAAAAGGAACAGCAGTTTTTTTTAAATAGAAATCTTTTGAAACATTATAAATGTATTTACTGCCACTTTTGATAATTTTATTGGATCCTTGCAGAGTAAAAGCTTTTAATTTTTCCAAACCTTACTGGTCACAATCTTTTGATTATCATTATATCGGATTGTCTGTCATTGTGCTGGAGAATTGTCACTTTGTGGACAGACAAATTGCGTACTGTCCAGAAACGCAGTGTTAATCTCCATGTTGCATGCTGAGTAATACTTGTTTGTTGTAAAAAATGTTTGAAGTGGGGATAAGTAAAAGTAAAGCTCTGTCTATGAGTATCATGTCCAATCGTATCTATAGCATGATTTTTTTTATCGTGCAATTTATACACAAGAAAAAGTTTTTACGTGCATATGATACGTATATACGCATATGATGTAAACCCCTTGGGTAGGATTAGTGGAGTAGGTGTGTATTACAGGCCATAAAGTGCGTATGTACGCGAAAACTGCGTATCATATGCACGTAAAAACTCTTTTTTGTGTATAAATTGCACGATAAATACAATTCGTGCTAGATACATTGCATGAGATCGTGTTGGATATTCTGATATAAAGCAACAGTTTTAAATGTAGCAACTCCACTTACAGGAATTACATCAGTAAAATAAGAACTGCACATCAGATAATTAACTATTTTTACTGAATAATTTTAGTAAGTGCTTTAACAAAAACAAGCTTCACATTTCTATATTTAACTCAGGATCATCCTATTGACTTCATTACTGTAGAAGCATTTTGCGTGCTTTTATAAACTTTAAACCTTTTTTAATGATATTTATTTATCTGAAGTATTTATTTATTTAGTAACTCATTTATTTATTTTAAAAAATCTATTTGTGTCTATAAATCAGAGCTTTCAAGCTGTATCCACCAAGCTTGTCATGGTCCTCCAGTTCTCCAATCTCAGTCTTCCTCCAATCTTAGTTTTCCCATATTGGATGATCAAAGATCCCCAAAATCCTGAAAACTTCTACTAAAAATTTCTAATAAAAAACACCTCGAATTTTTTAAGCTACCAAATGCGTTAGCTTAAAAACACATAAAGGCTTTTTCAACTTTTACCAAGTTCCAGGCAAGACTTTGTCAAATTAATATGTCGAGGGCTGCAGGTGTGGCGATAAAATCCAGAAGACTAATTGGCCACTGGTTCCCTCAAGACATTCCTATTCTCAGATAATTTTTTTTTTTTTTTTTTTAAGTTTATGGAGGAATAAAATGTTTTGAACAATTTTTTTTTTGAATTTTTATTAGTAGCCTACAATTTTTGTGAAGACTTTAAAATAAATTAATAAAAGAATACATCAAATCAGTCAGAAGTGAATTATGCATATACAATAAGTTGTGGTTACTTTACTTTTTTCAAGGCAAAGGGTTTCCTTAATTTAAGTAGACAGAACTCAGAAAAACTTGTTCGTTTTAAGTTTTTGAGTAATTGCAATTTAATAAGATTAAGTTAATCCAACTTCAAATTAAAAGTTATCACAAAACATTTATTTTGTTTAAACTTTTACTTGTTTACTTGGTCAACTTGAAATTGGAATTGTCAAGTTTACATACATGTAACTTATTTTTTTCAATTCCACATAAGTTTATTTACTTAATAATTTTAAGGCAACAGGTTTCCTCACTTTTTTAAGTTAAGTCAACTGTTCACTTTGTCAGTGTTTCGGGTTTTTCAATTTATGAGTAAAATAAGCCTGTGGTAAACATAACTTGACGATAGGTTTTGTTCTACAACGTAAACTGCACACATTTACACCCCAAACTGTCTTACTTATTAGAAACATACCTTTAAAAAAAAGTCAAAAATAACAGCTTTAAAATTCACGTTTTCGGTATGTGTGTGTAATTTACGTTGTAGAGCAAAATGTTCAAGTATCATCAAGTTATGTTTACCACAGGCCTTATTTTACTCATAAATTGAAACCATAGGAAAATCTTGAGGGAACCAGTGACGAATTAGTCTTCTGAGTTTTGATGTCATTCCTGCACCACTCTTGTCTTGACAAAATCTCCTTATAGTTTAAATTGGCACATTAATTAAATTCAACAAGTCAATTGCTCCTCTTATGTGCAGAATGCACGTCTTTTAACATCATCTCATCTCTTTTGCCTCTCTCTCTCTCTCTCTCTCTCTCTCTCTCTCTCTCTCTCTCTCTCTCTCTCTCTCTCTCTCTCTCTCTCTCTCGCTGTAATCAGAATTACAGAGAAAGATAAACCCTGTTAGCAGTGAATAAGCTCTAATCTCCTTCATGAGGCAAAGATGAACACTAATCCACATCTGTCCATACAAAATGTTTACCACTTATATTTCATACTGTCCTTCACATGCCATGTATACAATCAGTCATATGTATGAGAGAGAAGAATATATATAAACTATATGTGTATGTAATGGAGTGCATGTTGTATAAAGTTTTTTTTTCACATTTGCAATGCACAGAGCTTTTTTGGACAAATTGAGCTTATGGTCAAGACATAAATATGCAGCTATGAATGATTTAGCTTATGCATTACTCAAGATTACTCAGCGAGGTCAAAGCTTAAAGGCACTGGCATGCCATTGTGTAGGTGTTGATGATCACATAATAAAGGCTGAAAGAGGGAAAACAAGACACTTATGGAAGAAACTTCTGCTAATACCACGCTAACTGCATTTGCACTGTGATTCAGTTAGTTGTAAGTTAACCAAAAACTATTTATACAGACATTGACTGTATATGCATGGTGCATGGGCATTAAATGGTCTTTATTTCATCTCTAGGTCTCCCAAGGCGCTAGACCAGATCAGTGCTGGGTCTGATTTTTGTATGAATCATCTGTGCGATAGGACACCATCTGGCAAAAGCCCGATTAAGAAGACAGAGTGTATTTTGGCTGACCACGCTTTTGCTCATGCATTGAGCAGAGTGTATTGAGCTCAATATCACCTTTATATATATATAGCCTATATATATATATATATATATATATAGGCCTATATATCCTTTAATTTAGAGTAACTTTGGAGTGATTTGACGCGCCTAATATGATGTTGTTTCTCTAAGCCTCTCTTTTCTGTTTTAAGAGGATGTAGAATATTCCATAAATTGACAAAATAATGAATATCCAGAGAAACAGTTTATTTCTCAAGAGTTTGCTCTTTCATTGCTCAGTAAAATTCCTTAGGAAAAATATAAGAGACAACTGCTGACAATTGTAGATATAGAGGTATACAATTAATATGGATACACCTATACCATTTGGTCTTGGAAGAATTTGATGAGAATCTTGAGATGTCTAAAGCAAGGGATGTCAAACTTTATAGAGAGAATGGAGAGATGAAGTAGGGACTGTGTTTTGCATATTAAGCCTGCTCTATAAAACATGCATACACTACAATATTAAATGCTCACATTGTAATCCATTCAATGAATCATTGTTGATGGAACAAGTCATATGCAATACTTGTACATTACATTTAATTGTGACATTTTAATGTGGGAGGAACAATGAAGCTGTGAACAGCTGTGAAGTTGAATTATTATTATTCTTTTTTTAAATCCACAACTATCAGTTTGATATCCAATAATAATTGATAGACCACTGTCAAGGTAAAAAAAAAAAAACCTGTTGAAATCTCTTATTTCTCAATAGAAAGCAAAAGACTGTCGCAAAAGACATGCGTGGTAACTCTGTACCAGATGTTTCAGAGCACATAATTCACAGAAAGATATTGGCAGTTCAACACCAGAACAATGTCAAATGTATTTGTTTGCCATTTACTTATGACCTGGAAGTCATCTTTGAGTGAAATGGAGATATTTGACGGCCACTGTATGATTTGAAATGTTATGTTGTCATAGTGTTCGTATGGTCATACTGTACTCCATCCATCCATCCATCCATCCACGTCTCTATCACCCCCCACTCTCCCTCTCTCTCACACACACACACACCTACACACAGCGTGGTGGGCCACCTGTCTCTAATGGCTGTGATCTGCTGAGTTGCGTAACCAGAATGTCCATCAGCTCCGGCCTCCTGCTGACAGCGCCGCAGTGGTCCGTGTGTTTGTGTGTGTACACTCGTGCAGAATTCTGCATCTATTAGCGTTCGAGCATAACCCATGGATTCCTGCCGGTCAGAAAACTTTCAAGAGGCGTCCTTGTCCCAAGGAAATTACGAGCGCTTTTCACCCACACTGTGAGCTGCCCACTGCCCCAGATGACTTAATCTGTTAAGCGACGTTTACCACTGAGGACGGCGCCTAATAGAGAATCTGCAGTGATTTAAAGGGATTGCTTTAATTACTGTGATCTGTGCGCCGTATTTATTTAGTAGGATCTAAAGTAAAAAGCCAAGCGTTTGGCACATAACTAATGCGAACCATTAGTCTGATTATGTTGTCTTGTACTCTGCTACGAGCCGTGCACCTCTCGCTCTCTCTCTCTCTCTCTCAGGAGAGACGGGGTGTAATGGCTTTTAAATAATGGTTCATTGTTGCAGTTAATCCAGATTAACGGAGGATACGCTGTCTCCGTTATGTGGTTAAGAATGAATCTGTCTACTGACTTTTTGGCACAAATTTCATTTATGATCCAAATCCCATAGTAACTGCGATACAGCTGTTCTCCCAACCTGCACTGATATTCATTAATTAAACTTTTGTGTGTGTTGTTGGGACGTCAGTGACAGGACACACACCTAATTGCAGGCCTGGACATCTCGTTGAATATTTGATGGAATGTATTTTACAGTGTTCTTGGACATGTGAGTGAGAAGACAGCTTGACCAGGCACCGTGTTCCAAAATCCTCCCCCGTGCAGTCCACACTTCCCTCACGTCCATCTCTGATGTGTGTGTGTGTTTGGCGTGGTGGTGTTAGAGGTGTGAGATCGGCGTGGATGTGCTGCCAGGTGGCTCGGCCCACTTGTTGGCCATTGACTTTTACCTTAAATACTGTCTCTCTGATCCAGTCTGTTATTCAAAACTTCACTTAAAAAAAATGGCATTTCTTTCATCATTAACTCACTCTCATGTCACTCCAAACCTGTATGACTTACTTTCTTCTTCTGAACACAAGAAGAAATATTTTGAAGAATGTTTCTGTCCATACAATAATAATCAATGGGGTGAAAACAACATTGGACCCAACTGACTTTCATGGACAGTTTGTGCACACATACAGTCATGGTCAGAATTAATGGCACCCCTGGTAAATATGATCAAAACTGGCTGTAAAAAAAAACAAAATCTGCCTTGTTTATCCTTATTATTTGATCTTTCATTCAAAAAATTGGCAAAATTCTAACCTTTCATTTAAGTAAAAGAATTGAGAGTGGGGGGGGGGGGAAATCACATTATGAAATAAATGTTTTTCTCCAAAACACGTTGGCCACAATTATTGGCACCCTTTTATTAAATACTTTTTGCAATCTCCTTTTGACAAGATAACAGCTCTGAGTATTCTCCTGTAATGCCTCATGAGTTTGGAGAACAACTGACCAGAGATCAGAGACCTCTATACATACAGAATCTCTCCAGATCCTTCAGATTCCCAGATCCATGTTGGTGCTTCTTCTCTTAAGTTCACTCCACTCGTCAGGTCAGGGAACTGGGACGGTCATGGCAGAAGCTTCATTTTGTGCTCCGTAACAAATTTTTGTGTTGATTTTGATGTTTGTTTTGGATCGTTGTCCTGATGGAAGATCCAACCACGGCCCATTATACGATTTCTAGCAGAAGGCGTCAGGTTTAGATTTTTTACCTGTTGATATTTGATAGAATCCACAATGCCATGCACCTGAACAAGAAGTCCAGAACCTCCAGTAGAAAATATGCCCACAACATTAAAGATCCAACGGCATATTAACTTGTACACATGGGGTACTTTTTATCCTTGTGTGCACCAAACCCATCTAGCGTGTTTGCTGCCAAAAAGCTCTTTTTTTAGTTTCATCTGACCACAGATCCCTGTGCCGTTTGAAGTTCCAGTCGTGCCCGACAACTGAATTTGCTGGAGTTTGTTTTTGGATGAGCGAGGAGGATTTTTCTTGAAACCCTCCCAAACAACATGTGATGTAGGGGTTGTTTGATTTTTTTTTTAAATAAGCTTTCTGACCCCAAGACTCAACTAACCTCTGCAATTCTCCATCTGTGATCCTTGAAGACTCTTTGGCCACTCAAACTTTCATCCTCAGTCCATTAAGGCAATATAGACACACGTTCTCTTCCAGGCAGATTCTAATAGGGTGAAGTCAGGTAAAGTGGGACACTTTTTGGTAAATTCCATTTTAAACAACCTAAATCAGTTAGAATGTATTCAAATTGTATGTGTTTTGTTTAAATAGATTGTAATGAAGGCCACTATGGTGACATTTTCCCAATTTATGTATTTATTAACAAACTGTTCATCTTTAAACATCTGACACCCTCTTCAGCAAACTGGAAGCAATCATGTTGAGTGGGACACTTTGTTATGGCGCTTTTCCACTGCATGGTACGGTACGGTACGGCACGGCACGCTTTGGCGCTTTTCCACTGCATGGTACGGTACGGCTCGGTTCGGTACGGCTCACTTATGGCGCATTTCCACTGCATGGTACGGTACGGCTCGCTTCGGCTCGCTTTAAATGGTACCACCTCTGTTGAGGTTCCAAGCGTACCGTACCGATACTAAATGTGACGTGAAAACACTGCAGATCACTGATTGGTCAGACAGAATCGTCACTTCAGCGTCATTGTATTTGCGAGACGAGACACTAAACCCGCTAGATTTAAATAGCCAGACAACAGCCAACGCGGTAGCACCTGTTTTTAGAGTATTTACTTGACAAAAAAAGTAAACAAAAAATCAAACAAGAAATGGCTGAATCGTGGTCAGTGGACGAGGTGCAGACATTCCTCTCGTTGGTTGCCGAGGAGCGGAAGTAGCACAGCTCTTAGCCGCACACAGCCACCACCGGACCTACAACGATTAACGATCAGTCCCACCCACTTTGAAGCGGTACTAACTGCAGTGGAAAAGCAACCGAGCTAAAGCGAGCCGAACCGCTCCGCGCCGAGTCGAACCGAGCCGTACCATGCAGTGGAAAAGCGCCATTAGGGAAAGTGGGACACTATTTTATGGTTAAAATGAACATGAGAAATACAAACCCAATTCCAATGAAGTTGGGATGTTGTGTAAAAGGTAAATAAAAACAGAATACATGAATTGAAAATGTTTGACGCGTTATGAAGCGCAATACAACAACGGAGACCTTCAATTAATTAATACGTGGAAGGATTTTTTAAAAATGCATTTCTGGAACTAATGCAAAAATTGTAACATTCTAAACTTCACTACATTCAATGAATGGAACTTTCATTAAGCCTACATCCTTTTACCACCTTTTATCAACTTCAGTGAACACATCCAAGACAGATGAAGTCATCGTCATCCATTAGTCCGTTGAGCTCTCCACAGGACTCATGATACCACCGTCGGCAGTGGCAGCAAGCCACCCATTCCTCATTGGCCTTTGGGTCACTTGCATCCCCATAGACCCCCTTGCAACCAGTTCCCTGAACTGTTTGCAGGCGAGGAACGGCAGCTTTTTGGGGGCGGACACCAGCAGGCTTACGCACTTTGGTTGTTTTTGGTTTCTTTTTGTCTGCTTTGGCCTGGACAAAGTTGAAGTGTTCCTGGCTTGTTAGGTGGTAGCTGGGTGGCCTAACCATCATCCTCTTCTTTCCCCTCTCTCTTATAGGTACTTCAATAAGGTCTGAGAACCTTACAATGGAAGCCCACTCAGCTGTCCCACTCAACCAGAAATGCACTGTCCTACTGTATAGGCTACATAAAATTCACTGTAGTTTCCTGGTATACTGAATACTAGTGGCAATAAAACACCAACAACTTATTAACACAAATTATAATTGCCACATTCACGTTCGTTGGATTCAGATAACTGAACACTTTTAGTGCAACTCACTTTGAAAGTGCCGTGAAAGGTGCAAGAAGCAACGTCTTTTGCATGTTTTCCTAATGAGCTTAGGCTGATTTTATCAGATATTTTCTTCTTCTTTTTAAGGCAATCGTCACTACTACTGTTGCTCATGTTTTGATACTTTGATTTGAACAAAACAAAACCCTAAGTGTCACGGAACACACACTGGAGAGAGAGATCCAAATGCAATGACTTTATTTAAGGGTAATTAGTTCAGGCAGAGGTCAAAATCCAGGCAAGCAGTCCAAAACAAGAAACAAAACACAAGGTAGACAGAACGAGAACAACCGAAGTGTGGTGACTATAAACAAGGACTCCGTAACAAACACTAACACAGACAGGGCATATATACACACAGAACTAACAAGGTGACGGGAAACAGCTGAGTGCAATAATCAGATAAGTGACAGAACAGAATGCTGGGAATTGTAGTCTAATGTGAAAGACACCGTGAGAACGAGGACCTCTAGTGATAACCCAGGGAAACACAACCAGACACTGTGACAGAACCTCCCCTCTAAGGAGCGGCTACCAGACGCTCCATGACAGAAAACAAGACAACAGAAGAGTCCAAGAGGAAGGTGGAACGTGGAAAATCCGAGGGAGAGATGGGAGGGCCAGGACCATGCAGGGGAACAGGGACAGGGGGTGATGGCTTAGCTGGCGGCCAGGGCGGAGACGACGACCCCTCGGGCGGCCAGGGCGGAGACGACAATCCATCGGGCGGCCAGGGTGGAGACGACAATCCATCGGGCGGCCAGGGCGGACCAGATAGTTCAAGTGGCCATGGTGGAGAGGACTCCTCGGGTGACCACGGCGGTGACGACCCTTCGGGCGGCCATGGCGGTGAAAACCAAGGCGGAACGGGAACAGACCCTGGCTCAGGAACCGGAACCGAGTCCGGAACCGGAACAGGCACAGACACTGATCCTGCTGGCTCAGGAACATACACCAGCTCAGGAACAGGAACAGACACCGACTCAGGCACAGAAACAGACACCGACCCAGCGGCGGCCATCTTGTCTAGGGACACTGGAACAGACTCAGAAACAGGAACTGGTTCCGGCTCCGGCACAGGCTCTGGCTCAAGCACAGACACTGGCTCCGGCTCAGGAACCAGGGCGAGAAGCTTGGGCGGGGCCGGCAGGGCGAGCAGCTCGGGCGGGGCTGGCAGATCAGGTTGCTTAGGGACAAGCAACAGTCTCTGGATCGGCAGACGGGACGTGAACGATCTCTGGATCGGCAGACGTGACGTGAACGGTCTCTGGATCGGCAGACGTGACGTGAACGGTCTCTGGATCGGCAGACGTGACGTGAACGGTCTCTGGATCGGCAGACGTGACGTGAACGGTCTCTGGATCGGCAGACGTGACGTGAACAGTCTCTGGATCGGCAGACGTGACGTGAACAGTCTCTGGATCGGCAGACGTGACGTGAACAGTCTCTGGATCGGCAGACGTGACGTGAACAGTCTCTGGATCGGCAGACGTGACGTGAACAGTCTCTGGATCGGCAGACGTGACGTGAACAGTCTCTGGATCGGCAGACGTGACGTGAACAGTCTCTGGATCGGCAGACGTGACCTTCTTCCTCCTTCTCCGCCTACGATGGCAAGGCGGTAGCATCGAGCCCACCGCCTCAGGTGAAGTTCCACTCACCGGCTCAGGTGTGTCGGTCATCTTCTCAGGAGACCCAGACGTGACTGCTGTATCCCACTGACTCCGATGCTCAAGGTATCTGGTAAAACCCCAAAAGTCCAAGACTTCCAGACCCTTCATTTCCCACCCCGGCAATGGGTCATCAAATTAATTTTAATGCTGCCTCATTGTATCCCATTCCCCTCGAGAGCGTCCAAAATGACTGAGCTATGCAACCCACCGGCAGGCCCTGCTGACGAAAGCTCATCAAATTTTGGACAAGCCCCATCCTCTCTTTCTCCGTGGTAGGAGGGAGGATACGGAACCCCATCATGCTGGATCTCTTAGGTGACGGAGTCCTTCTGTCACGGAACACACACTGGAGAGAGAGATCCAAATGCAATGACTTTATTTAAGGGTTATCCGTACTCACAAACTAGTTCAGGCAGAGGTCAAAATCCAGGCAAGCAGTCCAAAACAAGAAACAAAACACAAGGTAGACAGAACGAGAACAACCGAAGTGTGGTGACTATAAACAAGGACTCCGTAACAAACACTAACACAGACAGGGCATATATACACACAGAACTAACAAGGTGACGGGAAACAGCTGAGTGCAATAATCAGATAAGTGACAGAACAGAATGCTGGGAATTGTAGTCTAATGTGAAAGACACCGTGAGAACGAGGACCTCTAGTGATAACCCAGGGAAACACAACCAGACACTGTGACACTAAGTATTACTCTGGTGTGTAACTCATCCCGAACTATTTGTGCGAAACAGACTTTTCACCTGGTGGAACATAAAACGTGCTCAATCTATACATTGAAATGGTCACAAATTTAGAGACCAAGATGCCATAGAGACTTAAAGGGATAGGTCACCCAAAAATGGAAATTCTGTCATCATTTACTTACCTGTATGAGTTTCTTTCTTCTGCTGAACACAAAAGAAGATATTTTGAAGAATTTCGAAAACCAAACAGTTGATGGGCCCTATTGACTTCCATAGTATTTTTTTGTTTCCTATTTGGAAGTCAGTGGCTACCGTCAATTGAACATTCTTCAAAGTATATTCTTTTGTGTTCAGCAGAAGAAAGAAATTTAAGGTTTGGAAAAACACAAGGCTAAGATTTTTGGTTGGACTATCCCTCTAAGGAGGCTCTTATGACTTGGTCTAGTAGCAAACACCTTATACTGTGCTAAAAAAAACACTTAAAACACTTTAGCAACTTCATAGCAACACCCGGGCAACCGCGCACAACATCCAAGCATCATGGTAGTGAGTTTTTGTTTGCATTTCAAACATTCACATTTTCTTCCCAAAATATAAATATCTATAAATAAATAAAAATAAATTAATTAAAGTTGTATAGAGCAATGTGATACTGTAGGTACACTGTCACACTCCTCTGTTACCTTAAATGGATTACATGCATACAGGATATTTCAAACCACACTTAGTGAATGTTTACTTCTCTCTCTCAGTCTCTCTTTCTCTCTCTCACACACACACTCTTTCCAGCTCTCAGATTGCAGATTATTACAGATATATTGCTATAATTATCTAACTTTATAGCCAACTTTAAATGTCCAATGTAGTCAGAGTTATGGACTTAATATTACAAAGAGGGTTGAGGCACAAGGATGGCTTAATAAAATAAAAATTTCAGTGAAGCCAATCTACATTTATTTTGTGCCTGTTTCTACATATTTAACCTTTGTGCGCGTGCGTGTGTGTGTGCGTGTGTGTGTGTGTGTGTGTGTGTGTGTGTTTTTTTATCCCAGTGGGGACGTAAACTTGAATTCACACAGACTCATGGGGACTCGTGTCACTGTGAGGAAACAAGCTTAGAAATCATACAGAATGAGTTTTTGTTTTTGTTGAAAATGTATTAATGCAGACAGTTTTATGTGATGTGTTTAGGGTTAGCGTTATTGTAAGGGGACAGAAAATATACCGTTTATACAGTATAAAAACCATTACGGAGAGTCCCCACAAAGATAGCAAACCAGACGTGTGTGTGTTTATAGAAACATATATACAAAATATATATAAATGATTAAACTTTGGATCAGATGGTTAAATGTATTCATTTGTAAATGAATGAGACTTTAAAGCAGTATTTTAACAATCCAGATATAAGTAACAGACAAGTGGAGCTGTGAGGATGAATCACAAACCCAGAATTGTCAGCTGCCCGCAGTTCAGTTATTTATTTAATTATGACTCATGTGTTTGGGCCATTTTAAATGTCCACTTCTGGAACATCTATATACATGCATTAGCATTAAACACTCATTTATGAGGTGATAACACGTAATAAGGTCCTCGGGTTCTTGTTCCGTTGTGTAACCAGGAAGAGAGTATTTGGCTAGTTATGATGTTTCTCTATAGCTTCCCGTTCACAGTTCACTTTAGGATTCAGTTTAAGGTTTATTCGTTGTTTTTAAGGGCCAACATGGCTTGACATCACATTACATTTCTCTCAGTATCAGACTCAAAGGTATTAAATGGCCTACATCTGTCTGTTCCCACGTCTCGTTTAAAGTTTAAGGGTGATCGTTCTCGTTTGTGGTCACGTGGCTTTGGCATAGTTTTGACTTCACTTTAGATTCTCTCCCACTGTAGATGCTCAGTTCAAGTTCAATTCAGCTATAAGCTGCTCTACAGAAGACAATACTGTCATTATTCAGCTCAAATTAGTTCAGGGTTCATTCAGTCAGGGACTGTCAGACGGAATGTTTTTAATATTAATATGCAGTGTTTAAGTCTTTAAAATATTGAATGAAAATATTATATTCAAATATGAAATATTTTTTCTTCAAAATGTCATTATTTTTTCCTTCATTATAATGGGACAGTTGTATCACCAAAAAAAACATGTAATTTTAATTGAGAACCTAAAAACAAAATGTTTTGTTAGGTAACCTAAAATGTGCTTGTGGTGTAAATTAACATTTGTTAAATTAATGAACTTATTTTGTATTTAGTTAGTTCATTTTTATTTTATTATTGAAAATGTGAGTTTTTTTTTACTACATTCTTTTAAATAACTTTTTATGTTATATGACAAAACAAAAAAAAGGGGGGGGGGTGTATGATCCCTTTAAATCTCTTTATTTAATTCATCTAATTGTGCTGCTCTTTGGTCACCATTTGTTGTTTTTAAAATGTGCTATAGCAATAGATGTGACTTGACTAACCAAAAATCATGAGTTTAGGCACAGGGGGTTCAATTAAGTTTGTTGTCTCTCCCCAATCAGGTTTGTTTTCGAGTGTTTTTTTATGAAGGACTCTCTTTTTTTTTTGCTACCTGTTTCCAGCTTTGCTCTCACCTGGTGTCACAGTGGAATTCAAAATGAGATATTTGAATGGCCCACGCTCTGCCAAAACCCGGCCAGAGCTGTTTACTCAGTGATGGGAGCACATTTGGGATCTGTTCAAATTCAAAGACATGCCAAATCATTCTCTCTTTCTTCTTCGTTCCCCCTCCGTCGCTTTGTGCGCCCGTGTCTGTGCCTCTCACCCTCACCCTCTCTCTCCCTTGTGGTAAATGGAGATGTGAAATATTTAAACACACTTTGTTGTGCGGGGACAATGCACTCTAGCAGATGGACAGGCCCCGCACGGGTTGGATGTATGCAAATCTCCATACAAAGCAGCCCAGGATGTTTTCAATCTAACACCAGCGCCTCAGGCCCTGTTTTAATCCCCCTTTACCCACAGCCAGCCTGGTTTTTTATCAAGTCAAACGCCGTAAGCGCTGTGTCAACCTGGACATCTGGCCCCACCACCAAACCAGAGGGAGAGCAAGACAGGCGAGCGAGTGTGGGAGAGAGGATCTGGCTGGCCTGAAACATTTGGAGATGGGTATGGGATATGGAAAGACTCGGAGAGATGAGTAAAGGACTGTGTGGGATTGTATTGGAGCTTCTGAATAAAAGCTCTCTAACCCTCTTACTTCACTCTGCCGCCTCTGTGGAGATTCGGGCCTGGGAGGCTTACGTTTGCCTTGGAGGTAAACATGTTGCCGAGACGCTCTCTCTCTCTCGTTTCTCCACCACTTCTTCTTTCCCTGCCGCTTTCTTTTGCGTTTTCAAAGGAAATGAGTGATGCTGGGGGCTGTCGGGTTTGAATGATTGCTTTCTGATGTGACAAATGAAGCAGAGAGCAGCCAGACACCTGGAGACACCTGGCACCCCGGCGGCGAGCGAGCGCACCATCACACGGGCATGCGCACAGGACACTCCTTATTCAATTACTGGCTCAATTAAAACATCCAACCGATGGTGCGTGAAAACTTCACATTTCCATGTTACAACACCCGCTAACTGATGAACTGATAAACCAGCCGGTTAACTGGAGCCGACTGATGTCTGAGTGGATATTTGATAGATGGTTTGTCTAATCAGATATGCGAGTATTCAGCGGAGTCTACTAATATCTAGGCCAATGATATATATGATGTTCACTATAAAGGAAAGGGGAAATCTACACTCTTAAAAGAAAAGAGTTCTGTTAGGCGCTATATAATCTTTTAGGGGTTGCCATCATGGGTATTTTTTATTACATTTTATGAATTAAACAGCTTGTAAACACACTTTATCTTACGGGAAACAATTAAATAACCTGTTAAACATGGAAATATTATGTTAAGACATTTCTCCTTATATAAAATGTTTTTGGCATAAAGGGTTCTTGAGTCAAAAATGTAGGTATATAACACACCATTAAACCTTTTTTTGTGTTCTAAAGTTATTAGAAATGTACTTTTTGCATTCATGTTCATTTCATATGGTTTTAAAATACATTAGTCAGTGTATTCATCTTAATGTCGCATCCTTTGAAGAAATCTGAGGTAAATTTTACTTTTTAGGTTTGGATCTCACACCACATGACATGACTTTGCGGTGTCATTAAAAGTTCAGATTATCAAATATTTTAAAAGACTTATTGATTTTAACCCACAGTATTGAGGTCTCTCCCTCTCTATTATATAATTTCCTGTTTTATCTTATATCACATTATACAAAAAGTTTCAGACAGCTCCACAAAATAATATACAAATATTCAGTAAATTATATTATGGTCAATAACTGTGTCAATGTTACAAAGTTCTTTAATTATCAAGTTCAATTCAGCTATAAGCAGCTCTACAGAAGACAAGTGTCACCATTAAGCTCAAATCAGTTCAATGTCTTTCAATTCAGTTGCATCACAACATTTATTTTTGCAGTGAAGTGTTTAAAATATTTAATTATATATAAAAATGTTAAATGAAGAAAACAAACCAATTCCATATTGTCACTCTTTTAGCCTTTTTTCTTCATTTTTTTGCAAATTTTTTACTTTATCCCCAAAATATATATTAAAATGATTTTTAATTTAGAAACTAAAAACATATTCATCAATAGAAGGTGTGTTCAATTAATTGTATATATTATATACATCTTATCAATCTACACCCTCTCTTTGTTTTTCCCTAACAAATGTAGAAAAAATTCACCTCTGGCTCTAATGTGAGACGGAAGGTAAGCAAAAAACATCCCCTATCTCTCTCTCTGTGTGTGTGTGTGTGTGTGTGGCAGACGTACCTGTCTCTTTCACAGCTGCCTCTCAGACTGCAGGAGCCCAGCTAGCATGACACCTCACATCTCTGAACAGGGCCTGAGGACTGGAAAGATAAACACACACACACACACACACACACACCGCTGCTCCAGCCCTCCAGACCACCACCTGCCTCCATGTACTCGTCTGCACACAAAAACACAAGATTGTCTCTCTTCCTGCGTTTTTCTTTTTATAAACTTCAACTGGCATACCCGCATTACCTTCCTATGCTCACGTTAGTCTACATGCATACACAAATATGAATATTTGTATGATTTCTGTACGATTATATACATGATCAGTGCCTAAGGGCCTCGTTGCACGCTGCAGGCCAGGCTATGACCCTGTACGGTCCCAGTGACCCTCACTGAGTTCACTCATTCCTTCAGGTGCAACACAGATACATGGAAACACACACACATATTTGTCTTTCGCATGGTTTCATTCGTTTTTTTTTATACAGAGATTTCTCAATCTTCTTCACCTAAATTGAACACCCAAATAAACCTTTTTGCAGTTTTAGATCTTATTTCGTATGTTTTTTTCTCTTGACTATCATCTGGTCCTCAAAATGTAGGTGATTTCAGTTTCACTACACTGTAAAAAAAATGTTGGTTTAACTTAAAAAAGCAAGTTACCTTGTTGCCTTCAAATTTTCAGTTTGTTGTAATTAAAAATTTGAGTTAATACAATGAAGAAGAATGGTGTAATAAACAGACACTCAAAATAGTTATATTCACACATTAGTTATCGAAGTTGATTTGACAAAAGATAAAAAGTTGTGATAACAAATAATGAAAATATTTTTTACAGTGATACATTTGATGTTTGTAAAACCTGACACACACACACACACATCTATAGATAACAAGGTGTTTTTTGTTTGTTTGTTTGTTTTTATTTTATATGAGAGATTATGGTCCTGACTTAAAAAAGACAAAAATAAAGAGAGAGAGAGAGAGATAGTTGGAGAAAGAGCGAGTAAAGAAAGAGAAATCTGGGGGTAAAAGCAAGTGTGAATCTGACAGACCAGATTGCCTGGCAACAGAATGACCATCATCTGGTGCAAGAAAAAGAGTGAGAGAGAAAAAGAAAGGGATTGAACATAAAAAAGAGAAAATATGGTGGCAGTTATAGTTTCCACTATGCCAATACCAAATGATCATTTTGACTGAATTAATTATCTTCAAATGTGCGTTTTACATTTGAGAGTCAGTTGTGTTAATCGTAATTACATGTATCAGAACCCTTAGCAATGATAACGATGCTGAAGCTGAAAACTTCTCCTCTGTGTGAACAGGACACTGTACGAGCAGTGTCAAGGGTCAAATCTTCATTTAACGAGGGGGTATTATTACAGAGATTCCCACTGGCCCCATCAGTGAATGACATTTTGGTTTCCTGATGTCTGGTTGAGACTTTTAGCCAAACGTTCTGGGCTGACTGTCACAGCACAGCCTCAGGCACAAACTACACCAGTCCCCACTCTTCACACACAGCTCACACTCGCTCGAAACACGCTGGAGGAGGGGGACATCAACCTAGACTGTGCCAAATTATGTTTCGTATTCTTAATCTATATTTTATTTTTAATATTTTAGTATAAAATGAAGCACACTGTATCCCACAAAGCAGCGCCCTCAATTTGAACTTTCATTCCAGTTACTTCCTGGAAGTAATATCAACCAATGATTTTTAGAAGTTCTTTCGTCGCTCATTATTTTACAACCATTTTAGGGCACATTTACATGAAAACAATGTACAAAAAAACGGAAGAGTCGACAACGTTGTCAAAGCAATGCAAAACGCTGGATTATTCATGGCTGGCCAGTAGTTGGCGATGTCACTTTGTAAAGAAACCTATAGACTGAACGGGTAATATGGACGTGCATGATGTCATCGTTTTCAAAAATAGTTAACACAACAATAATGGTATTGTTTTCAAAAACTTGCTCTTCAAAACCCGTTTTCAAGTTTGTGTTTTCAGGCCCCCAAAACACTGTTGTTGTGTAAATGAACGGCCAAAATGCATAAAACTTTTCCATTGTTTAGTTGAAAACGGTGTCGAACTCAATATTTGATTAAAATGCACAACAAATATGCAACATTATGAGATCACCACTGTTACTACTGTACTTCATGTTAAAATATAGTAGGCTGTATACAACACTACAGTATGCATTATAGGCTAATGTTGCATTCTGAATATAACCATGTTGCTAATTCAGGTGTCCCAGATATAACTGTGTCCAAAATCACATACGGTTAGAGCATTTACTTTATTGGATGAAAAGCTGAATTTTCAGCATCATTACTCCAGTCTTTATTGTCACATGATCCTTCAGAAATCACTTCTAATATGCTGATTTGCTGCTCAAGAAGTTATTGAAAACAGTTGTGTTGCTTAATATTTTTGTGGAATGCTTGTGGAAAAGTTCAAAAGAATGGGATTTATTTGAAATCAGGTTTTTTTTTGTAACAATGTAAAAGCCTTTACTGTCACCTTCGATCAATTAAATGCATCCTTACTGAATACAATTATTAATTTCTTTAAAAAAATATATTTCTGACCCCAAACTAATCTGGACATACTACATCCACCCAGTGTTGTCAAGTCTGCTTATTATAAGCGACTTGGGCTTGTTTTTCCAATAAGTCGCTTATAGATTTGGCAGTCACAGGTTGCGTTTTTTTGGGCCTATTTCTGTCGGTTTGAATGAGCGCTATGAGTCAAGGTCAGAGGCAAGAAGCGCTCTCTTCTCTTCCACCGAAACGGTCTGTTATTCGTCCCAGTGCTGCATGTGTTTGAAGATATATTACTGAAACCACAAACTGACACAGGTTGACTTCAGCATCTTTATACCATTACAACAGTAAGAAAATTCTTAAATAATAAAGTTTATAGCCATCAAGGCACTGATATTAAATTTTAAAATATTTAAATTAGATAGAGTTTACATGTCTTATGAGTTTTGGGGACAATAAAAATCATAATTTATTAATGGTTATGCCATGATGAGATGGTCAATAATGTGCTGTGAATTTTTTTTTGAAAGGGAAATGTTTCAAGGAAAGATAGCGAACAGCATTTTTGGTAGAACAGTAATAGAAAAATAGAAAACTTTAATAGAAAACTTAAACAAAATGCCTTCAACTAATTTTTTTCAGTTAAATGTGATTTAAGTTAAAATGACTTAAACATCCAAGTTGATTGTACTTAAATATATATATATATATATATATATATATTTTTTTTTTTTTCTGACCGGGTTGCTTATTTTGGGTTTGTTTTTTCAGACCACGTCACTTGTTTCTTATGCACATTTCAGACTTTCAGCAGAAGTAAATGTAGGGATTTGTATAGCTTACTAATACAGAATAATACTGAGTATATAAGTCACTGCTGCAGTCAAATGATTGAAGAATGCACAAATCTGTCCTTGACCGTAGTTTCACCTAGTACATTGATTAAAAGTAAATTAATTAAAAACGACGAGATACAAAAAGCACATATTACAAATAAAGAAGTCTAATTAGCCTTTAGGTTTATGGCTACGACATCATTAGAAACATGGATATTAGCTACTCACACCACACACTCTGCTGGCATTTTCATTAAAGACGTAAAACCAGAAGTTGTAGAAAACGACATAAATAAGCTGTCTGGAGAATGGTTTATGGTCCGGCTGGAGCTCGTGCTCACCCTCTAAACTTCTTCAATAATAACAGTATATCGCAGCTTTAATGGTGTCCTCCGTATGTGTGTGAGTCAGTCAGTTTCTTTTCCCTCTTTTTCACCCAGTCAACTTCTCCCGCTGTACTAATTAATGAATGCTTAGTGTGGGTGCCCTTTCTTTTGAGTCCCTTTAGTATAAACATAATTAATGCCCGGCCTCTTTTATGGAGGCTGTCATCAGTATTCATCCGCATCCCCCGGAGGAGCGTGAGCCGGACCGGCTCGCCTCGGCACAGCAACACTTGGAGCCAGAGTAAAAAGACCTGGGAATGCACACAAGTGGTATTTGTAAGCCGAGATCAAAAAGCATTTACCTTTAGATGTTTTCCTGTTATGAATATTCAGTGGCCTTATTGAAATCTAATTTAGGTCTCCTTATCTCTGGGGGTTTTTAATCAGTGCACATAGCCGGAGGGTAGATCTGATTGACAGCCGAACTTTAGTGACAGACAGAGAGAGCTGGTGGAGGGGGGAAGAGACACAGGGCATGGACAGAAGCAGAGAGAGACAGATTTAGTGGTGCGCTTGTGTTTGGGACACAAGATATGAAGCGTAAAGCAAGGCGCTGTTTTGAATGCAAAACAAACTGGTACCTGGACAACATGTTACCGCAACACTGTTTAACTAACGAGAACGAAATATAACAGTTCATAAGGCCTATTTACTCATCCTCATCTTGTCCTATATGACATTAATTATTCTTTTGAACACAAAAGGACATCAGCTTAATGCTCACACATCATTTTTATTCATATGGCACACTTCAACTCACTTCAGGAGTTTCAAAGTCACGATCTGATTGGTTGAATTCTACAGGATGTCCGGGAGATTTGTGTTGTGTTCTTTAACGGTCCGTCTGGAAACAAATTCCATGACGCCAAACCCCTTCGCGGAAGAAGAACAATGTCATGTTTACAACTGTGACAATGAGTGCTTAGGATCAACTAAACGCTGAATTTTCAAAAGTATGTGAAGTTCCCGGCTCCATTGTTGCAGTAAATTTACACAACGAATGAAATGAAAAATGTACAGATGCATGCCGGTCTGTTATTGTAGGGACATTTCCACACCCCTAAACATGACGCTGCACAAAACGAACGGTGATTGGTTGCGTTACTCTGGGCGGTCCTTGGCTAATGAAAGATAGAGTCCAGACTTTCTGCCGTCAGTCTGAAGGTCTGGCTACACGAGACTACCCCTGACCTCACGATTCACTAAAAAATAAAGTTTTTTTACTGGTATGGTTCCATGAAGAACCCTTTACATCCATGCTCTTTAAAGTGAAAATTTGATAGTAATTTTTTTAGTAAAGAGCTGTTGGTGTTTAATGTTGTTATGTTTGACATTTGAAAGAGTTCCTGTTATTGAAGTTTGAGCTAATGAGTGTTCATGGTTAGGCAGTGGGTGACCAACATATGTTATATATTAGGTTACAATGATTGTATGAGCTACAATTGTGCTGATACAAATATTAATATCTTTACATGTTAAATTCAATCCATTTAGCATGTGAAATGCTGTAGCTGTAACAGCTGAAATAGATACGTTTGATTGGTTCCAGGACCGCCACAATGTTGACATTTGTTGGAACAACTTAATTCTTTTGAGTAATCATCATAAAAATGTGTGTTCACTCTACAAGTTAGTTCTTCTGCCTCAATGTAGATTGTTGTTTGAACATAATTTCATAGAATTTTTCAACTTTTGTGAAATGAATGCAAACTCTTGCGTTGTTTTTGTTGTTGTTGTTGTTGTTATTGATGAGCAAAATTTTTTTTAGAGTTTGCATTAAAACTGTCTCGTGTTAACTTAATAAAACATGAAATGCAGCACATAAGTCAGGTTACTTGATCATTTTATTTAATGGCAAAGCAGCCACTTGGACATTCTTACAAAATATCTCCTTTTGTTTTCCACCAAATAAAATGGGTTTGGAACAACATGAGGGTGAGTATATGATGACCAGTTTAATTTTTGTCTGAAAAATCCAGTTCAACTTTACCAGAAGAGTGCAGGTTTTTTTTTTTTTTTCTTTTTTTTTTTTTTACAGTGAAGCGCTGCTAAGCTTCACTGATAAGCAATGGCACGTTTTGAGCTAATGACTTACAGAGGCTGCTCAGTTTGAAACAAGAGAATGAAATTTCCTTGCGTGATGAGCTGATAATCAACAAAGAGGAGGATGCCAGAGGATTGAAGTGGTCCACCAAAGCTCTGAGCTAATAAAGATCCTTTGTTAGGAAGAAGCCTTCTTGTCCAATTCTTAAGGACATATAGCGCTATCACTCCTGCAATTATAAAACGCACTCATCGATGAGCACAGCGAAAACTAAGTGAGTATTAAGCACATTGTTGTGTCTGATCATTTGAGACCTTCTGTCAGGGAGAAAAAGATGGAGGGGGTTGGAGTTATTTCTGAAGCGGCCAGCATACGACGACTCCCTGCCAGAGCAATGCATCATATTGTTCTGTAAACATACATTTGGCATTTGTTGCTGTCTGTGTGTCGGTTTAAGAAAGCAGGATATAGAACTAACTGTCAGAAGCAGAAAGATGAACGGGAAGCATATTTCTGTGTTTTTCTGTTTGTTTATGTCAATGATATCAGGACATTCAAAAGTAAGAAAAAGTAAGACAATCCGAATTAACAGCAGCTGTCCTCAACAACATCAACTTGATTGAATACATTTAAAGCGACAGTTCAACTGAAAATGAAATTTTGTCTATTTTCTCACCATTATTTTGTTACAAGTTCATGACTAAATTTCTTGTGGTGAAAAAAAAAGGATGTTTTGAAGATTCTTGAAGAAGCAAATAAAGCAGCATAACGCTATTCCATAAAAGTTGGTCTGTATGACTTGTGCACTATATTTCATCTAAAGTCATTATAGCTTTTATTTGAGGAACAGACTGAAATTTAAGTAGTTTAGTAGTTAGTTTAATTACACTTTGATACGTTCATGAGAGAAGTTGCTACGTCAAAGTGAACAAATATTTTTTTCTGGGTTGGATCAATTTAATGAATCACAGTGGTCAGAATGATTTGTTCACAAATTTAACTGATTAATTTAATCTCATTGATCCAGTAATTTGGTCATAATAGCTCACTGCAGGAGAAAATGATCAGCAAACAGTGATTTTAATTTTGGTCTATTTCTCACTGAAAGCTATTATATGACTTATATTGAGCTGTATATGGACTAGTTTTAAATGGTGTGGTTGCATCCAATTTTAAAGTACGTTTAGTAGTTATTTAGCTAGCATAGAGCATGTCTATTCTTTGTACACTCCTGGGCAAAAAAAGAAAAGAAAGGCAATGGCCAATTATTTAGTGGTCCTTTAATGGTCTTAACCACTTTAATCACAAATCACTGGTCAGGAAATTAGCACGAATTGCAAAAATACGGTAGATAAAGTAACTTAGCACAGAATAGCCTTCCCCGACTTGCAGACAGCTGTTTTACAGTGTCAGTGTTGTTCCACTCGATGTTAATGGCTTCAAACAGTTCATGAGTAGTAGTAGAAAAATGTCTCCTAGTTCGTTTGATTTTAATATAAGACCAAATATCACTGTAGGGTTTAAATCTGGACTGACCAGGCCAAACATGAGCCGGATGGACTTGTTCTCAAGCTACTTCTTGGTTGTCTTTGTAATCTGGACAGGAGCATTGTCTTATTGAAAAATAACATCTGATCATTCTTCTTTAGATAACAACTTTTCATTTGTGGGAAGCAAGCCATTCTGCAAAATTCTCCTGTACTCCAAAGCATTAAATGACTTTTCACCGTGAAGTAGTTCACCAATACAGCAGCTAAAAGACTCCATGCTTCACTGTGGTAGAGATTTGTATATTATTATATTTCTCAGCAGATTTTTAAAGACACTAGAGCATCACCATGCAACTCGTGTTTCATTGTGATTCACCACTCCACACGCAACTTCCCAAAAACTTAATTCTGTCCTTGATGTTTTTCTGTGACAGCAATTTCTTTTTAAGTACATTTCCTTACATTTAGCAGATTTTCTGAATCCTGCCAAATAATACAATTAAAAGCTCAGTGTTTAGCCATTTTGGTCTCTTCCTTTTTTCTTTTTTTTTTTGCCCAGGAGTGTATACTTCAAATACAAATACCCTCTATCGACAAGGTTCAGTATGATTGTCTTTTGAGTTTTATGTAAAGTTACACTTATAGGCTAGTGAGTTTTAGAGAGTGGTCAACACGATTCCCTTACGTTTCCAAAATAAAGAAAAAAGAAACAACCTGGGCGTCACAACTCAGAATTAGCTTAAATCTTAAAAGTTTTCTGCTTCTTCAGCTGTTTTAAGCATGAAAATAAGTGTTTCATTGCCTAATTTCATTGTGTCACCAAACAACACTATAGCGTATCAGAGACGACATTCATGAAATGACAGTGTCTTGGACAATCCTCATTGATTTCAGTGAGATGACAGAGAAGTTCTTGCAACCGCCTCTTGATATATCATTTTATATGGGTGCTTCGCGGACACTTCCTCAGCGTGGCATGAGCGCAGGTGTGAGGTCCTGTCCCGGAGGGCTCCATTAAAACACTGTCCCTCGCTGCTCAGAACTACAGGACAGTGTGTGTAACGCTGGCCATATGCTTACCAGGAAGCCAACAGCTGACTGAGTTAATTGACAGAAATCAACATATCTGGACACGCGCGTGTGTTTGTGTGAGATGTGAGCCGGCGGAAATGATTGGCGATCAGCAATACTAGAGTCGCTCCACAGGGAACGCTAAACAAAGTGAGGGGTAATTTAGTTAGTAGAGGGAGAGTTTATAGCCACAGGGCTCAGCTTTTAACAGACGAGAAAGACAGAGAGGAAGCTTGGAGCTTTCTTGTGGTCATTGAATATCTTTGTTTTTGTTTATTTATTCATTCATTTCCAAGCAGCCTCAAAAAAAAAAAAAATGTGTTCACCAAATACTCCATTAAATTATTTAAAGTAGTCCCATTTGAAGATGCAGTAAAATGTATTCTTATGGATTTGAAGTGTATAATAAATATATTGTTTTATTGTGGAGTCTAGGAGTATTGTAGTAGTTGGAGTAATTAGCATGCAGATCAGGTCTAAGTGGGGGCTTTATAAGGAGAGGGCATTCGTTGAGACGACGACACAGTGACATTGTCATTAGCTTGAAGTTAATTAGTAATTAACGGCACTATTTCACTCAGGCGCATTTCTCGGTCCTCTGACAGGCTCTTTACTCCTCCATTGCGACGAAAACCAATAATGCGCGATGGGCTGTTCCTCTGTCACTTCCCGTGTGAGTTAATTAAGAGCTTTGCCACGATCCTTAAGATATGTTAAAAGCTGTGATATTATGGCATGTCACAACCAGCTGTGTTAAATTCAATAATATCCAGAAAACATACAGTGCCCTACCTCAGTTTTGATGTTGTTTAATTAAAAAGATTAGTAATGGAACAAATCAAGATTGAAGGCTATTTAGGGGTTTAAGATTAGATTGACAATAGATTTTAAATCAATTACTTTTAAAGGTCTGTGTTAAATGTAACACCATCATAACAAAGCTTGTTTATTCATACGTATTATTAGTATTGGTAATGGTATCAGTTAGTAGAATGGACTGTTGTGGCATGGATTGAAAGCTCACATAAACACGTGCAAAATAAACCAGAACAGCCAGTGCACTGGAGAATTGTTTCATTTTTTTCTGAACCTCATGATCACTTCCGACACATCTCAAGCATTCTGTGGCGGAAATTATGTAAAGAAAATTTTTGGATCAAAATGTCTGAATCCTGTTTTCAGTTAGCTGATTTCTAGTATTTTATGTATGTGAAATACACACAATTAAATAATATTTTCAGACTTTTTTTCACAATTTGATACAAATGTAGCTGGAATGGCAATGATGCACAATAAACATAGTCTGCCTATGTATGCCACATAAGAAAAAAAAACTTGTGCTTTGGTAAATTATAATTGAGATGAAAAGTCATAATTATGAACTAAAGAGTCTTCATTTGATCTCATATTTCAATGTTTTGAGTTGTTTTTGTCACAATTTTGACCTTTTCTCATAATTATAACTTAGGCCTATATCATAATTTAAACTTTTTATCTCTTAGTATGTCAATTTTGACTTTTTATCTCATAGCCTAATTATGACTAGTGTCACATAATTTAGCTTTTTAATGTCATAATAATGCATGATTTTGGTCTTATGTGGCGGAAAAATCTTCCATATATTTATCTTGATTTTGCTTTAATTTTTCATACATCCGTCTCAGATTTCATCTCAAGTTCTTCACTGAAACTGTTGGTAAACAAGCTTATCTTGTGATACAATTTTCTTAGTCAATAATTTTTAAATGATGGCACAATTAGATAACATAATTTATGTAACAAATTTAGGCTACCTAAAAGCAATTTAAGACAAATAGGCCTATTGCAATTTATTTCAATCATGCTTTGTTTTAATTATTCTATTTAAAAAAAAAAAAACTTAATTGATCATTTTTACTGTAGATATTTATATTTAAAAACATCGTCCCAGTTTGGTACCATGGTAAAACAATAAAACTGCATCTAAAATACCAAGAGTACGGTTGTCTACATGTACACACACAGACAATGCATTCGCACATCAGCACAGATCTGGATATTGTCACCTGTCACTCGAACGGTCTGGACATAAACCGGATCAGACTCTGAGAGCCTGGGGATGTTAGCATATTCTCCATAGTCCTCACACTGTAAAACATTATTTTCATGAATTGTTATCACAACTTTGGTCAAATCAACTAATGTGGTTCAGAAAAAATAATATTTTGAGTGTCTATGTATTATACCAATCTCCGTTGAATTAACTAACATTTTTAATTTCAATGAACTCAAAATTAAGGCAACCAGGTAACTTACTTTTTAAAGTGAAATCATCAATAATCTTTAGTCTTTCACAAATTTTACAAATATCAAAATCAGTAAAGGCCAAGTGAACATAGGTGTGACTAAATATCCTTTCAGATACTAATAAACAGTCAGGCGATCTGAATGACTGAATCACACATTCCACGAACACAGTATTTTGTACTGAAAACTATTAGATATTTTAGATAAACTATTACCAAACAAAACGAGCCCAACATATATCTGGTCTCTTGAACCTCCTTCAGTACATGAAGCACCTCTCATCTTCAGGTGTGACACAGTGTCGCCCACTTTGCCCCAGGCCTGATCTCACCCCCCTTCCCACCGCAATCGCCATCTGTCTCTATGGTAACCTGAGAGAGTCCCGTGAGAGGGGTGACGGATGCCTGGCACACGCACACATTGCCAACTCACCAGCATGGCACGCAGCGACCTGCCATATGGTGCCACCCCATATATCTAGCGACAGAAGCAGAGGAAGACCTGCATGTCCATCCATGCTGATACAGCTCTGGAATTACGACAACAGTGTGAACAACTATTGTATGGCTCAGGCTCTATACGAGTAATTAGCACGCTAGCATTTCCAGTAACTAGACTTCTTGCAGGCATATATTTAGGCTACTCAGAATGTTGAGCTCCACGAGTGTCTGACTACTGAACTGAAGTATACTAGCCTACCAAAGAGCCTGCGTGGAAGTTGGTTGGACGCAGTTGGCGAAGTTTGACTGGAATTTGAGGTGTAATGATGCTACAAACAGTCAGGAGGTGTTAGCCATGACACTCCCGTTAAACACACACATACCCGCCCTCGCACTTTCAGTTGCACGCATAAAGGCCTCTTTTTCAGCATTTAAATGTTTGTGCCAGACAGTTAGCTGACTGTAAACCTGTAAGCAAGGCAAGGCCGCTACACGACGCTATTTTCTGGACTCTGCTGCCTCCTGGTGGTGTGGTTCCAAACACAACTCTAATACGTCTTGGATCAGTGTTTAGAGTAAATGAATACACACAACATATTTCCCTTGATAAAATATAGTTTTATATTTCAGCAAAATATGCTTACAAATACAGAATACTGCATTTACATGGGTTTACATCTTTTTTCATGTGATATGTGTCTCTAAAAGAATGCAATATTGATTAATTCAGTTTTCTGCTAAACCTATCTTTCATCCACAACTCAGGACAGTATGACATTGCATTAATTCACAGCTCATCTATTGTATTTCCTCGTGTTGAGTGAGACAAGTTTCATAAGGAATGACGCAAGCGTAATAAATATGCAGTTTCTTCATCGCTACTCAAATGCAAGTAATTGTCAGCTGTGATGGTGAAACAAGCCCCACAATCATTATCCAGTTATGCAGAGCAGTCTATTGTAGAACAATAACACAAATGAAATGGAACATATATATATATATATATATATATATATATATATTATGCAAGATGGCATTTCTATAAAGCTGCATCAGCCAGAACAAGAACACATGACAGAAACCAGAGAAAACATACAATATATATATATGGTAGACAATAATCATATAAGCATTTTCAATCTATTCTCTAAATCAAATATAAATCAATAAATATAAATGTTTTCTGAAATATTGTCTACTGTATATATTACACACAGTGGTATCTAATCTATGTATAAAATAAGATTTTAATCACAAATAATCTTTGTGAACATATTTCTTATGATTTTATGTACTGGAAAAATTTTTTATTTGAGTCCCTTGCTCAAAAGAGAGTTATATAATAGTTCAAGTTTTTTTCCCCCTGTTTCTTTGCAAACCTGCCATGATCTTCCCTAGCAGTAGGCCTGCAATAACAGCAGAAATGTATTTCATGTTTAAATGCACATTGAAATAAGACCCATTAAAGCAAAGCTAAGCCTTCCTAGCAACTCGTTTTCCTTCAATTCTTTATGTAACTAACAGTAACATTTACATTACTTCTCAAAGCAGTAACTGGGGAATGGGAGATCTACAGCACAATTTATGAGATAATATACTTTTTGTGACCCTTTCAGCATTATTGAACTTAAAAATATGCACTTACAGGCTACATATTCAAAATAGGTTTTGGTCAAATCATTCCCATAACGTTCAGGATCTTGTCTCTACATAATAAAGCTCATCACCATAATACATTCATTTCATTGTGCAACTTCTTGGTCCAAACAAATGACCCACAGAAAAAAAAAAACACAAAGACAAAAGGAAACTAGCAGTTTGTCTCAAAGGCTGAAACAGAAACTTCCTTTAAAGATCAGAAACTATATTCAACAGCAGACAGTGGAGGAATGCTTTGAGGAATCAGACAGCGAAAAGATGCAAAAGAGCACATGTTTAACTAACTGGGACAAACTCAAATTTTGCAGTTAAAAAACAAACAAAAAAAACATTAATCTCTATCAATAGCTGTGGAAGCCCTGTGAAAAAAAGGGTCATCTGAGATGAGGTATATTCAAATAACAGGGTATTAATAGTTTAATAAACAGACTGTCAAACTCTAGCTTTTGGTCTTCATCTGATTAAACGGACGGTGTACTGCATGCAGGTTTCTGAATTGGTCACACTAGCACAAGTGCTACAGGATACAATAGAAATGAATGAACGTATGGACCTTAACAAAACACTCAGTAACACTCTTCATCCTGCGGCTCATAGTAATCTATTAAGTATGTCCTACAGCTTTTCCAATACTCTCTTCAGCCAAAGAGAGCAAAATAGTTTCCATAGTGAAGAAACCAGTGACTGTTGAGGACGTCCCCCTTCTTCTCAGAGCCAGTCATTTCTCTGTGTCCTTCCCCACCCATCATACACAAAACTCATCTGATCCATAAGCTCCACATCCTGATGGTGTTGCTCTGTGCTCTCAGATGTGGATGTTGTGGTGACGGCCCTTCGCTAGATCTATGTCCACTCTGCGAGCTTCTGCGAAGCTTAAGAACGTGGCTAAACCCAGCAGATTCACTACTGTGATGAGGCCGAAAACTGACGCCCAGGAACCACTGGCCTCGATCAGATACCCTGAGAGATACACCATGATGACCCCTAACAAGGACACACAACAGCATTAATACTAACAATCTACCTGTAAAAAAAATCTGTCCCTACTATATAATTTGAATTGAAGTGATTAACATTACATTTTAAATGTAAAAATTCATGTCCTTACCTGTAAAAGCTCCACAGGTATTCATCACCCCTATAAGACATTGAAAAAACACACATTACAGATACAGAAAAGACAAAGGAAATAATGAGACTGACTTATAATATTCACTGTACTTTGTTTAAAATGGCAGGTAATCCTGCTGCTCAATTTCTTTTTTATTATTTCATTACGTCTTTCCAGATTAATTTAATTAATTACAACATTTCTAGTGGTGTTTTTTTATTACCTATAATCAAGCAATAATGTAGGCTATTTGTTATTCTCAAATCAGGAATTAAAAACAAATGAGTTCGTTCTGAGCAAAAAAGTTACCGGTTAGAACAAAATAAAATACTGCTTTATTTATTTTGAAACAGAAGTCATTTAAAATGTTATTTGTACAGTATATTTTAATTTCCAATTGATCAGTCTACAGTAAATGTACACCGCTCACAATTTTCTATTTACCTGGACTGTCAACATTGGAAACACAGAAAGCATGACAGAGATATCAAGACACTATTTCCTCATCATATTTTCTCAATTAGATAGGATTAAAGTGTAGCCTAAATATGATTTTTTTTTGTTAGACAATATTAACTTTTATTAAACTGCAGATCGAAACAAAATAATACTTCATATTATTTTAAAAATGAGAGAAGTCGCTGCTTATTCAGAATTTTTACAGTTTCGTCTTTTTTTCTTCTGCAGAACAAAATGAATTTTAATTGCAGTGTTAAAATTTTTTTATTGCAATGTTAACTTGTAAAATAATATATAAGAAATCAAAAAACGATGTGTAATCAAGAAAAAAGATTTGACAAAAATAAGGATGAATGATGTTTGACAGGGAATGCATCTCCATGCACAGCACGCCGTCAGTAACTAAAACATTAATAAAAAATTATATAGACAACAAAAAGACAAAAAATGACTAACACTAACTAATCTTGAAATGAAAATGAATAATCTAAAAATAAAAATAAATTCAAAATATTAATAAAAACTATAAGTATTAATGATACCAAAATAATATGTGCAATAATCAGCTGATGAACTAACAACAAGATTGACAGCCAATCAAAATCCTTCCTACATTAAAGCATACACTGAAGAAAAAAACACAGAGCATAACGGAAGCGTGCGCTTAGAACAAACAAAGGTATTGTCCATCAGTGTATATGCCAATACATATAGCATTATGGTTATCATTAAAGTTATCATTCTTAGTGTGAATGAGCCTTAAGTGTGCAATCATAGTTTTGGTTAGAGCAGAGAGAATGACACTTACCAAACAGAGCCCCAGCACAGGATGGAGCGAGATCTTGAACATTCACTGAAACCCCACTACAAAGACAGAGAGAATAATACGTTTACATTCACATTCATGCATTTGGCAGATTCTTTTACATATATTTGATCAGTGCTTGCATTACCCGGGAATCAAACCCATGACCTAGCGGTTGCCGAGCTCTACTGTTTGTTTGTTTCAATGCATGTGTAAGCAGTGTGTGGCATTACCTGTGGCTGAATGTGGTGAGGCCCATCGTAGCAGACACGAAAGCCACAGCTGTGGGGAACGTGTTGGTCCCGCACAGTAACAGAGTAAACACACTGGACACACCCATAGAGAAGAACTGAAAAACACACAGATCAACACTTACCGTTCAAAGGTGACAATAAAACATTTATTTTACAAAAGATTTAGATTTCAAATAAATGAATGAACTTTCTTTTCATCAAAAATATTTTCATATTTTAAGGAGCATAACTGTTTGTTGATAATAATAAGAAATATTTCTTGAGCAGCAAATCAGCATATTGTTTCTGAAGGATCATGTGACACTGAGGACTGTGGTAATGATTCTTTGTCATCACTAAATATATTAATACATTAAAATAGACAACATTTATTTTATTTGTAATAGTATTTTGCTGTTAATGCATCCTCGTGAGAGAGTGTATACTTCAATAGTACCTGCATGAGTTTCCTCACTGACGCAGTATCAAAACCTTTAAGAGTCAGAGAGAAAGGGGCGAGAGTATGAGTGTGCCAGCTGAGGAACATTTAACAGATTTTATAAGACAATTACAGTCGTGTAGACTTGACATTTACAACACCGTAAAACTCAAACAGACGGGTAACATTGGCAGGGAAGAGCAAAGTCACGACACAACAATGATTACAGAGCCGTTGACAATAAAGAAAGGAACAGGGACTATTTAATTGCCTTTCTATTGTCAAACAATAAGACATTGATATGAGGAACAAATGTGAGCTTATGTGTAGTACGTGTGGTTTCGTACCCTGACTGATTAGATGGTCTGAAAGGCATCCACTAAACAGGGAAGAGGGGATGGCCACAAACCATGGGATCACGTTAAACACCCAACCCTGAAGAAACACACACATGCAGACATAAAATCAAACACGAACAGGAACACACAATAGGTCAGCACAACGCATGTGGATATACAGTTCTGCATACCGGTACTCTGATGTGCTGTTGTTATGTGGAGCCCCCTGCTGGAGTTCAACCAGAACAGCATCATACTAACATCATAAACAATCTCCAGTAATTCATGTCTCGCATAGAAGGAGAGAAATCTCAGTATGCAAACTGATATTATTTGCTTTGACACAGATCGTGTTCTCACACGCTGTCTGAAAGAGCGCAGTTCAGTTTACCTTGGCATCAGGGAAGGTGTCCTTGAAATACGTTGGCAGCCATGACAGCAGTGTGAAGAAGGTGCTGGCGGTGCACAAGTGTGTAATAATGACGGCACTGAAAAACAGACCGAATGAATGACACCAACGCAGCTGGCAGACAAAAGACACCGAAGGTGCACCCAGTCATTTTTTTTCCTCATTAAAAAAAGGTTTTGAAAGATAAATAAGTTTCGACAAATATGTTTAGAACTATATACACAAGATTATTAAGACATACCACTAAGTTGCGATCACATGAACAGCCGAATACTAACATTTACCTTGGTAAACCCTTATATCTGGAGACTTTCACTCATGGAATAAATGAATCATGGCTAACCGCAAATAGTGCATTTCTACAATGGCATTAGTGATCAGTATTTGCGTGATACTGCATCCACATCAATAGGTTTATGATAACGCAATATTAACAAAGGTTACAGAGAATTAAACATTTATTGAGAGCACCTTTAATCTTATATTATAATATTTTTAATTAATGTGGGTCATTTAAAAATGCAAGAAAACTTAAGTGTTAATCGAGTGCTGCAGGGAGGACATCTTTTTATAGGCCAAAACCCGGAAATGCGCATTTTAGCACTTCCGGTTCCATTGTCCTGAAGTCAATGGGTTTTTTGAGTGGTTTTTGGTTAAATGCCTGAAAAAAGGTCTGTGGTTAACACAAAATTCAGACATTTTCACATTTTACCCTATGGCATAAAAGACATTAGCCTTCTAGTGATTTTTAAAAAAAAGCTTTTACATGTCTTTAAAAAATCGATTTCTAACAAGTGATTAAATGGGACTACATGAGTTACAGCTGAACAGGTAAAATCCTCTCCTCACTAGTCCACTTTCACAGACTCATTGCGTTTATATTTGTGCTCTTGCAAGCTATTTAATAAACTTTCAACTTTTTTTTTTTCTGAAAAAGTTGTCGGAAGATTAGTGGTGGTGACGTTTGGCTTTAGCTTGATGTTGAAGTTCACTTTAGCTTTTTTTTCTCAGGCTTCAAAACGTGTAAGAATCATAAACTTTTGTAGGTCACAGCTTATTTTCTGCAATAATACAAAAGCCAATGAAAAAATATCCAGTTTTTTTGTCAAGGAAACCGTGGTGATGCAAACTGAGTGGTGAGGCTGGCCTACAAACACACGTCATCACTGCAGTCCTCTATTGCTACAACAATAACAACTAACTCACTCTCAGTCAACACGGTAAAGTACAGTTGGGCAGTGACAGCAGCATTTTTTAATTCTTTTATAATTACCATCTACTTTTCCTTATGCATTAATATAATTTTTAAAATATCACAAAAAACATCCACGTCATGTGTGCAGTCAGAAACACTCAGCCATGTTTGGCTGACGGGACAGAGTACTGTGTTACTGTGTTTCTGAGTGCTCTATATATAGACAGACATGGAGTGGATGTGAATCAGGCCTTTATGGGAGCTTAGTAAAGACCCTTTGTTCAGCACCCACACACACACGCACAGTATTCAGGTGCTAATCTCACCACACAGCTGGCTGTCTGAAGAGACGCAGCCAGTTTCTCTTGGACAGTTTGGACTGGGTTCCAGCGCTGCCCAGAGACTCCAGTGTGATGATGGGACCTGACAAACACAAGCACAAACAAACAGTTGTTAACAGTTGTTAAGGAAAAGAATAACAGCACGGCTACAGTGTCTGATCTGAATGGAGTGTATAAATAGAGACACTTAAAGTACTTGTTAATTAACACTGAATTTTTTATTATTATATTTACCTATGTATCAGCCAAACTACCAAAAATGGCTTACACAGCATAATAGGAAACACATCAATTACCACATTTCCTTGCTACACAGTTCTCTAGAATTATTGATTCTGATTGGCCAATAATGGCAGTGGAATATTTAAGATATTTTTGTACTGCAATGGCAAATATGGAATCGTTACAAAGTACATTAACATCAAAGTTTTTTTTTTTGTGGAAATAAATTACATTTTTATTCAGAAAGGACACAGCAAATTAATCATGAGTGAAAGTAAAGACATTTAATAATGTTACAAAAGATTTCTATTTCAAATAAATGCTGTTCTTTTGAACTTTCTATTCATCAAAGAATTCTGAAAACTATTTTTTTAATACATATTTTTTCTTTTTCAGGATTCTTATATATAGTTTACACAGTAATGTTTCTTGAGCAGCAATATTAGAATGATTTCTAAAGGATCACGTGGCACTGAAGAATGTAGTAATTATGCTAAAAAATAATTTTAAAAATAATAATTTTTGACATCAAAGGAATAAATTACATTTAAAAAATATAATCAAATAGAAAACAGATGTTTGAAACTACAAAAACATTTCACAGCCTATACCATACACTTCTTTCAAAAACATTAAAATCATACTGACCCCAATCAAAATCAATTTGTGAGGAACCTAGAGATTCCCCGACTAGTGCATGTTTCTGTACATACCCTCTCCTTTGAGCAGATACTTCCACATGCAGTACGCCCACAGCACAGACAGAAGCCCAGAGACGTAGAACACACTCTCCCATCCGTATAAGTCCAGCATGAGAGAGCCGAGTCCTCCAATCACCAGAGTCCTACACACACACACACAGTTACACAAATTCAATCTGAAAGACATCGGTTACATTTCCACCGACAGCGATCAGACACTAACCCCAGGTATGAGCCGCTTCCTACTGTGCTCATGAGGAAACCCCTCTCACTCTCCAGCACCTTCTGAGAGCACAGACTGGCCAGAGACGGGTAGTGAACACCTGAGCGCCAACAAAACACACACACTCATTTTTGGACAGCCATAAATGAATTATTATTGTTTATGACTAACAACAAACCAACAAATATACCACCTTATGCCCACCTTATACTAAAAACAAACACACTATGGTACTAATAAATAAATAATTAATTATAAAACAAATATAATTTTTTCATGATTGATTGATTTATTGTTTACTGATAAATATTATATTGGGCATCCTCACTTTAAAAATATTCACTTTGTATTTGATCCTGTATTGTAGATTCTGTGTTGTAATGTGCAAGTAGTATTGTATCGTAATATGTTTTGTACCCATCTCATAATTCTGAATAATAATGTAAAGCTGTTGTGAAGAGCAGGACGAGGTCGAGGGACGGCGCGAGACCGGTGGCGTGATTACTGATGATGAGCGACACCTGCACCGGTCTCGTATCTCGCACGGAGGAGCGGAAGCATAAGAGGAGCGACGACAGTGGAGATCGAGAGAGGAACCGGCCTGATCTTATGTTGTGTTTTGTTTCTGTTTTGTGTGGCCAGCAGTCGTCCGCGAGGGGCTGCTGGCTTATACTTTCATTTTTGTATTGGTTTATTTATTAATTAAAATATTCGCCGGTTCCCGCCTCCTCCTTCCCATAACAATAAACCTCGTTACAGCTGTTTTGCTGCATTCACGCCATGTTGTAATTACGAGATGACATCGTGATTTGTAACAGAAGCCTGGACAAGATGATGCCATTAATAAATTTGAGCAAACGTTAACATTTTTGCAACAAAAAGCAAAACTGCAGCTCCCTCTATGCTGACAAAGGAATCAAAGTGGCATATTTTATAGCAGTCCAGTGACTGTTTTACAGACCCCGTTCACTAGTTCACTAGTAGAATACAACAGCAGTACAATGACATACAGCATAAATAACTCACAACCAAAGCACAATTATGCTCCACAGCAAATGTCCTCTGCTTATAAAAAGGGGTCAAAAGCAGGAGGGAACATTTAGCAATTAGCAATGATTTACTAAGCAAGCAAATTTTCCCCTAATAACAGCGAACTACAGCCCCACTTAGAACAACACTGAAAACAGCTGGATATCGTTTTGCAACTTCCTCAAAGCTTAAACTATTATTGTACATCAATATCCTTAGATCCTCGAAAGTACACAATCCGCACAGCATGAAAGCACATAAGCTCAGTTATGGGAAGTTGTGTGCGCTGCGGGACGGTCTCTCACCCTGCAGCAGGCCCATGAGGAAGCGGGAGACCGTCATGGAGACGATGGGCTGGGAGCAGAAATGGGCTAAGATTGGTGTGAAGGCGGTCATTGCTCCCCATGCTGCCGCTGACAACAGCATCACTTTCTCTCCTCCCACCCTAAACACCAAACAAACCAACAAAAACACATACACACGCATTTATGAACATGACATCAAATAGGAGTTCTTGCATTTAAATATCTTTAGTATTTCTCCAGCAAAACAGACATTCCATTCCACATTTTAAAAACGTTGTAGTGCTGTTTCAGTCTTTAGATCTGCATCATGGGACCAATGTAGACCAGCGATTCATGGCAAGCTTCATTTGAATCACATACTTTGTTGTGTTCAGTCCTATTTCTGAGCAGGTTGTGGCTCTCTGGTGGCCAATAGACTTGTAAAATGACTGCATTTTAACTCACAGTTAAAAGTGTACTATGTTATTAATTTCTTTAAAGGGGTCATGACATGAGAAACCAAATTTGCCTTGATCTTTTGGTATATAAGAGGTCTTTGTACCATTAAAACGTCCTGCAAGTTTCATAGCTTAAGCCGTCCTCCCCATTATAAACGAATCATTTATTTAATCAAGCTCGAAATACAGCTCGTTCTGGATCCATGATAAGAAGTGACGTCACGGTACGAAGTGACGTACCCGCGTTTACATATAGACCGCCTCCGGCACAAGACAACTACGCTTAAAGCGCAAGACAACTACGCTCATTTCGTATCATTGTCACGACCGCGCCCGCGCGCCTCACAAGTGTTCAGTCGACGGACAGCGAGCCGAGTGGGTCTGTGTACAGGGAAATTACGATGCCACGCAGATGTGCTGTTCCTGGCTGTGGACAAACAACATCTTTGAATACGCTGCGAAAGATCCAGTCGTCAGGGGAAAATGGATGCACTTTATTTGTTTGCCGACGTCCCAGTCCATTTGAAGGATGACTGTATTGAGAACAAATCCCAAAATGATGCTGGTTTTGCCAGAAAACTGTTGCTCAAAGATAAGTCCGTGCCGACTATTCTGGGCTCAACAACGACGACGCAAACTGTAAGTAATGTATTTAAAACTTTAAACTACTTTTTAAATACGCTGAATCCGCACAGGTTCTGGCTGGGGGCGTTAATAATTGATGCATAGGCACTGACGTTAGCCAATCATAACAGTGGGCGTTAACACTGAACTCTTAAAGGGGAAACACCCCCAAAACAGACTGTTTGAATCAGAGGATGAGAAACAGGGTGGGAAAAGGTCATAAATCACTACATTTTAAAAGTTTTTTGTAAAAAAAACTATAGTAATACTATAATTGCACCTAAGGGAACATAATAATAAAATAAAAAAAAAACATGTCATGACCCCTTTAATATTATGAATGTAAGGGAATGGAAATTACTGCTGGACTAAACCGGTGCGATTAAGCAGACGGCATGGAAATGAGCCCTCAGTACTGTTTGCATACTAGCCACAACCTGTTTAACAAATATTAAAAGCAGTTTCAACTGATGGCAAAGGATGTCGTTATAAAATAGAGCTACACCCTTAAACCAGAGACTGCCATCACATTCACGTCATTTCTTACAATGAATTCACTGTGCACTTGCCCTTTAAATGCTGCGTTACTTTTAATAACGGGATAGTGATTCATTCATTTATTCAACTTATGTGACCTACTGACTGTTGCCCAATTAAAGTTACAAATATTTACATTTTATTAACTTATAAATGTAAGGGTCACTTTAAATGGTAGATCCAATATTACTAACTTAAATAAATATGTATGTAAAGTACACAAATAAAGACATTTATTTTCAGGTTTCAGCAACAGAAACAATGGAGTCAGAGGACCTGTCACTGACGTAGCCTCCAAGGACCTGAGTGAAGCAGTAGCCCCAGAAGAAGCTGCCCAACACCATGCCCGTCTCTCTCTTGGACCAGCTGAAGCGCTCTGCCATGCTCACTGCACAGATAGGCATGGCCACACGGGCACAGTACAGCAAACATGTGCCCAGCAACAGCACCACCGTCCATATCCTCGCTACTGGCCTAGATACAGGGAGATAAAACCGTATCTTTAAAGTTTACATCAAAAAAGATTCATATGAAAAGTTGTTACAGGCCAAAGCACACAAACTGGCAAGTGCCCATCTAGGTTGATTTGCTTCAGATGCACTAACGCAGCAAAACTTAGTTCATCAACCTTTTTACTCAAAAGATGACCTAAATCCCAAGTTTAACAAAGGTTATTTTAATCCTCTGATTTAGAAAAGAACTGTGACTAAGACTAAGCACTTCATAATAATAATAATTATTACTATTATTATGGTAACAATAAGTTTGCATTTGTTAACTATATTAGTTAACATGAACTAACAATGCATGAATGAATACGTCAAAAGTCGTGTCAAATCGATTAATTGTGATTAATCACTTCTAACAAAAGTTTGTTTATATAATGTTTATTTGTGCATAGAATACGTGTATACACACACACACACATACTATAGTATATATATATATATATATATATATATATATATATATATATATACACACACACACGCATATATTATGTAAAGAAAAACTTTTAATGTTAGATGTGATAAATGCTTTAGACTAGGGATGTCAAATCGATTAATTTCATTATTGTTATTCATACATAATTAAAATGAAAAGTTGTATCAGGTAATATTCTTTAATTGACCTGAGCTAACATAAACTAGAAATTAAAAGCTGTATTTTTATTCACTTTAAATGTAATTTATCACTAGTGCTTGTTTATAATGCATTTTCCCATTCTGATTGAAACTTTTGAAATGTTTGAAAAACTGACATTAAAATAATACTTTTAACTACTCATAATTTGTTGCTTAAATAAATTTAAATCTAAAATGGTAATTGGTGTCTTAGAATAAAGTGGACATAGCATTAATATACTTTTGCTATAATGTATTCATACTTTATTTATGCTACTATACTTTATTATCATAGATATATTAATTATTATATTAACTTATATTAATTATTTGTTTGCATCAGACTAATAAGCATTATTCAGAGGAAAGTTTGGTGAGGTGGTGGTCTCACCTTGTCCAGGTCTGACTCGACTCTGCCCACTTCTTCTGTGATCCAGCTTGTGCGATTTTTTCTGCGGGATTCTCCTTAATACTGGCCAAATCTGGACAAGAGTTCTTTCCATGTTTTTGTAAAATTGCCATTCAACGACAAATATATTCGTTTGTGACTATCTGCTCTGATGTCCTCTCGGGTCAGTCTTTGCAAACGTGATAGACAAACGAGCAAAAAGCAATGAAAACAATATGTTCCTATCCCAGTTTCTTCGCGGAAGCATCTCCTTATAACATCCCTGCCGCAACTTCGCTCCAGCGACCAGCAGAAACCAGCGGACTCTCGACTTTCACAGCTGCTATAACGCAGCGGGACGAATTTCAGCTTTTTCCTGATTCCTGAAGTGTTGACGATGATGATCCACGTGTCAGTTTCTTTTTTCAGCCACGCAGTTCCTCCAACCACTGGCGCCTCAAACCAGGAAGTAACGTGACTCAGCCCCTTCCACATTCAGTCATGATTTCGTCTCTGTCCTAGGCAACATAACGTTACCTGAATATGAAATTGAAAACCTTAAAGACGGCTTTTTTTCATGCAAACTGCAAGCGGACAGGTTTAGTAGACCGTAGACGTAACATGACTCAGTCATTCATTATACACCAGGTCCGACTCATGTGTGCGAATCGATACATTAACAAAACGACTCAAAAAATGAATCGCCTATTCTTTTACGCCATTCCTGTATGTGTTATGTTCAAATAAGGTTTAATGCGGTTTTTAGGGTGCTTAATGTAAATTCAAGCATCCCAGTTTGGTTTGTTGCAGTCATAGTTCAGCTCATAAAAAGTTTTTCACATAATTAGCTTTTACATTAAACACTTATCTCCTCATTGAAAAAAGTTTTCACTCTTCTTTAAAGACTGTTTATCGTTCCATATAAATGTTGATAAACGTTATAAATAAAATCATGTTTTTTTTCGTAACATTTCTACGATTATTATATTAAAGTAACTTACTTTTCAGCCTATCAGTGAAATATTTATTATGCATCGCTTTATTATGAATTCGACATCGTGTGATAGATTATTATTGTAGGTTCAGTACAGTCAATTACAGCTGAGGACCGAATCAGTCCATTAAATTAACGACTCCTTTGGACTCGCTTTGTGAACCAGTTCATCTGATTCGTTAAAAAGATCCGACTCCAAAAAAAATCGGAAATCGCTATATAAAGAAAGAATCGTCGGCCCTATGGTAATAATCTTGTCCATTACCTGGACAAGATTACATTGCTAAAGAAATAAACTTTTACAAGTCAGAATCCAAGTTGTCATAGTAATCTTGTTCGTCTGACTCATGTGAAGAGTAATTCCTGAGGTTGCGTCTTTACCATCCACCAGCAAGCAATTATCATAATCAGTCATGAGACAGCCGATGTGGGTGGCTTTCATTCACCACATATTAATTCGTTATAAAAACACCCTTCTGCAACCTTTAATTAGGCATCACAGCATAAGTATTTGGCCATAACATTCATCAACAGCAGCAATTTTGATATTCAAATAGAGTTTGGGGATTAAAAAAAGAATATTTAATACCTATGTAAAGCATCTGATTTCAGAAGCTTAAAAATTGATCTCTGCAATATCTATAAATCACAATTGAATGTCAATGTAAGCAGGAATACTATGACAATGTACAGTAGAAAACAATGTCACATGACTTTATAACATTATAATGCAATAACATTAGTACTCAAAAGGGCAGATTTTCTTTGACAGGGCCCTTTTACACGAATACAAAATGTATACCCGTGCACTGCAAATAAAAGTTGTGAAAGCACACAGAACTCGTTCATCGTATTGGTACAATCAATTCACTGTCCTTGATGACACCACTATTGTGCCTTAGGTACCTCACATCAGAGGACACAGTCAAACAAGAAGGTAAATCTAAATAGTGTGGTTCAGTCCTCAACTGTATTTGTAGACTTTCTGAACATTCACTGACAAAATAGAAAGATAATAATCCTCTGCAAAAACAAAATGGCTAAAATGCTATCAATTCAGCTCAGCAAGTCAAACATTGTGGTAACAAAAATCACAGACATCCATCTGCGATGAAAAGTGTTTCCATTTTGGCTAGAGGTCATCCTTAAATCTTAATCTCATTTCCACGGCCCATTTAATGCAAAGTCTCTGATAAGCGACGAGTAAACAAAACAAAAGGTTGATAAAAGGATGTTTGAGTGTCAGTCACTGAGTATAAATAGTTAAAGAGAGGGAAAGCGTCCGTTTTTTCCCCCCGCAGAACGCAAGCATAGAGATGCCGGTTGGTTTTCACTTGGGGTCCTCGATGGTGCCTTTGCTAAGATCTGTCATTTTGGGGTACTTGACTTTCTTCTGGTCCAACTCGTTCTGAGCCCACAGCAGCAGTTTGAGGAGTTTGGCAAGTTTCGGTGTCGACTCCCTGTTTTCATAGTCCAGCACTGCCTGGTTTACCTCGCTCCACACCTGTTATAGAGGACCACATGCTGTCAATCACTGGCAGATTAAAAGGGGCTAAATGTAAGAATTTTCATGCATTAATCGCTTTTTATTGCAATTGTAATCTCAAATATACTTTATAATCAAACTACCATAACAGTGTAATTTTAATGACCTCATCTGTCAACATAATGCATAATTGCATATCCATAGCATATGATCAGATGCTTTCTTAATTGCTGTTTTCTCACCAAAAAGAACTTCGCTGTGAGTATATCAGGCATTGAATCACATTCAGTATCTAGTATGTTATGTGTGGACAAGCAGTAAGTTACTGGCTGCAATTCACATACCGGCCACCAATGTCGCTAATAACAAGTTTTCTGAATTCTACATTGAGCCCCTTTAAGGCAAGTGCACACTACAGGATTTTAAAACGTCGGGCTGAACTGTGCAGTTCACACTACATGACTTGCTCTCTGTGAAATCAGGAGTGTTCAAGTTGTTGAGCTGTTCACACCACACGACACAACGTGATTGATCCGCAACAGGAGGTAACTCACTACACGAGGTGACAACAACTCTGTCAGCCAACGATTCTATCTTGTCTACAAACCACGTTTTATCACGAAGAAATCACGCGATAAAACGAACCGGAAATGACGCAATACAGCACGCGCGCCACTACCCAGCGAAGAAGAACACAAGTACACAACACGCGAGTCTTTGTTTGAATATGGACGTCAGACAGAAATTAGTGCTGCAAACTGTTTGCGCGATGATTTGCTCTGGAAAAAAAATAATAAAATTCCCATAGACAGTATAAACGGTATTTTCCCAGTGACCTCAACCCATGCCTTGCTCTGATTGGCTGTAGCTCATGGCATCACATGTGGTTGAGTCGTGCGACAGCTCCAGATATCTAGCATGCTAGATATTTTTCTGGGCTCGGCGACGCGTCCGCGAGGCGTCTACGAGCGTCTTTGATGCGTTGTTGGCTCTTTCATACTAACAGATTGGCGAGCGTTCATCGGCCGCTAATCCCCCGCGATTTGCACGCGATAACAACCCGACCTGTCGGCGAGCTCAACGATTTGCAAATCGGGCTTAAATCGGGCTTAAAATCCTGTAGTGTGAACTAGGCTTTAAATAAATGATGCCTTTCATTATGGTCTACAAATATCACATCAAGAGACATCAGCAGAAAAGGAAAGTCATTTCAGAGTTATTACATTTTGACACAGATTACAAAAGACAAACTATATATATATATATTTTTTAATAAGAAGCGCTGACATATAATTTACAGTAAAACTGGGAATGTACGTTAAGTACATAGGATAAGTTTCATATTGACATAATAACTGACCTTTTTGCCTACTGGCCAAAGTACACCACCTTTCAAAAGTGTGGGGGCAGTAAGATTTAAAATATATATATATATATTTTATAAATTAATACCAGCAAGAAATTGTATCGAACATGAATATAATTAATCAAATATGACAACAAAGACTTTAACATTGTTAAATAAATAAATATATATATATATATATATATATATATATATATATATACATAGATTTCAAATAAATGCTTTTCTTTGGAACTTTTTATTCCTCAAAAGAATCCTGCAAAAATGCATTACGGTTTCCACAAAAATATTAAGCGAGACGTGCAGGAATAAATTATATTGAAATAGAAAATAGTTAATTTAATTTGTAATAATATGTTACAATATTATTGGTTTAATTTTTCAATTCAAATATATAAACTATCTTTATCTGCCAATGTGTAAAAGGTACCCGCAACTTGTTGGTGACAGATGTTTATTTTATGCCATACTTAAAGGGATAGTTCACCAAAAAATACAAAATTCTCTCATTAATTACTCGTCCTCATGGCGTTCCAAACCCGAAAGACTTTCATTCATTTTCGGAACGAAATCTGAATTTCGTTCATCTTTCTGATGAAATCTGAGAGATTTCTGTCCCTCCTTCAAAAAGTTCATAAAGAGATTGTAAAACGAATGCATATGAATAGAGCGGTTTAGTCCAAATTTTCTGAAGAGACACGATCACTTTTTATGGTGAACAGATTGATTTTTATTCACCAACTCGCACATCAGTTGTGGTAAACAGAAGCTCAAGCATGTTCGCTTGAAGTGCGTTTGAGCTTCTGCAAGAACCAATGAGGTTCATTCTCGTGTTACGCAGCACGTTTGAGCTTCTCAAGAACCAATGAGGTTCATTCTCGTGTTACGCAGCACGTTTGAGCTTCTCAAGAACCAATGAGGTTCATTCTCGTGTTACGCAGCACGTTTGAGCTTCTGCAAGAACCAATGAGATTAATTCTCGTGTTACGCAGCACGTTTGAGCTTCTCAAGAACCAATGAGATTAATTCTCGTGTTACGCAGCACGTTTGAGCTTCTGCAAGAACCAATGAGGTTCATTCTCGTGTTACACAGCACGTTTGAGCTTCTCAAGAACCAATGAGGTTTATTCTCGTGTTACGCAGCACGTTTGTGCTTCTCAAGAACCAATGAGGTTCATTCTCGTGTTACGCAGCACGTTTGAGCTTCTCAAGAACCAATGAGGTTCATTCTCGTGTTACGCAGCACGTTTGAGCTTCTCAAGAACCAATGAGGTTCATTCTCGTGTTACGCAGCACGTTTGAGCTTCTCAAGAACCAATGAGATTAATTCTCGTGTTACGCAGCACGATTGAGCTTCTCAAGAACCAATGAGGTTAATTCTCGTGTTACGCAGCACGTTTGAGCTTCTCAAGAACCAATGAGGTTCATTCTCGTGTTACGCAGCACGTTTGAGCTTCTCAAGAACCAATGAGATTAATTCTCGTGTTACGCAGCACGTTTGAGCTTCTCAAGAACCAATGAGATTAATTCTCGTGTTACGCAGCACGTTTGAGCTTCTCAAGAACCAATGAGGTTCATTCTCATGTTACGCAGCACTTTTGAGCTTCTGCAAGAACCAATGAGGTTCATTCTCGTGTTACGCAGCACGTTTGAGCTTCTCAAGAACCAATGAGTTTCATTCTCATGTTACGCAGCACTTTTGAGCTTCTGCAAGAACCAATGAGGTTCATTCTCGTGTTACGCAGCACTTTTGAGCTTTTCAAGAACCAATGAGGTTCATTCTCATGTTACGCAGCACGTTTAAGCTTTTCAAGAACCAATGAGGTTCATTCTCATGTTACGCAGCACGTTTGAGCTTCAGCAAGAGGTATGTTCTTGTGTGTCAAGCAAATTCGGAAAAGCTTCTGTTTATGTTTACAGGTCAAAGTTGATATGTGAATAAAAGCCTAAATTAAATCTGTTCATTATTTAAAGCAATCAAGTCTCTTCAGAAAATTTGGACTAAACCACTCGATTCATATGGATTAGTTTTACGATTTCTTTATGAACTTTTTGAAGCGTAAATTTTTTTGCTGCGTAGCTGTCTATGGAGGGATGGTAAGCTTTTTTGAGTGAACTATACCTTTAATAATATATTAAAATAACAACATTTATAAAGATAGAGCATATCATCAATTGTACTGGTTTCAGGTTCAATAAATAAATAAATATGATTTTAAAAAATGACAGCTGTTCTATGTAAAACAATATGTTACCTTCTGTCTCTGCATCATGTTAAGCAGGTCTCCGAAGGGTGACTCTTCTGGGTTATCAAAAGCCAGGAGTGCAAGGGTGCGCTCCATCTCTGTCAGACACTCTCGGCTTTCCTCTCCCTGTTCAGCCAGCTGTGTCTGTGCAAACTCCAATGCAGCCTCAGTTTCCCGCAGGCGAATCAACTCAATCAGGTGTTGTTGCTACAGGAAGGAAGCACTTGTTGTAAGTATCTTGTTGGAATCATTCCCCTGTGATTCAGCATCAGACAGTCTTTCTAAAAACTACAAATCTATGATTCCCTATGAAACAGTACAAAACCTTTTGCAAGTGCTATATACAGATATATTAATATATAGGTTAACAGCCAGTTGACAAAATAAAAGTCAACAAAATAAACAAGTCCAAAAGTGAACAACTTACAGTGGCCTCAAATAGTATTATGGACTCTTAAGCCACACTTAATGTATGAAAGTTATTGCATTAGATAAACCTTTAAGTTGGTTTGATGTTTTGTTAGGTTCTGAATGATAAAGTAACAGATCTACTTTTTGAAATTGAAATATTATTATAGATGCATTTACATTGAGATTCTCAAATGCATTTACATTGAGATTTTCTCAAATGCATTTACATTGAGATTTTCTCAAATGCATTTACATTGAGATTTTCTCAAATGCATTTACATTGAGATTTTCTCAGATGCATTTACATTGAGATTTTCTCATATGCAATCAACTGAAATAATGTCTGCAAATATGCGTTAAACAAATGGTCCACACAAATTAATAATGTATCTGCTTAACCTGAAGATGAAAGTACAGGTAGCGGTTAGTGTCCAGCAGCTCAGGATGCAGACTGTTGATCAGTGCAATGGCCTCTTGGATTTGTCCCTTCAAGACCATCTCCCTAATTTTTATCCTTTCATCCAGAGAGTCCAGATCAACACTTGGTTCAATGCCTGATTCCATCCTAAACTTCTCAGCTGCCTCTTTAAAACCCTCTATGTAAATAAAAACAAACAAATTATGAAAAAGATCTACAGACACTTGTATTAAATCTGCAATATATGGTGAATAAATACAAGTGGTCAGTTGACCGCTTACCTGTCACCAAATAATTCATAATGAGTCGATTCATGTCTGCCCGCTGAATGTGAACATTATTGAGCTTTTCCATCCACTCATCTCGTGTTATGTCGTCTGGCTTTTCAGCATAACTCATCATGAAGTGTTCTACACAGAAAAAATATATACAAACATGACGTATAATAATAATAAGATAATAATAATAAATACATATAATTTTAAATTAGTTTCAGTTATGAGAAAAGAGGCAGCTTGAAAGTTAGATACACTTTTTTATGTAGGCCTATGGGTTGTTATAATCTCACTGTTATAATATTCATCCAAGTTAAATAAATGAGTTTAATTAAGGTATTTTAACATAACTTACATCTTTGTTAGTGTATAGTCTGCAAATGACACTCTTGATATAAACGCATACTATGGTTTACTTTATAAAGCTTTTAGTTCGAGAAAGACCAGGTCAACGAAACAATAATTTTAAGAAAACGCCACCGAATCAGCGAATATATAATGAGAATATGCAATGTAAATCAATAATGTTATTAAAAATCAAGCAAGATGACATTTGCGCTTATGATGACCGGAAGCTCTAATTATAAAGGCCTGTATCATAACATTGAAGCCTGTACCGCTCGATCAACAACAGATTCAATACTTTACGTAACAACAACCACATATGAACGTTAATAAACACAAATATTCTCCAAGCATTTACACAGCACGACTCGTTGCCGACAATTGGAATAACAAGTCGATTATGCAAAAATGTTGCATTTTACCTGAATGTGTACACTTTCCTCACCAGCAGCTCGGGGAGAAAGGCCGTACTAAGCTCTCGCGATGTTAAAGAAAAACGTGATTACAACGATACCTCGTTTGGATTGGCTGCCGATCAAACGTATTTTTAAGTCACGGTTATAACATCAACGTAGCGGACAGCTTACATTTTTATAAATTAATGTATTGTCAAATTAATTAAAATATTGCGTTTGTTGTAACTTTTAATTCTGCATTGAATTTGTTTATTTTAAATGTCACATCAGCCAGCACTTAGCTGCACTTACCTTTGATGTTTTCTTACAATACCACAAATATAACGTTATATAATTTTTACAATAAAAACAGCAGCCTTCACGTTCAGAAATGCGTTCGTTTGCTCTGGTCATTTCGTCCGTCTCTCGTTTCCGCCCATTTTCCTTTCTACATCGGTTGTGACGTCAGGCACGACTCCCATTGAGCGGAGACGCTTCACGCGATCATAAGACCAGGACGCCGTATCTGAGCACCGCAGCTTGATTCACTCCTATTTGAAGGCCGTCTATAGATATAACGTTAGGATATACTATACGAAGAGAACTGACGATCTGCACTTCTACCTACGTTTCTCTCCTAGACGGTAAGACATGTTAACGCAGCCAGAGGAGAATCCAATCTGTGCGTCTCAATCCTGCTGCTAACGTTACACATACATCCTGTCCTTGCTTGTGGATTACTGCTGTCTGCTGTAGTAGGTTTTTGAGCTAGAAAGATTAACGGCAGCCCGGTGAACCAGCATTAAAGGGATCGTTCACCCTTAGTGAAAATTGTGTCATCATTTTCTCACCGTCATGTCGCATGACTTTCTTTCTTCCTGGAAGACCAATTGAGATGGGAAGGACTGACATCTTCAATCACCGTTCACTTTCATTGCATGTTATTTTCCATACACTTAAAGTGAATGGTGACTGCGGCTGTCGTTCTGCATCTTCTTTTTTCCTGGCGTCTTGCGCGTTTGAACAAATTCATTATTTGATATTTAGTTAAATGTGGGTGAACTATCTCTTTAACAAGCAAACCAATATGGATGCTGAGCGCAGTACAGGGATTAAAGGCTCTAAATCTCCAACCGGTCAGTCAACACGCGTTTGGCCTCCATCAGTATTGAAACTCTAACCATCAGGCTGTCAACGTATTTGAGTCTATTTGTTAGATTTGTGCTGCTGCTGCTGACTCTCAAACTATGGTCTTGCTAAACCTCATTGGGTAAGACACTGCCAGTTTTTATTGGCTTCCCTGTATCTTGACAGAAAGAGAAGTGATAACGTCCTTATTTTTTGCTATCAGGTCTCTGAGTTGTAATTATCATGTATCTACACATAGGCGCTGGTTTGTTTCTGTCAGTGGGTCCTCATGTTTTTTGATGAAACTTCTTGTTGTTATAGTCCATAGATGGCTTGCCATAAACCAAGTTTTCCTTCTTATTTCATTTTTTGATACAGAAGATGCTCTTTCTGAAGTACTCAATCTTCCACCTTCTTCTGTTGTCATTAGCACATATTTAGTTAATCAAATCTCAGGTTTTAATTTGGGTTGTCCATCTATTTTGCTCTAAAATGCTGCATAACTCTTGAGTGGTCCATCTCAGTGAGAGGACCTGCTCCATTAGCTAATTAACTGGATGGTTTTAGAAGTTGTTTTCTCGCCATCGCTGTGCCAGGATTCTTGAAGGGTTTTGTTTAGTCAGTATTGCGGTTAAAGCAGGCTAACTAACTGCGTATATCTATGACGGGGGTGTTAGGAGGTCCTCCTCTTATACAGCTAGAACTGTGATGTGAGAGAGTCTTCTGAAATGAGGATGAAAGGTCCCCTATCTGCTGTGTTAGTTTTTAATCCAGTCAGTGTAAACTCATGTTCAGTGGTCTCATCAGGTTATACTTTTTTAATATTACTTCAAAAATAACCACAATGGTATGGTTTAAAAAAAAATCGGGTTACTAACTTTCAAAAGTTTGGGGTCAGATGATTTTTAATGTTGAAAGAACTGTTTTATGTTCACCAAAGCTGCATTTATTAGATCAAAATGCAGTAGAGTACTAGCCTATAACTGTTTTCTATATTGTAAAATCCAGTCTTTAGTGTCACTTGATCCTTCATAAATCATTATGTGAAACGGTTAATATAATCTTATGAACCGACTACTGAGAGCCAGTTATTGTGCCACAATCTTGTCAGTGTATATTTTTGGCACTCAGATGGGTGTTTTTTTGCCATTATTTTAATATAGGTAACAAGCTACATTTCTAGTTGCAGCATCATTTATTCTTCAGACATTCCCCTTTAAATATTATCAGCTCTGCAAATTGATTATTTTAGACTATTGAAAATGGGTAATATTCAACAATTTAAACATGGAGGCGCATTGAGATCCCAATATCTGAATATATGAACCATATCAAGCCTGACTAAGTACTAAGAGCCAGAATCTAATGTGATGTGGAGATATATCTAATACTTCTCGAGTTACTGGCACGCAAACTTGGGGGAAAAGAGTATTTTTTCTAAGTTCTAAGTTTTCTTAGAGTGAAACAAAAATGTATTTTAGAATTATTTGTTCTTAAAACATTCCTCTTTAAAAGAAAAAAGCATCAGCTGAATACAAAGTGGCCCACATTTGGTTTTTGACAATGAAAATGTGTTAAATTTAATTCTTGGAGTCGTATTAAGATCCCAATATCTCTGGGGAAAAATTGGGAATTAAACCATATAGTGTCTTCATGAATGAAGAAGATACCAAAATACAAATTTAAGAACCAGAATCTAAAAGGATGTTACGATGTCTTTAATTCTTCTTGAGTTATAGATATGCATTTTTACTTCCTTGTTGGATCCAAATGTCTGGTGAAAACTGTAATTTTCTAGCCTGGTAATACCAGACTCTGCTACTTCACTTTGCTTCGTAGACAAAGACTTCGTAGACTACAGGAGCGAAATGAAATTAGCGGAAGTAGGAAGTCTGACGTAGTCAGGCTAGTAATTTTCATCCCCCTCTACAAAACAGTGGATTAATCAATAAATATCCATCCATGACATTTAATATTTTGTCTTTCTTCACTTTTTATGTTAGTCTTTCTTCAGAAAAAATATAAACAAAATCTCTCATTTAAGGCAGGGAGGTTTACAAAATTTGGTTGATTTGACATGGATTGACCCAGTATTGCTTTTAATATGACCAGCTGATCCATAGTGACATGTATTTTGCTGTTACCCTCCTTACATTTATGATGGTTCATAATTTTAGTCAAGGCATTTTTGTGACTGTTTGGACCGCTCATATTTGAAATGCAACAGAACCTAAAACTGAAAGCAAGAATCAAAAGTTAACGATTGATGAAAACCATACTTGTTCTCACAAGACATTTTGTCATGAGATAAGGTGCTAGTTAAATATTAAGGAAAACAATGTTTTTAGATATTAGACTCTTTGTTGCCTTTATCAATTCAGCTCTTTACTTTTTTTTAAGAGATTAAGAGCCTCTCTATGGGTTACCCTGATTGAGGAGATCTTTGATGGGGAAAACACCACACATGCTCATACAATTTACCACTCAGCCTTATATATATATATATATATATATATATATATATATATATAGTGCAGTGCAGTGCAGTGCAGTGCAGTGCAGTGCAGTGTCTCACACTATCAGCGCACTGATCGTCATGTGTGTGTTTTCCAGAATGAGGCTAGTTTTTTAGACCCTCTTTCTTAATCTGATCATCAAAATGAAACACAGTGTTGTCACGCTGGATTAATACTTCCTAAACATATAACTGCTCTTTAAATAATCATAAAGTTCACAAATAAATGTAACAATCTTTTGGCTTGGAAATGTTGCTTACTGTATGTGTATGGTCAAGAGAGATCCAGACAAATGGGTTGTTTTTTACCTCACAATCGTTGGTAAGACTCGCACAACAGTTTCAGATGCGTCTCACTTTATTTAAATGTCCATTGAATAATCCTCCTCTCTGTAAAATGATTCAGTTTTGATAAAGATCACACTGGAGTGATATTACAGTCAGATGATGATCACAGTGAGATTAGCCTAGTATTTCATTAGTATTTATTTATAAGGATGCTTGAAATTTTACTTTTTCATTTACAAGTTTTGTTCATTTGTTAAATGTGTAGTTAACATTATTAACCCTATTACACCATAGAATTGAGGAAAAGAGAGAAATTTGAAACGACGCAGACTGAGATATGAGCACGACCTGGCCGACAGTGGCTGACAGATGCTCATCATCATCCCTTGTCATTGTATGTGTATGTGTATGTGTATGTGTATGTGTATGTGTATGTGTATGTGTGTTCCTGACCTGAATTCACACCTCACATGTAGTGCTGTGTTGAAAAAATCGATTCACCAATTCTGAATCGATTTTCATATTAATTTCTAAAGATCGATCCGTAACTCAGAGGATCGATTTAATAACAGGCCTACATTTTACCCATAAACACACTGAGACACGGCGACCGGCGGCGCTGCTAATGCGGTTTCTCTGAATCCACTTGTTGACAAGAGAGGAGGAAAGAGCCGTTCACATAGCGCGTTTTTTGCGCGTGCAAATTCGTTTTCTAAGCGCGCCTCTGTTCATGGTTGCATAGCAACGACAGACGCAAAGGGAAAGCACGCGCTTGTGGAGAGGAGAAAGCGGTGCAAACTGCGCTCTCCATGATGACGAGGAAGTATCATCAAATAATTAATTGATTTCTAGCCCTTGCATTAGCTTTACTACTAGATATATTCATTGAGATGAGAAATAAAAAGCCGCCCTGTACAGCGATGATCAGCTGTTCGGCTGAGCTTTCCATGTTGTTACGGAAAGACCGCTGGGTTTTGTCACATGACCTGTTGAGATGCATTGAAGTGCTTCTCACTGAATTTGCACGCGCATAAAACGCGATATGTGAACAGCCCCTAAAGTGGTATCGTGTGCGGTTGTTTCTAGTTTAAAAGGCCTTCTAAATATGAACGCAGTTTTGGATTAAATAAAAGGTCAGTCAAGTCAAATAAAACACGTTTTATCTCCTGTTTAGTTGGTAACACTACATTAAGATACCATTCATTAACATTAATGCCTTATCTAACATCAATAAATTGAGTGAACAATACATTTTTACAACATTAATGTATGTTTGTGAATGTTATTTAATACAAAAACTTGATTGTTCCTGAACAATAAAAACTTTTGATTTTAAAAATATAAGATTGGATCGGATCGGATCGAATCGAATCGAATCGAATAATGATAATCGATTCAAGATCTTGAGAATCGGAATCGAATCGATTCTTGAAATTTGAATCGATACCCAGCACTACTCACATGGCACACATATTTAATTTAGGTCACCATAAGCAATCACAGGAGGAAACTTACTCGATCAGCTTCCGGTAAAACAGGGATTCCCAACATTTTTTGTCTGTCGAAGTCAAACTCATTTGTCTTAAAATATTAGCTTGAAGTACCCCCTGATATTTTAAATGAACGTTTTAATATTTTAACTACACATTGTTTTATTTGTGGTTCTCTGATCTCAGCCTCAGCCTCAGACGTCACCCCCACGGACCATTGGCTGAAAGCATATGGCACAGAAAATGGGGAAACACTTCAGGAGTTTTTGTAGTTGTCATCTGATTGGTTGAATTCGACAGGATTTCTGCGAGATCCTCATAGAAGAAAGCCGTTGTTTACACAACTGTGACAATGAGCGCTTATGCGGATCAACGAAATTCTGTATTTTCTGAAGTGTGTGAAGTTCGTGGCATACAGGGCCGACTCGAAAAGCTTTGCCACCCCATAATTATCCCAGTATAAAATAAAAATGTAAGCAGTTTCCTGTGTACACCACTTTTAAGCAGCAACGTTTTAATGTGATGACAAATAAAAAGACAGCGAAAAATAATGTCAAGAAAACATTTATTTCTATAATTTGTCCTTGCGGGTTTGTCCAGTCAGCTTTATTAACAAAAGGACTCCTAAAATTCTGTATTGTTTGGCAAGCAGATTCTGTGACTGCCCATTTATATGGTGGTCAATGAAGGGAATGCTAAATATATTTTAGTGTCCCATTCGTTGACCACCAAACTTTCTAGATGATTATCTTGCTGACAATTCTGAAATTTCTGTCAAATACAGGCTATTTTTGCTGCATATATAAAACATACAGTACGCTTTAAATTATTATTCATGTAAATAATATGCACTACTTTGAAGGCTATTATGCTTCCTATTATGCTTTTTCAACTTTAGCGTTTCCAAAACCCCGTTATTTGGCCTTCCTTAAGGCAGACAAATCTGGAGTTGTTACATTTAATTTTTAACACTTTTCCTGAACATTTTAACCCCAACATTTAGAGCTCACAGTTATGGAGGAGCGGGACATTTCCCGAACGGTGTCAATCACGACACACTGGGCCAACTATGAGAACAGGAACCACATATCAATAAGACACAAAAGTAATTGTGAGTAAATTAGTCTGCAGATCTTAACAACCGCCACATTGTTTCTGTGGCGACTGCAGACATTTCTCAGGGTTAGTGATGTGTCTACAAGAACTTACGACTGATGTTACCCAGCATACCCCTCTCTGTCTTGCCAGGCTCGGATACTAAAATCACATCATGTGACAAAGTTTCCTTTCACTGACATTATAGTGCAACTGATAGCTTGTTTTCCAGTCAGTAGGATGTTGTTAGCTGTCTTAGTACCTCATTTTGTAGAATTTGTGCAATAATTGGCCACATAAGTGATGATTTAATGAAGGAACAAATAGTTTTACTGTATTTTATAGTCCTTGTGTATATGGAAGTAGTAAAGTAGACTGACATTATGGACGCAGAAAGAATGACACGAGTTGTGTGATGTAAAGTGGCTGAAATTATGAACACTAATTAGTGTGTTTACATCAATAGACTTGCGTGATCCTGGGCTATAATGGATTATTAATATCCATGAGAGTTACCGTGGTATTCTTGTAAGAAGTTGTGGCTCTTGATTTCTTTATCTATGGTAGGCAGTTCCCATCATGGACACAAGACCCCGTGGCTTTTCATAAAAACCTTGCTTCTGTGGTGCTCTCAGCTGTTTGTTCATCCACTCTTCATCTGTTTGGTGTGTGGTCTTCTTCTCTGAGAGCTTGTGTGCCCCGTCCCGTCCTCATCAAATCCACCCAACATTTAAACACCACCTGTTTTCTCCTTATGTTGTTTTGACAGATGCTTCAGATCCATTTAATTATGCCTAACAATAATCAATACTTGTTGCTTTAGGCAGTGTTATCAATGATATACTACGACTATAGTTTTTATAAATATTTAGAATTTGATTTTGTTTGTATTTTCTGTTTTAACTTTTAGATACATTTTAGTGTACACTTTAGCAATTTTGTTCTACACTGTAAAAATGATATGATCAATAAGTTAGGACAACATATGTTTTTACATTGCTTTTTTTAAGTCAGTAATGTACTTTTAAGTTGAAATGACTTAAACATCCAAGTTAATTGCACTTTAAGATAGCAACTTTTTTCTTTTTCTTTTTGACAGTTTTTACTTTTTTTTTCTTTTTTTTCTTTCTTTTTTTTAATATATATATATATATCGTTTTTAAAAAAAAACAAGTTTAAGTTTTAGTTTTAGTGCTTCAGCTTAAACTACACAATAATGAGACATGTTGCCTTGGCAAATACCTTAAAAATGGTATGTACATTTTATGTTTTGTTTTAATTAATGTTAATTTTCTTTAAATTAAGGAAACAATTTTTTGTGATTTTAGTTTTGGTTAATGAAAACAACCCTGGTTTTAGTTACGTCAATACTCTTAGCGTGTGTGTGTGTGTGTTTGTGTTCATTATGTACAGACTCTCATCAAACATGTCCTGCTCTTCCATCCCTCTACAAACAGACCTTTTAAAACCAGCACACATAATACAAGCTGCATCACTTCACCTGCTCAGATGCACACAGAGTGGCGTGGGAGGGATGTTCGAACACAAACAGGGACCAGACAGAGAATTGATGGACAAACATTTATGGGAGAGACATGGACTCGGTGATATTCATTAAGCTGTGGAGAAGAGATTTTGGCAGTTGTCTCTAGTATAGTCCAAAGGCTGAGATGGCCACTAAAGATTTAGCTGGACCATATGGTGGTGCAGAGACATGGAGGGGGAAGGGAAGGAGTGTGTGAGAGAGGTAGAGAGATGGATGTAGTGTTTTGGTGAGGCTGCATTGCAGAGCCCTGCTCCTGATGAAAACCCTTTTAGTAATCACATTTAATGAGCCGCTGAAGCAGGAAGTCTATCTGCTAGCAGCCCACACACACATGCGTATTACTGACACAATATTAGATACAAATTGTGTATGTGTAATGTTTTTTTTTAAAAATTCTCAGCAAATGTTGGTGATGCGTGGTGCCAAGCCGGTGTTGTGGTAGGTTGATCTTGCTAATGCTTGTTTTTAGCACACTGCGTTATGGTTGCTATCAGTGTGCTGGGGGATTGAGATATCACTGCTTATTGGTGGAACTTAAGAGTCTTCTAATGTCCAAATATGCATAAAGTATGCAGAATAGATTTTTAAAGAACTATAATTCAGCAAGGATGAATTAAATTGATCAAAGGTTACAATATACACTTATTATTACGTTACAAAACATGTCTATTTTAAATAACTGCTGTCTTTTCATTGAGGAATCCTGAAAAGAGTATCACAAAAAATGAAGCAGCATAACTGTTTTCAACCTTTATAATAATCAGAAATGTTTCTTGAGCACCAAATCAGTATATGAGAATGATTTGTGAAGGATCATGTGACACTGAAGACTGAAGTAATGATGCTGAAAATTCAGCTTTCACATCACAGGAACGAATTTATTAATTTTTTAATATATTGAATTACAAAAAATGGTTATTTAATTTGTAATAATATTTAGATTTTGTCATTTAGCAGACGCTTTTATCCAAAGCGACTTACAACTGAGGACTACAGCAAGCGAGTCATCGTGAACGTGAAGAGGCAAAAATAAGGCAAGAAGTGCTCAAAATACAAAGTTCAGGCATTGCTCAGAATAGCATAAGCCAAACAAGGGAGGATTAAAGGAAAAGTGTTTTTTTATGTCAAGTGCTCACGGAAGAGATGAGTTTTCAGTTGTCTTTTGAATGTGGTCAGGGATTCTGCATTCCGGACGAGGGTAGGGAGATCATTCAGCCAGCAAGGAATCGTGAATGAGAATGTTCTGGAATGAATTTCACAATATTACAGTTTTTACTGTGTTTTTGGACAAATAAATGCAACATTTCTGAAGACTTCTTTCAATAGCATTAAAAATGACTCCAAACATTTGAATGGTACGTACACATACTTATACAGAACAGTTGATAAGTTCATTAAATGCTTTACATACTCTGACAGCACACAATTTTGAACAAAATAATGATATTGTGGTCCTCCTTGGATATGACTCTGGTCCCTCGTTCAGGGGGCGTCTTTTTATATTTATTTATTTATTCTATTTATTTATTTTTTGTCTAAGCAAATCTAATGCCAAGCAAAATTCGTAATTTGTAATTGTAAGGTTTTGAGGTAAAAAATTGTGTATAAAGCATAAGTTTAATTTTAATGGGGTGGTATAATGCCCATTTTTACAAGATTTCCCCAGAGTGTGTATGTGAAGTTTTAGCTCAAAATACCCCACAGATAAATTGTTTCAAATTCATGTTCAAATTCAAATGCCTCATTTTGTTTGTGTCCCTTTAAATGCAAATGAGCTGCTGCTTCCAGCACAGAGGGCGGAGCTTCAAGAGCTTGTGTTCTTTGCCGCTTGCAGAAACGCACTAAAATATCAGAAACTGTTCTGCATTTTACGTTCAAACCGGAGTCGGACAATGATGGAGAGACTCATGTAGAAGTGAGAACATGTAGAATACAACATGATGTTTCTGAATGGGTAGTTGATGAATTTATGTAGCTGATGTGGAGTCTATCTTCAAGTCCTTGATTAGCCTATTCTGTTATGATAATCTATAAATCGCTCATGTGGGAACTGTTGTAAGATTTTATGTAAATTATGTAATTTACATAATTTTATTTTTATGGAGTTTATGTAAATTTTAGGGTTCGTGATGTCACTAACCTGGGAGGACGCTTGTGTAGTCCCTACCAGTAGTTTGTTGTAGTCCTTAAATTATTTCTTTAAAAGCAAACATCTCCCTTTGCTTTGAACTTTGAGCGTCATAACTTTGCAGATGTTGTTTATGCTCAAACAACAACATTACACACTAACTAAATCATAATCAACCACCCCTTTAATAAGAATTTTGAAAATCCTAAACATGAGCAATATTAAATAAGCACCACTAACGTCTGAACAAATGCTGTATTTGTTTTGACACAAATGAAATGGTCAAAGGCTACTCTGAGATAGCAGGCTAGCTGTGAAGCCCAACAAAATCTCACCCAAACACACTCTCTTAGAGTATCACACCCAGAGGAATTATGGGAAGAAGCACACAGGGTTTGAGAAGGGACAGAAATAACCCTTCACTTATTCAGACGCTCCGCTAATGCTAATCTGCTAATACTCTCTGACAAGCTGCACGATTAACCTGGAATGGAGACGAAACCGTCTCGCTAAGAAAGCTCTTCGAATGAAAAAGAGAAATTTGTACTCATTCAAAGAGTCATTATAAATCTGTTTTATTTTATTTATTTGTTTATAACAATTGATTCATTTATTGACCTCTTGTGACAGTGAAATGTCTCTTGTTCTCCTTGCAGCCTTTTTGTGTGGAAGTGTCTTAACCTGAATTACTCTGGGTTAATGGGTTAATGGACTTTCCTGCATACAGGAGGACGTAACTTGTGATTCTCCCTGTGTGGAAGACATTGCCTCCCTATCTCCTTCCATGTGTTCACGTACACCTACCTGACAACATAGTCCTATAGCAAATTCTCTGGCTGAGCCAGACTTTTTTCCGTCAGGCTTCTGCATAAAGTGAGCTTAATGAACTGTTAATGAGGGGTAAAATATGCTTGATTGTCCTGATAATAATGGCACACTGCAAAAAAAAAACAAAAAAAAAACACAAATCAGATTGAAGCTTGCCATTTTAAAAAGCTCTTGCCATTTATTTTATTTTATTTTATTTATTTATTTTTTACATTTATTAGATTGCAAGATATATCAAAATAAAATCACTATTGTGTTATACTAGTGTAATTATCAAAACTCAAAGGCTGCGATTTAAATAAATATATACACTGTGGTTAAGTTTATTTACAAACGTGCCTTTCGTGATATTGTTTGTGTTTTTTTAGCTGCTCTGTTCTTTTACAGCACTGCCACTCTGAGACTGAATTAATGAATTAGCCTACAAGTGTGTAAATGAACACAGTGCCAAGCTTCACTCGGAAACCTGCAGCGCATACATTTATTTGACGGCAAATTAGAATACGATCATTTTTAAATTGTAAATCGTTTTTTTCTTTTATACTATAAAATTACTTTTTCCCATTACTAAATTGATAAAAAATATATAGCCTATATAATTGTTTTTATCTTACAGTACAGTAGTGCTTTAAAAATATTTATTATTTTTATTTAATAAGGACAATAAAAATCATAGTTATTATTCTATAGTCATACATCAAATGACACGGGTGATGGGGAAAGTAGATACTTTTGAGTAAAACATGTCAGTAATTGGACATGCAACTAAATTTACAATAAATTTGAAATCATTAGCATCTCCCACTTCCGCTTTACACAAAGTCAGTATGAAATTAAGATTCACTCTATCACTTTTATAAATGCATTTTATAGATTGTATTGTCTACAATTTTATTTTTTTTTTTTACCTTGTAACGTTTAATCGAAATGTCATAGCTGGACCTTCCGGTGAAAAAGTCCGACTTTTCCGGTGACGTACAGACTTCTCCAATAATTTAGTCACTAAAACTCCACCCTGCAAGCTCATGTTTATCTGCCTCCACTTTTGAGTGCAACACCCCAATAAAGAACAGATGCATAGAATCAAGTCCTGCCCTACAGTTTTTTGTGTTTTCTTGTGATTACTATGCTGAAGTATACTCGTTCATTAAGGGCTCTGGAAGAGCACTCGGCACCTTTGGTATACTATTTTAACATACTATGATTAGCTTGTATGTGAATACAAGGGTTAGCCATGGCAAAAAAAAAAAAGCAGCACCGAAAGGGAACTAGCATCTCTCCCTTCCTCTCAAAACCTCCCTGTGTGCTGCAGTCACATGACTTTTTGTAGTGCAGTGATTGTACACCATGTTAATGCAGTGACTTAGTGCTCTCAGAACATAGACATTTGGGGACAATGATGAACCTATGACTCTGACTGACATAATAATGGTGGTTCTCAGTATTTTGCTGAGCTAAAGTGTAATCGGTTGAAAAAATTGTGTTAAATTCATTTGAAAATTTGAAAGTTGTATTGCTACATTCCTGGGATGGCAGCATGTACACACTTGCATTTTTTGTATGTACATTATGCTGCTGCTTGTAAAAAGGAAGAAACCAGAAAGCAGTGGAAACATATAGGCGCATACAACACATATAACATGCATGTCTCTCTTCTTTTTCTTTCAGACAGAGGAGGTGGTTGTGTGAGGGGAGAGTGTGTGAGTGTGTGTGCGAGTAATGGCGGAGCAGCAGAGACAGCGTTCACTCTCCACGTCGGGAGAATCCCTATACCTGGTCCTGGGAGTTGATAAGAACACCCAGCAAGACGACATAAAGAAATCCTACAGGTGAGACACTCTGGATGGACATAGAAAGATTGTTACAACATTACCAATAAAAAAAGTGGAGAAATTGCTCTGAATCGATTTTATTTTATTTTATTTTACACAAGAGGGATAGGGTAGGTAGACACACATTTCCTTGTGTTAAGCACATTTGAGTTTTCAATTAAATCCACTAGAGGGTGACAGAACATTTTCCTCACTTCCTCTGTGTGTTCAGGATAACATTCTACACACTGCACAGTCTGTACATGTTCTTTGTGCATGAATACCCAGATGACCGACTACATTTACCAACATTTATTGTCAAATAATGCTTAGTATTTCACATACTATTTTTGAATAATAGTTGCCAGATAGTATACCATTCTGTACATACATGTACATACAAAAAAATGCAAGCGTGTACATGCTGCCATCCCAGGAATGTAGCTATACCTGCAATACAACTTTTCAGTTTTCAAATGAATTGATCATATACACTATTTTTTCAACCTATTACACTTTAGCTCAGCAAAATACTGAGAACCACCATTATTATGTCAGTTTCACATTAACACACTTAAAAGCAGATTGGCAGTGATGCCAGGAAAGATCATAGTTGCATAAAAGTTTCGTTCTCATTTCTTCTCTTTTGGTTTGCAGGAAACTAGCTCTGAAATTCCACCCAGACAAGAACCCCGACAATCCAGAAGCGGTTGAGAAATTCAAAGAAATCAACAACGCTCATGCCATTTTATCAGACCCCACCAAACGCAACATCTATGACAAATACGGATCTCTGGGCCTTTACGTGGCAGAACAGTTTGGAGAGGAGAATGTTAACACATACTTTGTATTGTCCAGCTGGTGGGCCAAGGTTAGTCATGCACACAAGCAAACATGCAAGATATATACTAAGTAACATACACTACCTTTCAAAGGTTTGGGTCAGTAAGGTTTTTTATTTATTTAAAGAAATTTATATTTTTTTTTATTCAGCAAGTGTGCATTAAATTGATCAAACGTGACAGTAAATACATTTATAATGTTACACAAGATTTCTATTGGAATGCTTTTCTATTGAACATTAGTCATCAAAGAATCCTGAAAAATTATTTTAACATTGATAATAATAAGAAATGTTTTTTGAGCAGCAAATCAGCATATTAGAATGATTTCTGAAGGATCATGTGACACTGAAGACTGAATAATGATGATTATAATTCAGCTTTTGACATCACTGGAATAAACTACATGAATAAAATATAAATTGTAATAATATTTCACAATTTTACTGTTTGACTGTATTTTTGAGCATGTAAATGCAGTCTTGGTGAGCATAAGAGACCTCTGACCCTTAACATTTGAACCATGGTGTAAATACTAAATATATGTGCATCCTGTTATTTCTGTTGAATATTTTTTCCCCTCCTGACAGGCATTGTTTATATTCTGCGGTGTGGCCACGGGCTGCTACTTCTGCTGCTGTCTGTGCTGCTGTTGTAACTGCTGCTGTGGGAAGTGTAAACCTCATCCTCCGCAGTCAGATGAGCCAGATTTCTATGTGTCTCCTGAAGACTTGGAAGCTCAGATGCAGTCTGATGAGAGAGGTGAGACACACTGACTCACTTATTCATTCACAATAGTCAAATTAACATGGTTTCAAGACAACATCAAATCAAAAGAGAAGTTTCGTGGCTATTAGTCCATGCTTGTATTTTTGAGATCATACATAAGCTAGTGTATTTTTAAAAGTCTTATAAAAATTATCTGGAATGAGACTGTCTCCTCCCACCAATACCAGCTGGCACTGACAACCAATAGCAAGTAGCATATTGTGGTTTGGTGACTTAGGACTAGACTTATTAAACAGGGCAAATTAGCGTGAGAGCGCAATTCATAAAAGCGGTGATGGGAGTGGAAAGTTCTGCGTGTGATCTGATGACGATGCACAAATGAAAGAACACAGACGCAGCTGGATCATTTCCATAATGACCAACGCAGTGGACCAAGTACGGCAGTTTTTTTGCGGGTAAATAATGGCTAAACAAAAAAACACAGTAAATTGACTAGTGCAAACCTAGTAAATCACCTTGCATCTGAAAGTGAAACTCCTACAAATGCATGTGCAATAACTCTGCCCATGCCTTTTCAGCATTCATTTTTCACTGCCTGTCTTTAGTAAATCCTGACAGTGGCTTTTTAACGCCAAAAGTGGGTTTGCGCTGGCACAAGCCATTAGTAAATCTGGCCCTTAATGTGTTTTTATTTATTATTATTTTTACGACTGTTTATTTTTACGTTTAGTCATACAAATAAAAAAATAACAAGGAATGCAGTTGTGCAGGATATTTAATAAATTATATTTTTATTAAAATGTCAGTATATGTAAAATTATAGTAAAGATGGTTTAAAATCATTTTTGATATTTGTTTTACTTGTTAAAACATGACATATAGAAATAATGCAGTTAATTTATCAACACTAATCATTTATTAACACTGTTGAATCTAATCTTTAGCAATATCAAAATCAATATTATTTTTGTGTTTTAATTTTTGACCAAATTGCAAATCATTTTAATATCAGCCATTTATTTGTTACTGGCTATAGCATTAATATTCATCAGTTTATTGGTATCAGACAGAATTTTAATATTGGTTCTTCTCAAGTTTAGTGGTCTTAAACTATATACTATTAAGTTTTTTGTTTTATAAACACCTTCAATATGCCCCCTCCCCTACTTCCTGTTTCAAAAGGAAATGCATCTGGAAATAAAACTGTTCATCAAACCATTTCATTGGGTTTTTAATAAATTGTCCCTGGCACTATTGTACACAGTTCATTGCATGTTGTTGTAAAGGAATAACGTTTGGTTTCATTCTCTTTCGGGACAATGTCATAATTTGATCTGCTTCTGAAATGAAACTTTTCTTTTCTGCTGGCATAACCAAGGCCGCGCAGGTAGGTCAATAGTATCATTGGTTTCAATCAAACCCTAATGGATCAAATCAATTCCCGCCCAACATTACTGCCTGTTTCGCTTACAATTGCAGTTAAATGCCTTCAAAGGTCCGTTCAGCATTTGATGTGGCTTCCTGGCACTTAAAATCATGCCTGATACGCTTATCAACAGGGTTCAGTTTGGGCTGTTAGCTGTTCACATTATAAAGTAGGTGTCTGTTTCCACAGATGGCAGCAGCCCCGTTGTGATGCAGCCGTCCTCTGCCACAGAGACCACTCAGCTCGCAGACTCTTACCACTCCAGCTACCGGACAGACGCCAGCTATTAAAACCTCCCTCGCTCTCTCACGCATGGGACCACCATCCCCGGAAGAGGTCTCGTGGGGAATGAGTGATCCAGAGGAAGAGGATGAGGGGGTTAGTTAGTTCCAGATCTTCTGTTGAAAAACCTGAAATGCTCCACTGTACAGGGCAAGAAGCGAGTTGTTATTTTTATCTGCCTTTTACCTCTGTCTTCCCCAAACCTACTTGTATTCAACACACACACACACACACAAGGACTTTCTTACAGTGTCCATACAGTCTTCCTGCTTTGATCCATGCTTCATCTTTCACACTGCATTTGTCTACATGATCAGTGAAGATCATTTTGATCAATCTTATTTGAGAATTAATTCGTAACAACAGGACATGCGCAAATATTTGTGGATGTTTTAATGCATTCAGCTATGATAATGGCCAATGAAGCTGGTGTTACACCAACTGTTATCAAGTTGTTTCCAGTCAAAGTTGTCAAATCTACCATTCAAAAGCTTGGGTCCAGTAAGATTTCTTTTTTTAAAGGAATAAAAAAAAATATTCAGCAATGATAAATTAAATTGATCAAAAGTGACATTTATAATGTTACAAAGATTTCTATATCTCAAATAAATTCTATTTTAAATTTTAGACATTTCTATTAATCAAAGAATCCTGAAAAAATAAAAACTTCAGGATCATGAAGGATCATGTGACATTGAAGACTGTAGTGATGAAGTAATGATGATGAAAATTCAGCTTTATGACATCACTGGAATGAAAAACATTATTAAATATATTAAAACAGAAAACGGTTGTTTTACATTGTAATAATATTTAACTTTTTTTCTGAGTTTTTAAGCAAAGAAATGCTGCCTTTACTTGGTGAGCAGAAAAGACATATTTTAAAAACTTACCGATCCCAAACCCTTTCCATGCATATGATTAGCACAAACCTCACAATCACACCATAACCACACCATTTGTCCTGGGTTGTTTTCATATTTCCACATTCTGAACAGTGTTTTGACAAAACTATTCTGCTCATGTTATGGACTACCGGTAGTAATAAAGAGACCTGTTAAAATTTCAAGTGTTTTGTTACATCAACAGGAAAGGGTTTTCAGTAGTACACATACATTTCTATTTTTTTAAACAGGAAAGCAGAGTAGTGTAGTCACTGAGGACACGATTGAGGAAACATTGCTGTGTCATGCTGTGAATGTTTATGTGAGACGGTTATGTGTTAATGGCATCCGGTGGGCATGTACGGTCAAATATAATCATGCAGTGCTTAGCTATTGCTTAATATCATCCACATGTCTTACTGTGGTGTGTGTGGTTGCCTAGAACTGGAGTTTGGGATTGTCCGATACATACTGAGACTGTGCCAGGTTATTTATTCTTGTACATGTTTTGTATTTCCATCTGTATTCTTAAAGGGATAGTTCACCCAAAAATGAAAGTTCTGTCATCATTTACTCACCCTCAAGTTGTTCTAAACCTGTATGAGTTTCTTTCTTCTGTTGAACACAAAATAAGATATATTAAAGAATGTGGGAAACCAAACAGTTTCTGGTCCCCATTGACTTCCGTAGTATGAAATATATATATATATAAATGGCTGTCAATTTAAGGCTTTGCTAAGTTAAAGGGTTGCGCTAGCATTAGTGTTTTGCATTCCTCAGGTTTGTGGTTTCAGAGGACGGACAGTTAGATTAAATTCAAGCACAGGAGGATTGTGGGTAAAGGCATTCATCTGCATAAATCATGTTAACTTCTGTTTCCCATATAATTTAGAAACATTGAGTTAACTGACTAATTAATTCTTTAGTTTCACACTGACCCAAAGTTAGTTTATTAATGAAACATTTTAGTAAGATACATTTGTGAAGTTGTACTTTAACAACTGTGGTTCTAGACATGGACGTGGCCATATTGTATTTGTTTTGGCTGTAATTGTACCCATAATTTGATCTTGATCCCTAGTGCCTGGTTTAATGTAATCAGGTCTACATAATATTGTACTCTAGTTAATACACATTAACAGTATTATTACTGTTATATGCCAAAAAAATATAACTAACTCTGTGATCTGTATCCTTCAGGCTATAATAGTTCATGCTCGCTGGTTTTGATCATATCATTCATACATGATTCAGGGTTCCCACACTCATGGAAAACCTGGATTTAAACCTGGGAAGTTTAAATTTGTGATTAGGAATGTGGAAAATAAGTAAACTTCATGAGCTACACTCCTAAAAAGGAATTTACAAAGCCTTATCTAGTGATCATGGGTGAATGGAAAGGTCATGGAAAAAATCATTGGTGGAAAGTTTTGGGAACCTTGACACTTGCAATCTCTCTGAATGCATGCATTTTAATTTTGATAGGAGTGAACATGCTATGAAAGCTTGTTTCCGCCAAGAAAACAAGACGACATCTCGCAATTGTGAGTGAAAAAGTCAGATTTGTGAGATGAAAAAGTGGCAATTACCTTTTTTTTTTTTTTTTAAATGGCGGAAACAAGCTTCCATAGAATTCAGACTTCAAAGTAGGAAAACATAATTTCTGTTTTAGACACTGTGTGTGTTTGTGTGTGTGCTGTTGAAAACTGAGCACTGAGTTTAATCACTGTACCACCATCTATGTACTGTTCAGTTGTCATTTCTTTAAGCTGTTTAGCTGTCACTTTGGGCATGTGCATTTTAAACATTCATTTACATGCACTTGAAAGAGGATGTGTGGAAAACTTGTGTAATTTACCCCCAAATGTGTATGTTTTATTTGTTTAGGTTCACATTGTGGATATTTCATCGGTGTCTAGATGTATCTCATAGTTGTTGTTTTTTTGTAATTAATTTATGTCTGAAGCATTAGGCACTGGCAGATTATATTAGTGATCATGTTTCTAAACATTTATAAAACTGAACCGTTCACAATGTGTAACGCTTTTTATTTGCAAAATATTCTTTCTCAACACAAGCTTCACTGTAACACGGATGATCTATTTTTGGTTTCTATTATCCCAGTTTTCCTGTCCAATTATTTGTTCATGGTCATAAATGAAAAAACATTGATCAGATATTGATCTTGTTGCTTCCAGTCTGAGAACGAATGGAGCCTTGTGTCTGAGTGCAACACCGAAACAGAATCATGATATAAATGAAGGAAATAGTGGTGATGAGAAACAAGATTTTATTTATTATTTTCCTCTTTTCAATAAATTACGTAGTTCAAATATGTGTAAGCGAAAATGACCATTGTACGGAATTATTTTGCGCATTCTGGATCAAATCAGCTGAAATTGTTGTAGCATGAATATATTGTGTCAGAGAGATGTAACATGGATAATTGGTCTGAATTACAACTGTAAAATAAATGTGAAAGGAAGCTTCAAAAGTATCTGGTGTTTGTGTATTTGTGCAAAGCCAGTTGACCTGCTAAATAAAGCGCTAATGTTGCTTTTGACACTTACAGGGATGAAATAAATAAATCTTAATTCAATTCAAAGTTAGAATATTAAGCCGAAAAAATATTGAAGGGAAAGATAAGTTATGTATGTGTTAAAGTAAAATGTTTTTTAAAAAGTCTGAACTTTGACAAAGTGTCGTCCCATTGGCTTTTATTGTATGGACGAAAGCAGTCGAAACTCAAATACACCCGTGTTTTTGTGTTAAAAGATTCAGGTGCACTTCATAAACATTCTTTCCTCTAATGCTGTTGCTATTCTGGTGTTATTTACTTTGTTGGCTGGTTTCAAGACTGGGGACATGAATGATTGGAGTAACAGGAGAAAGGGCATCATCTATATTTCCCAGCATTCCACTGGCTGCCTGAAATGGGCACAACTGATCAAGGGTGTGTGTCACAGTGAGCCAGCAAGAAACCAGACACCTTCCCCTTCTGGCACATGCACACATTTCCAGCTGCAAACCAACACAGGCCCCCATCGTCCCGTTGGAGCACTGGGGCAGAGCGACGGCCCTCTGCCTCGAGAGACTGGGAATCCACATAAGAACAGCACAGAGACATGGAGACGGTGGCGTCGCATCTCCTCAGCTGTGGTTTCGCTCTCCTAACTTAGTTTCCCAGTGAGTGTGGGGTCAGCGGGGGCACACGGCCATGTCTCTTCCACTGGATATACGTTCTGACCACAAAGACCCCTCGATGGGGACGCTGGAGAAACAACTCATCTGTCCCATCTGCCTGGACGTGTTTACGAAACCTGTCGTTATTCTGCCCTGTCTGCACAACCTCTGCCGCAAGTGTGCCAATGAACTGTACCAGGTGTGTACCAATGGTTTATGTGTGGATGTAGGAACATTTTGTGTTACCCCTCTGAAAAATAATAGGCTACTTCAATTTTATTTTATGAAGTATACTTAAGTAAAGTTCATGTGTATTTTAAGTATACTTTATGTAAGCTAAGTACACTAATATCAATGCTCTAGAAGTATAGTTTCAATACTAGCCTACTTGGGACTAAATTGGCCCACTTTTTAGTGTATAAAAGTATACTTTAAATGTAAACTTTGAGTTCACAACTACAGTTTTCATTTGTACTGCAACTATACTTCAAGTGAACTTATAAGTATACAGATAGTTTACTAGTCAAATACTTGTAGCATATTTTTTAGTTTATGAAAGTACACTCTCAGTAGTTTACTGTAGTAGTTTTATACTTCAAGTATGTTTTCTTCAAGTGAACAACATCATACTAATAGTTTCCTATTTACACATTATAGTCGCTTTTTATGTATATTACTATGTTCCTATATTCATATTTTGTACTTGAAATATACCTTTAACTGTACTTTAACTCTTCCCATTTTTAAAAACATTTTATTCTAGCTTCATGTGTCATTTTTATCAACACTTCAGTGTGTGTATGTTTCATTAAAAGAAATGTATATATTTTAAACAAAAAAAAATCCAGATGGGATTCAGAACGATGATCAAAACACAGATGGAGTAGATCAAGTTCATCATCAACACCCCAAAAGCGTCACAGTCGTTAACCCTTCCTGGGTCGACTTTCTTATTTTTAGTTTCAAAGAAATATACTAATAGCACACTTGACTAAACTTCTTTTTCGTAAGGGTAACCATCAGAAACATGCTTACAAGTACATTTTCAAGCCTTTGTTAAGATGATAAATTCTCAAAATAGCATGTGCAAAGGATCCTTTCCATTGCACAAAAGGTTCTTTATAGTGGAAAAAGGTTCTTCTGTATTTTATTTCTATATATATATTTTAGATCAAGAGTGTGCACAGACAGTTCATCTGTACATGACATGAAGTGCCAGTTTCCTTCATAAACCATAGTCTTCTCAATGAGCTAAAATGCTATTTGCTAAGAACTATGGATGGTCAATAACATGTAAAGGTGCTTGTAGCCTATACTGTACATGCTAATATGTGAAACCCAACAGGTGGGGATTGTAAATGTCTAAACTCAATCCCCAGCCTGCAATCTGAGGTATAAAAATAGGTGATGGCCTACATTTGATGCATTTGAGCCGTCGGGGGTTTAGCGCTCATGCAATGCACAATGGATGTATTGATATGAAAAGAGAGTCCTTAGTAATGCTAAATGTTGTGCCTGCATAATCCTTCTCCTCTTCTGCACCTAACTGAAGTTTGATACCTCACCAGTCTTCCCTTACACTTCCTCATATAGTTCAAAGCCATGAGTAAGTTGGGAAAGTGGTCCAAAGGAACACTTGTTAATCTCTTCTCCTCTAAGAACCATTGTTGGACAAAATTTAGAATTTAAGAACTGAACTTAATTTATGTGTTACATTTTTTTTATTAATTATGAGCAGGAGGTTAAATTAAAATCTGAATTGGATTATTAGAAAGTGACATTTTGTTAACCCTCTACCGCACGCATTATGCTAGACCTATAAAAAAAAATATTTGACTCTTTTTCTTTTCTTAGAATGGCTTAACTTGAAGTGCTGTAGAATTTTTTTTTGGAAAAAATATTATTCTAAGGTACTTTATGATATGTTGCCATATGGCAACAACATACAATAGTGGAAATGACTTAGAATAAGTGTAAATTTACTTAAAGTTAATATTTTTGTTGTTTGTGTTGATTCAATTTGTGCTATAATAAGCTTTAACACAGTACTTATAAACAACACCTTATACATACTTTCCAACAAATGATTCTTCCAACTGATTCTATTTATTCCATTCTTTTTAACTGAATAATGCTTTATATTCTTTGAATTTCATAATTTTTTTTATTAATATTATTCAATTGCAAATGTATACAGTTAGTAACAAATATAATAATGTTCATCATGTATCATACAACATTGACATAAAAACATTTACATAAAAACATTGCAGTTCATGGAAATTCAACATTCCATCCTGGAACGGCTTCTTTTGGAATGGTGGGCACTGGGCAGCTCTAACCTCTTCTTGATCTAATGAAACATAAGCAAACATGCATTAATGTTATGTGAAAACCATGTAGAAATCTACGGATGATTTGATTTCTGGACCTATTCTTTGACCTGACCCATAACTCTGTCTCTTTGTCACTTTCTGCACAAGTACAAACTTACACACGCACACACACACACACACACACACACACACACACACACACACACACACACACATGTCTGGTTCACTATCTTTGTGGGGACTCGTAATTGTTTTTATACTGTACAAACTGTATATTCTCTCCTCTTACACTAACCCTAGCCCTAAACCTACCCATCTCACACACACATATCTGTATATCTGATATATCTGTATTCATACTGTATCTAATCAAAAGTAAAAATGCCATGTAAATTAGATGATTTTTTTCCATAATACAAATGCCTAGGCAGTCCTTAACATATGACTAATAAACATTATATCACTAGCATTAATATTGTTATTGTTACAGCTTAACAGATTGCAGCTGACCTTTCTGGCTAGCTGAACTATTGCAATAATGTCATTCCACTATCGCACAGTGTTGCCGCTTGGCAACACAGACATTTGATCGATTTACCAAAAACTAATTTCATAAAAACTTTTTTGAGTGGTGAATATGTCATCATAACTTACCTGAGGTGAAGTTTCCGTTTTTTGTGTGTTTGTGATATGGGCTGGTCCTTGCTTCTGAATGATGTTTAAATTTGCTTTCAGAAACTACCGACAAGAGACGCAGTCTGTCATAAATCGCGCCAGAAAAAAAACCTGCATGTCATGTGACTTAACCAAAGCACATCATTGGCTAAACTAAGGTCTTCTCATTCCAACAAAAAACACGAGAATGTTTTCTTAAAGAGACAGTGGCAAGGAAATTAACAGAAAGAGTACGTTGCCATATGGCAACACCATGCGGTAGAGGGTTAATTGCAATTCAGAGAAATTCATCAGATAATGTAATTTAGGGACATGCATGAACTAGATGCATGTATATATATATATATATATATATATATATATATATATATATATATATATATATATATATATATATATATTTTTTTTTTTTTTTTTTTTTTTTTTTAATTAACCTGTTATCAAGCACCGGCCCGCGGGCGGGCCGGAAGGGGCGTGTCTATGCGTGTATTACTTTTTATTACCTTTTTTTTATAACATATATTCAATCAACTATCATAAACTATGCATCATTTGAAAGCTAAAACACTCAAGAATCATGTTCTGAGCTTGTTTTTGCAATCAATACACCAGAGTGGAAAGGGTTAAATCAAATGCTGACTGACTGACTTTGTAAACATGAACACAATGAACGGCAATACTTATCTTTGATCGCGTATGGTTCAGATCAGTTCGGACGAATCCAAGAAACACCAGCATACATTTCAATGTAAGGGTCTACTCTTCAAAATGCATCCCACTGTTTAATCCAAAACAACAACAAAATAGGGAAAAAAACGAAATATACTCCTTTGTTTACATGAGCGTTTTGAGTTAGAGTAATCCATCATGTTCATTTTCAATAAAATATCGATTCTAATCTGTTTTCCAAAGTTCAAAAGCCTTATCTCCCCCGTAGTTTAGACTGTTCCGGGTAAATAGAGCCATCCTCCTTTACTCTCCTTCAATCACAAGCTTTGTAATGGATCAAAATATCAAGGGAGCGCATGACAGGCTGAGCAACCTGTCAATCTCGCACCTCGGTTTTTGACTGGATAAAAGCCTGAATGAAGCCAGCCAATGTCTAATTAGCAAAGTTTTGATTGATGGGAGCATTAACCAACCAAAAAACGATTGCAGTGATTGACAGTTTGCTTTAGATTATGCAAGCAGATTTGTCAAAATACAAGTGCGTTCACTCGTGCGCTTACGCCATTTTACGCACAGAGCGCACTGATTAGTCATTGTTTCTGTACACGGAGCTCGTATCAACGCACGGATTTTCTCCAGAGTTTATATTTGACATACATTGATATCTCCATCATGGATCGTCGACTACAGAAGAGTTTTTGTGGTGTTGAGAGTGTTTTGGAGGAGGTAATGAGAAGTAGTGACGAAGAGCAGCAGAAAGACGCGGAGAAATGCTTCTCAGACAGCGAGAGCACGGTGTCGAGCGTCGATTCGGCAGAAGAGGAGATGTTTGTCCATGGACTCGATCCCGTTTTAGATCGGTAAGTTTCAACACATTGGCTTGAATTTTTATGTTTATCAAGTATTGGCAGTTTTTCTGTTCATGTCATGTTTTTGATTATAAAATGACGTTGGAGATGACTAGCAAAGACACGAGGCTACACGAGTGTATATCTATGATGTATATTATACATAAATACATTATTTATATCACACACACACATTATATATGTGATGCATTGAATATAACAATAATGGAAGGAAAGGATTACAAGAAGTCCGGTGAAGATGTTTTGACTAAAATGAGATGACTAACTTAGCAAAGACACGTGACTAACGTTATACGAGTAACATTAGGTGATAGGGCTGTTTATTCTACATAAAGGCAATATTTATATCTCACACACACATATATACACGATGCATTGAATATAACAATAGTGGAAGGAAAGGATTACAAGATGTCAGGTGAAGATATGTGGAAAAAATATATAATTATTATAAAGCATTTATAATGCTGAGCATTGTAAGGTATTTGACAAACATAGACTAAGGTATTTGACAAACAGGCATTTGTTATTGTAATATGACCGAATATTGATTCTCCTAATAGTAGTATGTCTCTCATATTTGACTCAAACTGAAATGTGTGTGTGTGTGTGTTTTTCCTGTGCTGTAAAATAGGCCTTCAACTGACATGGATGAGGACTGGAATCCGGAGTCCAGACCTGAGGGACGAAAGAGACCACGGCAGTCTTCATCTTCTCCATCTCCATCTGAATCTGCTTCAGCTACCAGAGGTAAAGGTAAAGGTACAGGTAAAGGTACAGGTAAAGGGAGGGGGAGAGGGAGGGGGAGAGGGAGGGGGAGGGGGAGGGGGATCCAGTCAGTACCTACTGTGTCTCTTAGCACCTCACAGGAAAGATGGCACAATGTGGATGAGGATGATATTGGACCTTCGCAGCCTGTATTTAGGCCTGCTCGTACACCTGGGCCACAGTTGGTGACAACTGCATCCTACACAGCACTGCAGTTGTTTCATCTTTTCTTTTCAATGTCTGTGCTCCAGACCATCGTTGAGCACACCAATGTGTATGGGGGTAAAAGTCAGCAAGGAAGAGAAAAGCCATGGAGTAACATCTCGGTTGAAGACTTCAACTCTTACCTGGCACTTGTTGTTTACATGGGTCTGGTGAAGGTCTCTGCCCTGACTGATTATTGGAGGAGGTCCCGAGTCTACAGTTTTCCCCTTCCTGCTGAGATCATGTCCTGTAGGAAGTTTCTTACCATCACAAACGCTCTTCATCTTAGCCATCCTCAGAATGATGAAGAAAATGAAAAGAAGAAGGGAACAGCAGCCTACGACCGCTTGGGGAAGATCAAGCCTCTCTATGACAACATTAGGGATGCCTGCAGGACATTTTTTCATCCAAATCAGAACATCTCCATAGATGAGAGGATGGTGGCATCCAAGGCGAGGTCTGGACTCAAGCAGTACATGAAGAACAAACCCACTAAATGGGGCTACAAGCTTTTTGTCTTGGCAGACTCCCTGTGTGGCTACACCTGTGAGTTCTTCGTGTATGAGGGTAAGTCCCCCATGCCATCTCAGAAGGGGCTGAGCTATGAGTCTGTCATGGCACTCGTAGATGAAAAGATGTTGGGCACTGGTTACAAGCTATACGTTGACAACTTTTACACTAGTCCCATGCTTTTCAGAGACCTCCTCCATAAGAAGATTTGGGCATGTGGCACCATTCGTCCGAACAGGATCGGTTTCCCAAAGACGATCACCAACAAACTACCGCGGAATGCTCCACGAGGGTCCATGCGATGGCTCAGAGAGGATAGGCTGCTGTTTGTGGAATGGAAAGACACCCGGGAAGTGCTGATGTGCTCCACATTACACAAAGCATATGAAGGTGACACAGTGCAAAGGAGGTTGAAAAACAAAGATGGGCAGTGGTCTCAAGTGCATGTGCCTATTCCCGGTGCTGTGCTGGACTACAACAAGTTCATGGGGGGAGTGGACCTGTCCGACGCCCTCATCGGCTACTACAAAGTGCTCCACAAGACACGGAAGTGGTACCGAACCTTCTTTTTCCACTTTGTGGATATTGCTGTCGTCAACGCCTTCATTTTGCACCAGCATCTGGCCAGAGCGAGGAATGAAAAACCCCTGACCCAGAAAGCATTCAGGGAAACACTTGTTCTGGAACTCGCAGGCTTGGAATCAAGGAAAGCTGCTCCTCGGGCTTCAAAGGATGCTTGCCACAACCCAACGCACATTACGGACAACAGCACTGCTGGACGGAGAAAGTGCCAGCTCTGCCATCAGAAGACACCAATCATGTGTGCAACATGTGAGGTTCCACTGTGCTTTCTGCCTAAAAGGGAGTGTTTCAATGACTGGCATAGGCAGGGTGGAATATATTAATGATCTTGTTCATGTTCGTAATTTTAATTTGCATGTTACATTTTTTTTAAAGCATTCGATTCTAATAGATGTTCCAGAAATGTTCCCAAGTCTAGGTGGATTTGCAGTTCCGAAGAGGGAGATGAAGCAAGAGAAGCCATCGCTGGTGTGAGACATTAGCGGTCAGGGGTATACACACACTTGCATGACAAAATTTTCATCCTGTTTCTTCCGTTTATAGTGAGCTATTGTGTTCCAACATATGCACACATCTTACATCTTTCCTAGACTTGAAACTCATTGGTTAAATTTATTCTATTTGGACTTTGTTTGTTCTGCTTGGTTTTGTTCTGCTTGTTTTTCCTCTCTCTCTCTCTCTCTCTCTCTCTCTCTCTCTCTCTCTCTCTCTCTCTCTCTCAGTGGGTGTCTTCTGAGTCGGCGCAGTTGGAGCAAATGTGACATGCTGGTGTGAGGCAGTATATTAGGTAAGTACCGGTACTCGCATGCAGACACAGTGTTGCAAATTTTATTTGTTCTGCTTACACACTTTATCTCTCCTGTCTTTCAGTGGCTTTGGTTTCCAGTCGATTGGAGAACAAACCTTGGTAGTGACTGCCTTGATCAACATGTCTTCCTACACTTTGTAAATACTGTAAGCGGTTGCTTTTTTTGTAATTGGATATTCATAATCAGTTTATTGTAATTTATTTGAGTAAAAAACACTGTTGTAATGTTCTTTTTCTTATACATTTTATTCATTAGTTGTAATTTTTGGAATGTATACATGAAGTGAGTTGTTTCACTGTTTTTGCTATTATAATTGTTCAAAATAAAGAGTATTTTGTTAAAATGTTAAAATGTTGTGCTGAAATCATTTTTTCTTGTGTGGTTTGATGGGCAGAACAGTTCTGAATTGATATACATGCATGTAGTATGTAGTGTTTACTCCTTATTTCATTTGGTTACCAGGTGTCCATTTGGAGTCTCCAAGTGGCCTTTTGGAAAGGGCGCCTAGACTTTTCTTGAATAAAAGCTTACAGAAACTACATTTTTGGGAGTATCATCCTCAAATTTGAATCAAAACATGGTCAGACATTCAGTTTTATATTTATGGTGTTTTCAGGCCTTTGACATAACAGTCTGATCCATTTTTCCCTAAGTGAAGTTCATTAAAAGAAATCGTGAGTCACTTTCATGTAAATTTTACCTTGTTTTACTCTGTACCTATGCTACTTTGAGTTATTATGATTCTTGGGTAACAAAGAGTCAAGTGTCTAGTTTTAAAAAAGATCAGATTTATGAATGTGGACCATAGGGTTTAAGAGCTACGGACATTTGTATTTGGGGAGGTCGTTTTCAGAAAATTCTCAAAAATAGGGGTGCTGGTTAAGAGGTTAAATGTAACCTTTGGCGCTCTAGCGGTTAATAAACATATCTCCAGACTCCATGCGGCTTGCGGAAGAACATTGTAGCCGGAGCTATTTTCCTCTGTTTATGTATTAGTCACGCAGGTACTGGGCTACTCCGCAGCGATTAACACTTACAGGTGTACCATAATGATTCAGGATAAGACAAAAACACGGTTTGGAAAATGGATTTCTGATGTAGCCTACTTGGTTATTATATTATATTAGATAAATTTTGTCAATTTTGAACACAAAAAAGATTTAAACATTTTATTTTAATTGCAGGTCACAAACACTTGCCTTTTGACCTCTCGGAGTGAGTGCTGTGTCACTTTAAGCCAAGAACGAGGTTGCATGAATATATGACTCGCCCCATAAGCCTCAGCAACTGAGAGATATAGCCTATGACTATTTTAAGATTCCTGGTGAGATCAGTCTCAAACTCCTCTGTTTACAATCTCTATTTCATGTTTAGGAGGACAGGACTGTCTGTGTTGATTAAGCCAAATGCAAGTAAATGGTTGTTATGTGGACTGTATTACACAGCTCGTTTACAGAAGTACATATGGGTTAACACATTTCCAGACAGCAATTCTGAAAGGACTCACAGAACAAAACGCAGATTCACACAACCAGAGTTCAGACCATAGAGTAAGATCATCTTGCCCTTGAAGAACACACGGTGCATCTCTAGAGAGGTACATGAGAGTCCAATTAGTCAAACAAAGTGATGATGTAATTTAGTCCAGTCAACCATCTTAATTTTCACCAACCTTATTAATTTTTATATCTTCCTTAAAAAGAATCCTGCTGACAGCTGAAGAACAGCATGCTGAGTAAGATGTGCAGCCATCTCTCTTCCAGGTTGGAACCGGAGGCCGTTTCCGCTGCCCTTCCTGTCGGCGTGAGGTTGTCTTGGACCGACATGGAGTTTATGGACTGCAGCGGAATTTACTTGTGGAGAACATTATTGATGTTTACAAGCAGGAGTCTGAAAGGTCAGGTCAGGAGTGTATTGATTTAATAACTTTTGTCAACAGAGATGAACTAGTAAACATATATAGATATGTTTCGTATAGTATTTACAAAGCATTGAAACTTTATATAAAAAACTACAAAAAAAAAAAAGTAAATTCTGTAAGTTTGTGTAGGCCCCTATGTGTTTTTTGTTGAATGTTATATTTGATACATCAGGCTTTTATGGCTCATATAGTAGCCTATGATATAGGGTATAATCAGAGGTGGACAGTAACAAAGTACATTTACTTGAGTATCTGTACTTTACTTGAGCCTTATTTTTTCTGGAAACTTTTTACTTTAACCTCACTACATTTGAAAGACAAATATCATACTTTTTACTCCACTACAATTCTGTATCGAGTAGTAACGTCGGACAGACGTTGGATTTTGGTTGCAGGGGTTGCATTTTGGTTGCATTTTCATTTTCAATCACAATACGTCTGTCCAACGCTGGGGGGATTACAGAGCACAGAATTTAGCTGTTAACTCAAGTTTTTATTTTATTTTATTTTATTATAAGATAATGGATAATCAAGTAAACATAAGTTGCTTTGGTCAAGTAAATGTTTATAAAATAAACTTTAAGAAAAAAAAAATTCACCGCAAATTGACACCTGAGAGACATTTTCGCAATTAAAAGGTCTTTTACTTGTGCTAAAAAAAAAGTCTAAATTATCATTCAGATACCAGAAGGCATGGAGTAGATTGTGTAAACAGGTTTTAGCATCGTTTTAATCATTTTGATCATTTAGTGTCTATAGAAATTTGTGTTTGAGCTGTTTTAACTGAAAGCAACTTGCACTGATTTATCTTAAAATATGTCGGTGCTATTGTTTTTTCTTATGAGTAATGTTTTTTTTTTATAAGACACGTTTATAAAATCGACTTAAATGCCATAATTGAACTAATCCTGGCTTAATCTAGTCTGGGTAAAATTCAAGGTTATCAATAAAAGATTCTGGTTAATATATGGGCTATATATTCTATAGTGACGCTTTGGTTGTTGGTATATGGGTTATTAAACACTTTGACCTGATCTTGAATTTAAATCAGTGTGTTTCTAGCTCTAGGTCTCCACCACCAAAGCCTCTTGCACAGTTTAACTGTGCAGAGCATGAAGATGAGAAGCTTAATATTTATTGCATCACGTGTCAGTTGCCCACCTGCTCTCTCTGTAAGGTGTTTGGGGCACACAAGAACTGCCAAGTAGTTCCCCTGCCTGATGTTTACCAGCAAGAGAAGGTATGGCCTATGTTTGTTTCATCGTGTTACATCTTTACACCATTCAGAACAATTCATTAATTTCACTTCTTGTAGGCCGAACTCAATGACAGAGTTGCTTCTTTGGTTGCCACAAATGACCGTGTTCAGTCATTTGTTAATGAACTAGAGGCTCTCTGCAGGAATATAGAGGTTTGTGTGGATCTTTCTGAAGAAATTACTTTTACAATAACATGCAATGAAACATCAAAAAAGACATTTAACCACAAACAGATGATCCATTAATGCTTACAATGCCCATTTGACAGGAAAACAGCAGGATTCAGAAACAGATTCTGTGTGAGAAGTTTGATCGCATGTCTGCCATTCTGGAGGAACGTCGTAAGATCATGAACCAACAAATCACTTCTGAGCAGGAAGAAAAGAGTGGCTGGGCCCAATCTTTACTGCAAACCTACAGTGAGCATGTGGACACAAACTCAAAGTTGATCCAGGAAGCCCAGAATGCCATAGAGGAGCCAGAGATGGCTTCTTTTGTCCAGGTGTTATATCTTTTGTTTGGGGCTCCTCAGTAATCCTCCATTTTGAATGTCAACCATGCAACGTTTGATACATCTATTTTTATCTCTTCCTAATAGACCTCAAAAGATCTTATTGAGAAGTAAGTCTCATCTTTTTAGCAAATTTAGCATCTGTTAGATTGTTCAGAAGTTTCATCTAACAATCAACAGTATCTGTCATTTTCTCTGAAGGGTTGGTGAAGCATCTAATTGCTTCGCTCTGGAGACCCTGGATCCTGATTATGAGAACATGAATCACTACAAAGTGGATTTCGATGAAGAAGAGAGAGTTCTGCACCAGCTGGATTTCATGGAGAGTGAGCATCAGAGACCCAATAGATTAACTAATATCCTTTATTTTTTACAACTCCTCTGATTAATGCTGGAAACTTTACAGTTGAACAAGAGGTGGAGGAAACGCCAGATGAACAAGAGTCAGAACCTGAATCTGAACCTGAACCAGTTCTGACACCAGAACCTGACCCTGAACCAGATGAGGATCTGAAATCAGAGGCTTCTGAGATGACAAATCCAACCCCGGAGACACCGGAGGACAATTGGGAACAAGAAGATGGCTATGGAGACATCAGAAAAGTGGCTGTTTGTGAGAAGAATAGCTTAAGCACTTCACAGGTATACATTAATCTCCTAGTATGTCCATCTGGTCACCGTGATTTTGCCAAGTAAGACATGTTCCTAGATCAACATATTTTGATACCCATACCCCCCTACCCATAACTTTTCCTTAAAACCAGAGGGAAATGATATGTGAATAACACTGATGTAAAAGCACCTATCCCTGGTTGTAAGCCTAAACTTGACATAAACTGTAAACTTGTCCCTCAAACCTGATTGGTTGATTGAAATGTTGTACCAGAATCAACAAAGATGTTGATCCAGTAACATGTTGTAGTTGGTGAAATCACATTCGCCGTGTGGGTCTACGATTTCAGTCAACGTTTTCTGAACATTTCAATAACTTAAAGACACAATAAACACCATCATCTGTGGTGTTTGATCTCATTCCCAGTCATACTGCTATTGAAATACATGTCAGTGATAATACTTTTCCATCTTTCCTCAGGTTGTCACTCTAGCCCTTTATTTCCTGGCCTTTCTGGTCATCCTACAGCGAATATGGGGAAGCATTCAGTGCCTTACTTGTATATAGCAGAGGTGAAGAGACACCGTCTAATAAGGCTCATGTTATTTTGAATAGCTCTACAAATAAAAACAAAGCCAAAGATTTGTGTTTAAATTGAGGAAGGTTTCTCGACTGGATCAGTAAAATGTCTCTATGCTTTACCTAATTTTCTGCAGACTGGCAAACCCGTGAGCTCCGCACTGGAAGGACTGAGCCCTCCAGGTCATCAGTGAGCCGATTCATCTCTGATTCTCCTTCATTGCACCTACTAATAAGAAGTGACCCTTCTGCTCAAAGCAAGAATGATGACAGAATGGGGTCATGTGGACCATCTCCTCCATTCGGTTCTTGACAAAACCTTGTGTTTGTGAAAATAATTAAAACATCATCTCTACTTATTTTTGGTTTTGTTTCTTCGTTCGATAACTCACTTGTAACAATGACAATTCTCCAATTCTCACCATTTGTTACAGGAGTGCCTCAAGGCAATATATTACCTTGAGTTTTAAATACCCATCTCATGTTGTCATGAGATGAATGGATGAAATGTTTTTTTTTTACAGTAGTGTTATATTCAATAAAAGGCTTTTCTTATCTGTTGATGAATTTGTTTGTATAAATAGTATAATCCTAAGAGTGTCTGGCTTTAACTGTCAATTTTTGTTTAGATTGAACATGGAATGGAAGTTGCGATAGTCTTTTCTTCCTTATTGTGACATATATTTGAGTGAAATTGCTTCTCAAACAAGTAAAGTTTAGCACTTGATTTTGTCCTTCGGTAATTGATTAGATTGGATTGTTGTGGTTTGCTATTGCTGTGTCATATGAGTGACAGGTTGTCCCGCCCACACGCCAGTAAACACGTCATAAGACAAGAGGAGAGGGGTGCTCCTCAATATCCCTCCTCGTTTCCCCACTCCTCTGTCCTCCATCCTATGACCCGGAAACCAATCGAGCTCAGCCATCTTGAAGGTCATCTCAATTATCTAATTGTACCATGAGGAATGAGGAGTAAGGAAGCTTCCAGAGAGTGAGGATACACATATGTGGAAGTTTTTTTTGTCAAGAAACCTGACCCACGTACAGTAAATGATCCTCCCCCTTCACATCTGTCACAATAATTTTAATTCATGCTTAACCTTTGCAGTTTAAATAAATCATATATCACAATATATCCATAGGGAATCTTGCTTATTATTATTTAGGCCTATTCATTTCTTAAATAACCACACTTCAACAACATAAGGGCAGATCCTATGAGCGCAGCTGATGACGCAGGAATGTGACACTCGAGTGATCAAGGTCAAGGATATTCCAATATAGGCTACAAGCTTTCCTTCGATTCCTCCGTCCTCGTTTTCTTTCCTTGCAGCCAAATGAGGATGCTCAAATATGAATAAGCATGTCACTGCAAGAGGGAGGGGAAGTTATTTTGATTAAAGATTACAAAGAAGGGCACAATATTATTATTAGGCTATTTTTTAAATAATGATGTGCACAGATAAATAATTTATAATGAACACTGCAACATTCCACAAAAATAAGAATAGTTGATTTCATGGTTTACTTTAGGCTACTTTACTTTAAAGACGGTGAGCTGTTGATTCGGTTTAACGAAAACGGCTTTGTTAACAGGATCGATTCTCTGCAGTGCAAAGACAAAAGAGCCTTTATCGCTGATGCTCTGTAGAACAAAAGAATTGTCAAGACATGATTTGATGAATAACTCAAAGAATGCTCATATAACCACAGTTTAATAACCTACTACGTGCAATTTCTGGTATTCGGTTTGTTCTATAGAAATGGCATGCTTCTCAGTCTTAAGTAATGATATGCTAGATTTTCCTAAAAAGAAACAGCAATAATGGGCTAATAGTGTTTTTCACAGCTATTGTTGATCGCAGGAAAAAGGACGCTAGTAGACGTCATCTCAAGGCGCCGGAAAGAAAGCACTTGGGCAGCTCTTCAAGCTGAGCTGGCTGATCGCTCGGGATCTTGTGTTGGCTTGTCAAGCGCTTTTGGATGTTTTGATAGAAGAGGGAAGACACGTAGTTTTTTTGCACAGTCCTCTTAATTACGTAACTGTCAAAGCAACATTTTGAAGATCCAAACTTGACGACATGGATTCCGCCAATCAAGGTAAACAAAAACAAAGCAATCAAACACGATACATTGGATTGATAGAGCAGCATGTAGCCTACGTTTATCGCGTAATGTAGCGTAACTGTAGCCTTATCTCTGGACCCCAGCGTGGTGAATATGTGGCGGTGAAGGGGAGATCAGGGCAGGGCAGGCGATCAGGTTAGGAATGCACGACAAAAACACGTCTCGGCTGAGTGGAAGTGTTTCTATCTCAGTTATTTGATTTACAGTGAAATCAAAGAGATGATGTAGGAAAGTTATGGTGCCTTTGCTCGGCTTGTGCTTTTTATGGCGTGATGATTTTGCAACTTGGATGTGGTATTTTAACATTATTAACCCAACCGTTAAGATAGCACCAGTCCTTTGTCTTTTGTGTCACATTATGTGATGCCATTTAAATTGGCAGTTTAGGGTCAGTGAGGGGCTGATGACATGTCTCATTAATATAACTTACACCCCACGTGACCTCTCTGTTTAGCCTGACCTAAATTGGGCACAGTTTGATCAAACATTCGAACTGTAGGCTATGTATTAAATGACTTAAAATATATACACAACAAATATATAAACACCATACTGTATATTGTTTTTGTTTATAATCTATAATATGTATGTGTGTGTATACTGTATATTATTTATTTTTTCTTCTTGAGCTGTTTATGCTTTTGCTTCTGAATGTGAGTTACTCTCATGTGAAGAGTGGTTGTACTCTTTTATACTTTTTTCTTTCTGTGGTGACATATTTACTATTGAAAAAGGAAGTTTGGGTGGAACAAATTGAAAGACTCATGCCTTTTAAAAGATTTTTCACATCCACGAACCATGATTTGCTCTTTGCTTGGACATTCTTATTTTAGACAATTGATTGGTCAAAAATATGTGCTGTGCAGAATGAGTCATCATTTGTTTGTTTTTTCCCCAGAAAAGAAAGGCTTTAACATGAAAATGTATCTGCCAAAATTAATAAATAATTCTATATAAAATAAAAACCCATATATATATATATATATATATATATATATATATATATATATATATTCATTCTTATGGGTGGGATTCTGTGATCAAAATTATTAGATTTCTGTATAGCGTCACAGAAAATATGCACTTCACCTTTAACTTATGTCACTGAACATAACACTGAACATTGATGTCTTGCTTTCAGACATCAATCTGAACTCTCCACATAAAGGCCTGGGCTCTGACTCTCTCTCGGACGTTCCTGAAGAGAGGGGAGCAGCAGCTGTGAGTCCAGAGACTCTTCCCCCAGGACTGACAGAGGAGGAGGCCGAGGAACTGAGACTGGAGCTCACCAAGGTAAACGCCTACAGTCTCTGTATGACACTGCCATACTGAGCCATGAGTTTGAAGATGTGCTCATCTTCTCCTATAGGTCTTCAAATTAGGTTGTTTAACATGTTCATTCAGAGGTTCAGTCTGTAAGAATGACAACTAGTGGTCGAAATAGGTACTGCAGTCCAAATTCAAAATATCGGAGATTGTCATTTCTCCCTCAAAATAAAAACAAACATTCCAGCCTGGAAACGCACATTTCAAAGTAAAATAACTGGCTGTAGACGTGTTTTTCAGAGAAACGAGTGTGTGAACTAAGCATGTTTCCTCAATATGTGCAAGTATATTATGTATTTGTATGCTTTAGTAGAATGAAAAAGTTATATACAACACCTTTAATTCTAAATAGAAAAAAATATATTCCTGTTGAGGAGTTATTTACCTCTCTAAAAAATCCTCTGGTATCAGGTTGAGGAGGAGATCCACACCTTGCGGCAGGTGCTGTCGGCTAAAGAGCGTCATTCGGCGGAGCTGAAGCGGAAACTGGGACTCAGCCCCCTGACCGAGTTCAAACAGAACATCACTAAAAGCTGGCAGGACGTCCAGACCTCAAACGCGTAAGGATGCCTTCCTTCTACATGTCCCGCTTACTCAAATTCAGGAGGTGACTGGGATGCCATCTGCAAAGTCAAACCCTAAACCCGCTTCACAGACTCGTCAGGAATGAGAGTGATTTGATATAATTTTGGACAAAATGTAACAAAATTCAGAACATAAAAGGTTTGTTGAAGTGGGAATTAGGTAACGACTCTGTATGATGGCAGATCCTGTAGCTGGTGCCATCAGCGGAGGAATTCATGGCAGAACTGAACCTTTTTGAACTAATCCACCACCCTCAATTCGCTCTCCTCCGGCTCACACACATTCCCCTCGCTTTATGCTGCTGTTGTCTCAGTTGTCTAGATGCATTTTCTGTTGGATTGTACATTACCTCATGAAAGCATTAGAAAAAGCTCTCTGAGTGCCTGTTCAGGCAGCGGAGATGACTGTGCTTTTCTGTGTATATCATGGGCGGACATCTATGTCATCAGCTGAAAGTCCTTCAGTGTAATTGTTTTATCAGTTGAAAAATGGCAGTCTGGTTTCAAAAGGCTCTGTGGGAGGATTGTAGTCGACTCATGAATCATCACTATTTATTGTGTTCCAAGCTGTGGCTCATGGCCATTGGTTTGAGTGTGACTCTTCAGGTTTTAGATAGAAACAATAGATGCTTGATGTTTTCTGTTTTTGATCCTGTAGGTGGATCAAATGTATGTTAAGTCAAAGATAAAATTTGCCGGCAAGCTTTAAAATGACCTATGTTTTTTTAAACCAATGCCATTAAGAATATTTTAGAGGGGGCCGATGGTCAATAATGGACCCTTTTCACATTTCTGTACTTTATAGAAGTGGAAGTCACCATAGATGGGTAAACTTATAGGTGAACAGTAATATAACATTTAATGCCAATATACTGCAATGTATGATATTATACATTAATGTAAAAAAAAAAGGAAAATATTAAAAACTTTGTTAGATTTATAATTTTAATAGAAACGCATCAACACAGTCTGTGAAAATGATCCATACAGTAAGATGCACATACCGTTTTACTTTGCTCACTACTATCTATTCAAATAAATAATGAAAATTATCCAATGGAAACTCCAAGTGAACAAATATCAGCAGAATAATTTCCCTGGGCATACTGATCAGTCTGTCAGTACAGGGAAGTTATTGGTCATTTTTTGGATTATCAGTAACACCACCACACTCTGCTTTAGTGATGTTCACTGTGTGCTCTGCTCCAGGCAGCACATAACCATGTCTGTGTTTTTTAAGCTATGTGAAGATGTCAGAGAAACTGGGCCAGTGGAATGACAAGGTTACAGGGTGCGATGTGTGAGTGTTTGACCACATCGGCACGTATCTAGAGTGTATTTGCAGTGAAAGCATGAATTCCTCTCACCTACTCTCTACACGTCAATGGGGATGAAGCATTTGAACACCTGATTCCAGACCTCAACCCTTCTCACCATCAAACAGCGTGTTTCAGGAGGAAACATAACTGATGCCTTGGGGTTTTTTCTGCCCTGCTGATCACAAATCAGTGGATGCAGTGTATCAAAATATAGATTCAGGTGTTCAAATGCTCTGCCCATTGATGTGTTAAATTAACCATTCATAACAGTCTGACACAAATAACTAAAACTCGTCTCTCAAATTAAGACGGATGGTTTTTAAAATGCTATTTTTAGTTTAAGTGGGCTTCTGAAACACTGAATCGTGTCTCATATTTTTGACTCTTCTGTTTTTTCCCTTCAAAGTCAGATAGTCAGTTTTTTTGGTCCACCCATGCAAATAGTACTTCATCTCTGAAACAAACAGGATCATCATACAGATGTTTCATTCTTTATTAAATGCTATGCTGCTTTCATGCACCCTGAATTAGTAGCCACTGAAATTTGCAGCTGTTGACCTTCTCACGTATTGAGAGAGTTTTGTGTGTGTTTGTCTGTGGAAATACTTAATCGCTTCATTAATTCAAATCTATTTACGATACTGTTCAGAGGTTTGGGGTCAATACGATTTTTTGCAAATGTTTTTGAAAGAAGGCTCACCAAGGCTGCCTTTTATTTATACAGTAAAAGCAGCAATATTGTGAAAAATGATTACAATTTGATATAGTTTACTAGCTGAAAATAACAGCATTTATTTGAAATAGAAATCTTTTGTAACATTATAAATGTCTTTAACGTCATTTAAAAAACAAAACAAATTAATGTGTCTTCTTTGATAAATACAATTTTTATTTTCTTATTAAAATCTTACTGACCCCACACCTTCGAATAGTGGACCAGCCTACTCTGCCAATAATAAAATGGCATATCAAACAGGTTGTTAGCTAACTGTTGAAGCCGCTGACAATTTGCTTGATTTACCATATCAAAAAGGCCAAAATACACAAATTAGGATATTTTTGATGAAATCCGAGAGGTTTCTGAACCATAGGCAGCAACATCATTATCATTGTCACTTTCAAGGCCCAAAAAGATAGTAAAGTTAAAATAGTCCATGTGACTACAGTGGTTCAACTTTAATGTTATGAAGCGACGAGAATACTTTTTGTGTGCAAAAACACAAAAATAACGACTTTATCCAGCAATTTCTTCTCTTCTCTGTCAGTCTCCTATGCTGATCACGTAGTAAACTATGTGATTACTGTAATTAGAGTAATACTAACAGGTTTAGCTACATAGATGACTATCTTAAATCAGCCCCTGTGGGTCATGTTTTCCCCTGGGTCCCATGAATCATAGCGGCAGTCCTGATATAGTTGCAGCTTCATAGCTGAACCTGTCGGACAGGCTATATTATCACGAGTGTGTGAGAGATCTCCCACTTCCCTCTTTACACACTCTTTGAATCACACATCCAGACTGAGACGTCTGCAGACAGAGAGCATATGTTTGTCTAAGGAAAGTCTTGTCATGTTTAGATGAACGAATGCCACGTCTGCATCAATACTGACCGATTGATGCTTCCTGAAACCATACTTGCTGTAGTCACGAATATTACATCAAGACTTACTTTGCAATATCCTGCACGCTAACATGCTACCTGTTTCCCCAAAAGCTAAGGCAGCTTATATAATGTCACTTTTTTTTATTGGAAAGCTGAAATATACTCACACATCTTATTTGATCACATGAGTTTCTTAAGTTAAATGCCTGGAGTTTGTGTGTGTAAGAACACACACTTGTGTGAAGTAAAATGCCATTTCTTTGCTGACTGTGCAGTTTAGCAGCGCCTGCATTCTGCTTGTGAGGCAGCATAACTGTATAATCGTAATTTAAAAATGAAAATATTGTATGCATGTGTGTGTTTCTAGCACCTTGTGGTTGTGAGAGTGGAGATTTGAATGTATTACCCTGTTCGTTTGTAGCTATGTTTCAGCTTCTTCCACTCTGGATGACATTGCCAGCTCTGAAGTGTGAGTTACTTCATTCTTTACGTTTCATTTTGTGTTTTTTAAAGGTTGCTTTTTGGTTTTATCATGGTCCTGAAGGGTTAAAGGATTGGTTTAGGGTGGCTTGCTATGCTTTGTGGATATTTTGCTGATGGGTTATTTAGATATTTTACAGTCTTATATTGCTTTTTTAGTTGTGGGAATTGCAATTGCAAATGTGCTTAATCTGTAGATGTTTTGTGGTGATGCTCTCTTTTTCAGGATTCTTTGATGAATAGAAAGAACAGCATTTAAAAAAAAATGTTCTGTAACATAAATGTCGTTACTGTCACTTAATACATTTTTATGCATCCTTTTAAAAAGTATATACCGGTATTCGTTTTTTTTTTTTTTTTTCAGGTGCTATCCAATGAACATTACATTTTACAACATAAACATTTTGGCCGATATCAATAACCGATAGTTCTTTATATTTGCAATCTGATAACCGATAGATTGGCCGATAAATCTTAATCTAAATCCAAAGCAATTCAAAACCATCATGGCAGACAGTGCGCATCTGAAGTGTCTCAGCTGTTGGAAATAACCCATTTTTTATCGGCTTTAAATATATCGGCCATATTTTCTTATTGGCCATAACATTAAAAATTAAAATATATCGGCATATACCGATATGGTGCCGATATATCGTGCATCCCTAATTTTTTGAGCGAATTTAAGGGTATCTGACTTGATTTTGTCATCTGGAAGCTGGGGTCATGTTGACTAACTCCTAAGTTTGTGGACATTAATGAGTTTCACATGTTTTTATTTTATTTCTCTCTCCCCACATCGTCTTCTCTCTGTGCTCTTCCTCTCACAGGTATAAAAAGACTCAGGAAACGCTGTCTCAGGCTGGACAGAAGACGTCAGCCGCCCTCTCCACCGTTGGCACGGCCATCAGCAGGAAACTGGGTGACATGAGGTAATGCACAAGTCAAAATGCCCACCCGTGTTCTTCCTGTCTTTCTCTTGTACTCTTATTCCAGTCACGAAGAACAGTGGCACTGCAATCACTTGGGGTACTATGAAATATAAGACAATAATAATATAATAAGATTTACTAATAGTTCCCTGTTAATGTCGTCGTTAATTATTTTGTCTAACTCTGCTATTTTTATCTTATCTGCATGGACTTCATCACATGCCTCTTACTTTTTTACATTTGGTCTTTGGGTTTGTTCAGACAGGCAGTACAAATCCAATTCAAATTCATTGATTTTAATGACAAAAAAAGTGAGATCTAATCTGAAAAACCTACAAATTTGGTTTGAAATCTCAGTAAATCAAAAGATTGTATTGAAAACTGAACTGGATTTGTACACAGAGCCTGTGTTTCCCTCTCTCCCAGCTCTCTTTGGTTGTTGATCCACTCGTTTGCATTTGTGTCACATCCCACTGTCATTCATCATGATTATAAAGCCATGATTATCCATAGTGAGTGTTAATGCAGTGCAGCCACCGTCAGAAGAGCCACTTCAACTGCGTTCAGCTGTTTTACTTTGAACAGAAGCGCTCCCTAACCTGTTCTCCTGGCTTCACTTCACTACATTGTTTCTGTTTCTAGTTCCTGTCAATATTTGCACACATTAATTGAGCTTCCTTCACCACCCCTAACACAAACAGTAGTCAGAAGACATGGAGTTTTATGGAGGCCTGTATTTTAAAACATCATGTTGTTAGTTGGTCCTCAGTTTTCTGAAATGCGGAGGCCTGAGACTCAGTTATCAGTTTCAAAATCATGAGACTGGTGTGTTGAGCAACTATGATACATGACAGAAAGAAGATATTAGCTTCATTCAACGGATCAAAAGCTTCAACCATGTTTTATAAATGAAACCTCCATTATGTCCTTTCAAACCTCATCCTTCATTCATCAGACAAATAAGTACATCACTCAAATTTATTCAGTGTGTAAATAACATCTATTCATGTTCATCCCAATCAAATCGTTTTTTGCTAGTCAGTGGATTCTCGATATCAGTACAAACAGTAATTCTCATAATTTGTTCTTCCTGCTTGCTCCGGTCATGCTTAACTCCCAATCTGATTGGTTTTGTATTCCCGTTTCTTTTTAAACGCTGCCTTTGCTTGGTCTACAGAGCTCTTCCTTTCTCTAACTCCTTTGGGTAAGACTGATTAATGTTCAAATAATGAATGCATAACACAGAGCTCTGTTTTTTTTAATACCAAGCCCATTTAATTTAGAAAAAATTGCTTTAATTATCATTTGAAATTTAGTATTGATTTGAATGTTATTTTAGCTCCAAAACCCTGCTTTTGCATGAATGAAATGAAATGTGCTAGCAGTCTGTGTCTGGTGTAACCCAGTTGATCTCTCTGCCTTACATGCTTTCCTGCTTGCTTGCTAACACTCGCAACTTTTTCTTCCTTTAATGCTTTCGAAGTAGCAACTACTCCATTCGCCATTCAATAAGTATGCCAACTATGAGGTAAAGTACTAGTGTAAAACAATGCCCCTCAACACAAACTGTTTCTGATTCATTGGACATTCAAATATTAGATATTGTTCACACAAATGGCTACATGTTTTTTATTTAAAGCAAAAAATGTCTAAACTTTAACCTTTTATCTGCCAGTTACTTTTCTGTGCACATTTGCTTATGTATAGTTATATTATATGCTTATTTCACTATGAATTCTGGGATTAATATGTGTGTTTGTTATATATAGGAACTCTCCAACCTTCAAATCGTTTGAGGACAAAGTTGGAAACATCAAGGTAAGAATTCACTTAGTAGTTGTATTATTAGTTTCTTTTTTTGGCATGTGATCTAATAATTTATTTTTAAAAATACAATTGACAAATATGAAAAAAATAATAATAATCATCCATCAAATCAAAGTCATGCATCCAACAAGAGTCAACAACAACCTCCACATTCAATTGATCAAAAGTTATATATAAACTACCATTGAAAAATTTGGGTTCAGTAAGATATTTGCATTTTTTCGAAAGAAGTCTCTTAGAACCCATGGTGAATTTATTTGATCAAAAGTACAGTAAAAACAGCAACATTTTGAAATATTATTATGATTTATAACTGTTTTCTATTCAAATCTGCATCAGCCTCATTACTCCAGTCTTCAGTGTCACATGATCCTTCAGAAATCTTTCTAATATGCTGATTTGCTGCTCAAGAAATATTTCTGATTATTATCAATGTTGAAAACAGTTGTGCTGCTTAATATTTTTGTGGAAACCATGATAAAAAAAAAATTCAGGATAAAAAAAAAAACAGCATTTATTTGAAAATAAAATCTTGTGTAAAATTGTAAATGTCTTTACTGTCACTTTTGATCAATTTAATGTGTCCTGCTAAATAAAAGTATTGATTTCTTTAAAAAATTAAATTAAATTCTTACTGACCCCAAGATTTTGAACTGTAGTGTGGAGTAATGGACCCTTGAAGTCCCTCAGTGCCAAAAACACTTAATGGCCTCTTTTAAAATAATATTTAAGATGCAAGGAAAATATGATATTACTTTTTTCTTGATGATTACACCACATGAAATGTAAGCATTTATTAAAAACGATATAAAAGTTGTTCAAAGTCATATAAAACCACATGAATGCGAAGAGTACATGTCCAGAAACTTGACGGATGCGTTTTAAAGTAGAACTGCTCTCTTCTTGATCCATGTTTGTGTGTCTCAGTATAAGGTGGTTGGAGGGAAAGCCAATGGTGAAAGTGCTCACTCTCCGAGCGAGTCAAACCCAGTGCAGGACAACGCTCCATTCTGAGAGCCCGCCCTCTCCGTGCAAACACTCATCTCATTTCTTTGTGAATCCTGACTACACCCACACTTCCGTTCTCTCTGAATTCTTTCATCCCTCCTTTGATACTCCTCCACCTACTGCTAGCATGTGCTTGCTCATCTCACTAAAAATACACACTCGCATAGTACAGGTTCTGTGACATGAAATCATCACAGGTTGTACAAAGGAAGAAAAATGTTGAATCATTTTGTATTAGAAACTATTTTACACTGCTTTGCATAATGTTTTTACATAACTTTTATCTATATATGACTATAAAGGAATACAAATAACTATATTTAATCAGTACTGCCAAGCAGCATTCATCAGATGGCAGAGGGGTACAAAACACAAAGAAGAAATATTCAAATCTGAAGGGGGGGAGGATTCTAGGCCAATAAAGAAAAGAGCAGAAACTTGCTGCCGGTTCCTATGCTGCTGAGCATTCAGTTGAGTTCTTTTTTACTCTCAGTGCAATGTGAAGCGAGCCTTTGCTGTACACCTGGTGAATGTCTGACCTCCTCAGTCGGCCTTACACTCTCACTCTGTATTGCTTTATTGGACTTTTGCTGGTAAAGTTTTTTTGTTGTTGTTGCTTTATATCCTCTTTTACCTTTGCTCTTGTTCGATTATTATTGTTATGTTTTGATTGATTAATGGGAATGTTTTATTTATGTTGGAAATCACTTGCCTTTACTTTGTGCCATGCTGTGAGTGCCAGTTAGTAGATGCCATAGACCTTTTTCTGTCAGAATGTTTCACACGCACACAAACTATCAAGTCACAAAGATCACTTTGTTCAATTGTAAGAAATAAAAATGCAATTGCTCTCGTGTGCACTAACCCAAAATTTCAAATGGCGAGTAAGTCCTTCTAAGTGAGACAAATTCCTTTTGTTAGTGGCGTTTGTTGATTTTTCCAGACAGATGCAAACTCTAGTGTAGTCTGTACGGTAGCACAGTCACTTTTTACCTGAAAGATATTGGAATATATTTCACTAATAGCAAGTGTAGTCTCTTATTTGACCTTTCCTGATAATTCATTCACTTGTATGGGTCAGTGGGTGGCCTTGTTTCAGTATATTACCCAATGATGATTACATGCCTCATTGAGTGAGATGTAAGGGATTACATGCATTTGACTGACTGATGCTGATGAGGAGGATGCCAATTTCACACGACTTCCTACTGAAATCTGTGTTACACTCCATAGAATTAGAATGCACCTGTAGTTCTGCATAGTGCAAAACGTTGAAAAGATGAGGAAAAGATAGTGAACATTCAGAGGGAAAGGACTTTTTAATTATTATTATTATTATTATGAATTTGAGTAGTATATTAACAAGTCGTTTGGGGAGGTTGTTTAGGGAACAGGCACCGTATAGCTTTAAATTAGGGATCTCAGCCTAGCTGTTCAGGCTCTGATCATTTTATTTTAAAACAACAGTGGTGTAATGCTTCATTTATTTTGTCAATTGTTTGTATATCAATAAAGCATTCATTCAAATGGCTTTTGTTTGTTTGTTTCTCTTCCTTTCATATTCTTCATGACGTAAATCGGCCACTAGATGGCAGTGCACGTTACTTGAAGATTGGAGAGATCATGTGCTTCTGGTTCTTTGCTAATTTTTCAGCAAAGATGCTAAAAACATGCAATATATTCATGTTTTAATATTTTTCGTTTGTTCTTGCATTAACATGTAGATAATATACATTTTATTAAGGCTTGAGCACCTTTGATTTACAGACTCTGAATTCCACTTTCAGTCTGCCCAGGTATTCTCAGTAGGCCTATGATACATTTTATAGCCAACACAAGTTGTATAATGCCTATCAGATAATTAGTTGCCATATTAGTTGGATAATAGTTAGAAACGTTTATTTAAATTATTTTAATTAAATTCTGTGTTACAAACAATTCTTCTTCCAAATACTAAAGGACATACAAAAATAAAAGTACAATACAAAAAATAAAACCATTCAGCTGTCTTATTATTTATATATGTATGGTTTTTAATAATTTCCCCGAAACTTTCCTTCCTAGCTCAAAAGCAAATATTGCAATGTAACTATGGGTAGGTAAGCTGGTTTTATTCGTCAGACACAGTGCTCAATCAGATTCGAATGCGAGTAAACAATTACCAACTAAATCGCAATAATACGTTTATGGTCAATTTAATAGACGTGGGTATTATTTGTTTTACAAATGATAAGTGGAATTTTTGATCAAAACACTACTTCCCCTACCGGGAATCGAACCCGGGCCGCGGCGGTGAGAGCGCCGAATCCTAACCACTAGACCACAAGGGATGCGTGACAAATGTGTTCGATGAATATTACAAAAACAAATTACCAAACTTTTTAAAATGCTATTCATTGTATGCATTTATTGATTTTGTAATGCGGTATTATGCCCACAATGTGTTACAAGGCCAAATTTTGGCAACAATTTCACTGTTTCTGAACATTTTCAGAAAGAAAGCACCAACCCTTCCGTCCTTGATTTCGCTGGTTTGATCCGGTTCCACGCGGAGGTGTTTATATAGAGGAGAGAGACGCCCCGCCTCCATTCAAACGTGTCTGTATAAATGTCAGCGAACGAGTTGTTTTTGTTAGACAGCATTGCGGTAGTTATTTCCTGACGTGGAGGGTCTTATCCATCCAAACCATTTCAAATGGGCCCCGTCGCCTAGCGTTTTCTCCCCAAAGCCTCCGACTGAATCGAGCAGGGTGCTTTAATAACATCAGCACGAGCGGCAAAAGAAGGTGAGGATGTGGTCTTACAACTAATATTTTAAAGGGTGGTCATTGTTTGGGTTAGAGAATTTGAGCAGAGTACATTTTAGTCTATCACTGTTAATGATATGCATCTTGCTGTAGTGCTCTACATACAATATGCATGTTTTCTCATGTTTGGGGCAAATTGTTTCTTTTGTGAGTACATAAACATGCCTCTCAGTCTCAACTGGCAAAATTATTATGGGCTTAACGCTACTGTAAGTAACTTCCTCGCTTAGTCTTCTAAAACATGCGGTGGAAAGCCTTTTCTTAATGGATGCCTTGTGTGGCATAATGTCACTTTGGTTATTATTGTGGTTTGACACTAAAACATGAGTAACCCTTACAATAACAATTTCTAACCAAAACAAGGTTTCAAACCACACATTAGTGATACAACCTTTTAAATGCCTTCTTTTGAGTCGATCTGTATTCATTAGAAGCAATTTTTCAGGGTTATTATGGTAAATTATAATCTGGTTGCTACAGAAGCTGTCATATCATATCTGACCAAATCTCTTGTTCGCTCTCCTCACAGGGTTTCCATCTAAGTCACGATTTACACAAGTCTGTAAAATGGCAGCCATCCCAGCTAGTGGTTCTCTTGTTGCCACTCATGACTACTACAGAAGTAAGTAGCCTTGACTGTTACAGTAAATGCAACATTAATAGTTGATGTTATACTGAGAATTTGTCTTATAAGACTGTTTCTTTTCAGGGCGCATTGGCTCTACATCCAGTAGCAGCTCATGTGGCAGTTCAGAGTACAGTGGGGAGGTTATTCCACATCATCCAGGTCAGTTGCAGTTCATTGCAACATTTCTGACAATTTACACCCGCATTATGCAACCATTTGCACAGTCATCCACATCAGCTCTGTTCAAATGGGTGTCCTTCTGATTGTTTTGGGTAATCATCTTTTGATGAAGTCACTTCATTGAATTTAGAAAAATGACTATTGCTTAGTCATCTGACAGGGCTAAGCCGTTGTCTTCACCTGACTGCATACGTACATGTACCAGCCTAAGTGTCTTTGTTTAGAGACGCCTTAACAGTGATTGTGTTAGTGCTTGTGTATTTGTATACGAAATCAAGATTAAAAGATTAGGAAAGACTGGTTGTGCTTTGTTCTGACCTGTGTTTAATTGTGCTTTAGGTCTGCCCAAGCAGGATTCTGGGCATTGGTGGTCCAGTTTCTTCTTTGGGAAGCCGAACCAGCCTGGTATGGGAACTCTTACTGAGGAGGCGCAGCAGAAGTGAGTCACTGGATTGAGTTTCACCTAAATTGGTGCATGTAACATGAAGGCCTTGCCAAGTGCTGATTTGAAATGCCTATGCAGTTGCAAATTTGTAACGAGGTATCAGTTTGTCGTATCAATGGCTACCATTCTTAATCTGGTTGTCTCTCTGCAGGTCAGGGGTGGTGAGCGTGACCAATGGGCAGGTGACATGTGTCGCCCGGGAGATGGTGATGAGGCAAGCGAGCGACTGTAGCGATGGAGGCAAGTCGGAGGCGGGGAGTTCTCCTCGTTCCTGAATCCGAGACCAGATCAGGACACCAACGCTAGGGGACGGAAATGGTTCCCTAGTTTTCTTTTAATTTCCCATCCATATAATGGGCTGTTTTAGTACCTTTTTTCTTTCTTTTTTGTATTCATTGTTTTATATATATATATATCACGTAATAAATGGAAGAGCTGAAACTTGCAAAAAGAATTTTGTACATTTTTACACATCTGTAACTCTGATGGAGATTTTGTTACTTGTTATTGTCTTAACCTGTGTATTTCAGCACAATAAATGGTCTTAAACAGCCCACTACTGCTACTGGATTTTGTTTGTCTTTATAATAAATTAAGCATGCACCATCTTCCCTCTATAGTTGAGGGAAAAGACCTCCTTTTCCAAAAATAATTTTCTATGCATTTAATAGTTCACTGGAAGGTGCAGTTGTAATTGAATGCTAAAAGCTGAGACATGTATGGGGTCTTGAGGAGAGCCTGCATTCGTTGTCCATTTCTTTTGCACATGGTTCTCTTATATTCCATGGTAATTGGGAGTTTTGTATGCGTGTACATTACAGCTGATTTGTACTAAATTAATTCTAAAGTGCAGTGTGGAAAAAAGGAAATTTTGTTAATTTTATTTATTAGAATGATCAGATTACGTAATCCGCTGCAACTAAATTCAGCGAATCCGCTTTCAACTTGGACAAACAGAATGTTTGATAGTAACTGAGGGAGACTAAATGTCATGACCATGAAGAACTGCCCTTGAGTGAAATGTCAGTTCCCCTTGTATAGAAATGATCCAAGAATTTGAAAAAAGCCAACAGTTAGTTTTTAGAGAATGTTTAATTCAAATAAATGCATTAAGCATCCTTTTGAACAGGGTGAGCTGCAGGTCCAGGAAATAAAAATAGGTTCAAAGTGCTCTTGAGTGGAATAAAGCATTTTAAAGACACTTTACTAAACTAGTGCATTGCTTTCTGAATAGAAGACATCTACTTTCATACATGGTTTATGAAACCCCAAAAGGACAGAACATAGTGCCTGTGGACTTCAAAATATGCTGTGTGGGCAGTAGACCAAACAGTGAGTATGGAAAATTGCTCTGTAGAGATGACGTTGTACGGCTTTGTTCCCATGTGTACATGGATTTTCCAGGTCACTAAGTTCCGATGGTTGGTTAGAGACATGGAAAAGCCTCTTTGTGGGATGCTGACTGTTCTTTTTCAGGCATCATTTTTCCTTTGTTCGCAGCAACAGGTCCCAACTAAGAGACTGTGACAGGTGCTGTGATAGTTTACTTTTTGTACTTTTTAAAATGCAGAATAGTTGGATGTCCATTAAAGACAAATCAGTTCGCTCAATTGCCATCTTGGCTATTTTCTGTTTAGGCAATAGATACAGTTCCTATGAATTTGAATGATGAAAGAGCAAGATCTCCAAAAATTAAAAACAATATTATAAATTATGTCAAATCACGTTACATTTCAGGTTGGTCCAGCTAACGCACATGCAAAATAATATAATCATAAAAAATAAATAAACAGGCAATGGCTATCTTAAAAAATGGGATCTTTTAACTGCAAGCTAGGACCGTTTCTTATATAGTAGTCATATTGTGAGCTGTGATTTCTCCAATTTATTATTTTGGAGAGGTCTATCTCTTCCTACTGTTGGTGGGAATATGCTTTGTGTAAATAAAGCAGAGTGAATGCAACACGACTAAATGAATAATTACACACCCGTTCAAAAGTTTGGGGTCAGTAGCACATTTGTTTAAAGAAAAAAAAATTAAAAATGTATTCAGCAAGTGTGCATTAAACTGATCAAAAGTGACTGTAAAGACATTTATAATGTTATGAAAGATTTCTATTTAAAATCAATCCTGATCTTTTGATCTTTCTATTCATCAATGAATCCTACCAAAAATGATCACAGTTTCCACTGAAATATAAATAAGCACAACTGTTTCAACTGATAATAATGTTTCTTGAGCAACAAATCAGCATATTAGGATGATTTCTGAAGGATCATGTGACAGAGGACAGGAGTAATGATGCTGAAAATTCAACTTTGACATCACAGGAATAAATTACATTTTAAAATATATTCATTTATTTTAAATTCTACTCATATTTCACAATTTTACTGTTTTTGTTGTATTTTTGATCAAATAAATTCAGCCTTGGTGAGCATAAGAGTCTTACTGACCACAAACTTCTGAATGGTAGCATATAAACTAAAACTAATTTGTTGTTTTCTAACATGCAAGTCTTCTGTAGACAATGCCAAAAAAAACAATAATAATCTAGCAGGTAATAATCAGCAGCACATATAAGTCATACCCTTTTTTTCCAGCACTATGAATTATTTTTGTGCAGGTGTTTACTTGACCACACGATCAGCAGGACTTATCCGTTTGGAAGAGGTTTCGCTTGATGTCCGGCTCCTTGAAACCACATTTATTGTCCAGCGATTATTCATAGGCCCTGAGAAATCTGCATTCAGACATAAAGACAGGAATAAAGAGACGTTCTTGTCAGAAGTGATAAATGTACATCTAGTTAGATCAACAGATCTCAGTTGAACTTCTACCATACCTTGGTGTTTGGATTTGGTCAACCAGACAGTCACTTGTCTTTGCTTTGGTTCCATTAAGTTATCAGAAAGACTTTTGACTGCCTTCATTTTGTCTGTTGGGTAGATGCCTAAAAACAAAAACAATCACACACACATAAACACATGAGAAAATCCTCTTAGGCATGCATTTGATCAAAATAAATCTGAATCTGCACTTTATTTAGCATTGATACATATTTTAAACTCCCCCCTGTGGTGAAAATTCAGCTTTTATTTTGTTTATGTCTATGTGTTTTTTATGCTTTAAGACAAACCATGTGCACATTTACAAGTCACCACCATTGCTGAGTATTTTCTCCTTAAAACTGCAGTGATCTGAAGACAGTCTCAAAAACGCGGTTTGAAATGGTTGGTGTTTTTGACGTCACAAACTTGTAACCAATCAGGATCTCAGTGTATCTCTGAGCTGGTGTGAGTGAGTGGAGGCGGTGCAGGTGCTAATTTGAATATTCATTGCACCGCATATACTAGATGAGGCAAGGGTGTAGAGTTACATTCAAACTATTTTAAGGCATGAATACATTTTTTCAAGGAAAAAAATTAAATATGTAATTTTGGGGATCAAAGATGAGTTTTAAGCGATATAATTATTGACTACAGGGGGACTTTAAATGTCATTTTAAACATTTTTGTTTTTCATTATTTCTTATGATGTTTTTACCCAGTAATGTTTAAGCAATGTAATTCTATTTCTGTCAATTCACAAAAAGAGGAGCAATGTTTTTATTTGTTCAACAAATAAGTCAATGACTATGTCAGTTGATAAGGCTAAAATAGGAACAGTGTGTGCTGTACATTCAGGTACAAGTTCATTCATGAGAAATAAATAGAGCTTTGGGAAACTGCAGAGAGTCCGAATAACACGTGTCCTGTGGCTGGTTAAACATCAGAGAGCTAAAAATAGTGTTGCACTTACTCCGATAAAACTCATTCCGAGCGAGCAGACACACGGGGGCATTTACGGTGGTCATGGTCAGCTTTTATGTGTCAATATGATAGAACCAAATGCTTGGAAATGGAAGTGTTCTTTGGAACCTGGAAAAATATAGCAAAAGAAGTGGATTTAAGGTCAGTTCGGAATCACCTTTATTTGTTTTATGGTCAGAGAACAAATATACTCATCAGAGCGACATAAACATGATAGAAAAATATTCTGGGAAAAAACCTGGTCAAAGTCCATTTTGGAAAACTAAAATCTCTTATCATACTTTAGACAGAACGAGACCAAACTTGTTGACGCCACATAAAACAAACATGCTGATTGTAGATGCATCGCAGGTGTGTCAAAAGTCATAGAAATAACCTTTGTCCCAGTTTTGCTCAAATTGTAAACATAATCCGCTGGTCCTATGTAGGGTTGCTGTGCACGTAAAACTAGCATGTACATATACAACTATATGTTCAGCTTTGCGTGAGCAAAATAAAGGTTGTTCTGAGTAGCAGCATGGCTGTGATTTCGTCCACAGATAGTTTCTTAATGAATCAGTGTTTTTGAACAAATCGGGTTGAGTGAATGATTCAGTGACTCTTTAGAGAGTCACTTGTCGCCACCTATTGGGGTATCAATGTAACTCACAGAAAGAGTGAAAAACGGTATGTTATGTCTGCCTGATGGGAATTCACTAGGGCTACTAATGCCTGACATTGTTATATGATTTGGCATAATTCCTGTTTGACTGACAGCTACCGCTTTGTCTTCAGGGTGTGTTGAAGTATCTCTACCAAAATACTTTTCCAACTCTAAAATGAAGTCACTACTTCACACGAACAGTGAGAGAGGACAGTATGCGATCATAGCTGGATGATGCTAATTATGGGAATGAACTTTGCTCTATATAGCCAGCCAGAAGTATAATTTGATCTTGTCTTATATATTGGGAGCCTTGTTTTGATGCTGAATATAAAAGACAATGCTTCTCAACAGTCTCCTGCATGGTTCTTTTTCTTTTTTTCTTTTTACTTAGACACATAACAGTCTTCTTAGCGTGTGAAGGCTCTCTTAAGCACTAATCCTTCACTGAGTCAACATGAAATTGGTCTTGAACACAAAAGCCTTTGTGTGAATGAGGTGTAATCCACAGTGACATAACACCAGTGAAAACTACACTTCCTCGGCACACTCTGATCATTTTAAAGAGTGAAGCAGTGAGGGATTAATGGAAAACTGGATGCCGTTTGATCTCATTTGAAAGATCATAAAAGGTTAGCACATTAGAGATGTCTGGGATTGAATACAGATGCAGAAGTCTGAAAAGTTAATGGAAAAGGGTGTCATTCTTCTACAAAGATCGATGTCCTCCAAGCAGTTTACAAAGACCAAAAGACTAAAGTTTTTCTGTGAATTGATGTATTTGTTGGGCAGTTGTATATGAGAGAGAGAGAGAGAGAGAGAGAGAAAGAAAGAAAGAAAGAAAGACAGAAAGAAAGAAAGAAAGAAAAGAAAGAAAGAAAGAAAGAAAGAAAGAAAGAAAGAAAGAAAGAAAGAAAGAAAGAAAGAAAGAAAGAAAGAAAGAAAGAAAGAAAGAAAGAAAGAAAGAAAGAGATAGATGCAGAGGAAATCTAATCCTTACAGATGTGAAAATTTCCCTGCTAAACTCAGTGAAACAAAACACATTAACAAGCCACATTTCTAAAGAAACATTAAAAACAACTTGACACAATTCAAAAAGTCCTGGACAAATACAATTTTCAGAGACCTGCTTGGTTAGTATCATGTCAACCTATTAGACATATCTAGGTCAGTTTATATATACAGCTTGTGGTTATATATATAGTCGGCTTAATGTTTTTAGGTGTTTAACGTTCCTTCAAATCTAAAAACAGTCGTGTCGCTGATTATATCTGCCAATCAGCCATTTAATTAGAAAGTCCATGCATTATGCCTTGATCTTATCTTTAAGTGGACCTTGCCTTTTTGTAGGCTGTCTGTCATGTGTAAAATCCTTAAAGTCCAATGGCAGAATAAACGTCCCAGAACAATACTTTTTAAATCTTGTGAAGAAGGGAAAGCCTGAGGAATCGTTGAGGATATCCAGACACAGATGAGGCAGACTGTAGTTTTATATCAAACCCCTCCTTTGCTCCAGGCTCAAGGACTGAAAAGCTATTTGCTAAGGAGCTGGAGGTCCCACCCTGAGGAACACCCCTGCTTTCTTGACCATTTCGAAAAGACTTCAAGGAATCAAGGAACGGTTGGGATGCCCTGCTTATGCTCTGCTACAATATCTTCCAGCAAGTGCCAGTGGAAAAGTCATTGCACAAGAGATACGCTTCTACTTTTACACATGAATGCTAGTGATTTGAATGGACTTTTAGTATTTATTGTAATATATAGGCTATATATATATATATATATATATATATATATATATATATATATATATATATATATATATATATATAATTATTAAACTGTTTATTAAGCACACTGTCAGTAGATTGTGTTTTTGTTGCCTTTTGTTGTAATTATGTCTATAATCTCACATTGCCGGTATTTGAGTTTAGAGAAAACCCTGCAAGCCATCAATCCACTTTGACCTATATTCTCGATGGTAAGAAAAACAGGAATATTCCATGTGACATGCCTGCTAAAGAGTCTTGAACAGGAGGAGCCATTGGGCTGAAGCATGCACTTCTCCTGTTTACTCTCCTGCCTTGTTATTTAAAGGTCATTCTGTATAAAGGTTAATGGTGGGCAGAGAATAAAATGGGGGAAAGCAGGAGAAATAGGTACAGATTAATGAATAAATAAGGCCTTGCAGCTGCCCTTCAGAAACACAGATGTGGCAGTTTTGTGTGTGAGATGTTCTTATAATAAGGACGGAGTGACTCGTGCTTTGTTATTATATTTACAGAATTTTGTGATGAGATTAAGATCGGTTTTCAAATCTCTAAAATTAATCTTGATTATTTTTTTATTTTAATTTCCAGGAATTACAAAATGGCTAATTATTATGAATATTTTAAGTATAAAGCTGAAATATGCAGATTGTGCCCCATTAGTTGAGCAAACAAAACTTTTTTTTTTTTGAAGGGTTAAAGGATAATTCCGGTATTTAACACCTTGAGTCTATATTGTAGTTTGTTTTGGATGAACAAGAGTGGTGGACAACATTTTTTTTGACAATGGTTCCTCTCTCGAGTTTTTGACTATAATAGAATTGGCCATGGACCCATTTAACATTGGAGTCAATGGGCATGTCCGAAAATGTCATTAAAACAACCTTTAACATTAGTTTTCAAAATTGTGCAACTCAACGAGTGATTAGTGATGTTAGTTGATGTTCCAGAAACAAAAAGTGTTGCGAAATACAGTGTTGCGAATTTTACGAGGTGGCTAATTCGTACCAATTCATACGACCTCACTCGTACGAATTTGTACGTTTTTTGCTAAATCGTACATATTTTACGATTTGCCAAAATCGTATGAATTCATACGAATGACCTACACCTGACCCCGCCCCTAAACCCAACCGTCACGTGGGTTTAGACAAATCGTACAAATTCGTACGAGTGAGGTCGTACAAATTCGTACGAATTAGCCACCTTTTAATCACTCGTACAAATTCGTACGAATTGGTCGTGAGATAGCGTTGTACTATTTCTACAGAACTATTAGTATTAAATTACTGTCCCCCCCCCCCCTTTTTTTATTTTTAAAATAGGCCTTACGTTAGACGGGTTTAAACCTGAAAAGTACACCCACGAGAAACAGTAGGCTACATGGTCGTGGCAGTTACCCACACTGCACCCACAACACTGTAAAACATTGGCTTGATGCCAGTTAAAAAGGTTAGTGGGTGCATGTCTATTTGTGGTTGACCTCAATTGACTGTATAATTTTGCAAAAGAGCAACACGAAACCTGCTGCTATATTAATGAATACAGACATTTCCAACACTGTTAATATTATCTCCATCCACTGAATGTTGGCAGCATAAGGTCATATAAACTGCTTGGTTGCGAGGTGTTGCCCTCATCATTATCATATCATCACTCATGTGGTTAGCATTATCCAGATGCTGCTGCTCGGGGAAGCCATAGCATGACCTATTTTCAACTATATAAAACCACTGAAGGGTGTTGAACTGTTGAGTCACAAAAGTGAGATTTAAGCAATGCCAAATATAAAATAGTTATTATTTTAAACTTATATTACACAAGTAAAAAGAAATTGCTTTATCCAAACTGTATATCAAATATGTTGACTTATGCTAAATATTGTGCTATTTTTTGTTGCCACAGTGTGAAGCATAATTGTGTCATTAATAAATAAATAACTCAAATATCCACTCCTTAAGCTTCTTTTACTTCAAAATCAATTTGTGTTTTAAGTAAAAAAATAAAAATTAAATTGAAGGGGAAAATACCCATAAGCTATTGCATATCAGCCATGTAATAGTTTTTCTACTAAGAATTAATTAGGTTTGATTTTTTTTTCTGACTATTGTTGTATTTTTTATTTAATGTTACCTCAGGTGAAGAGTGTAAATTTATATTACCAAAGTACAGTTCTATGTACCAAGCCTGAGCCAGAATCCAGTCATAATTTCCTTAATAGGCTACAGCTAATTACTAATTCTGTTTAAATAATTAAGTGCAAACAATTATACATTAATCACATGGAATTGCCTTCTTGCAACTAGTTAACTAAAATGGTTAGTGCAATCACATGACTTCGAAGAGAAAGACGTGCAATTACTTTACTCGAGCCAAAAAAAGTCAGAAGTCGTCAGATGTATCGATTTTCCAGTGAAGTGAAAACAGCTGGTTTAAAGGGGAAAAGAGTGTCAGGGGAGCAGGTCGATGGTCAGAGTCTGTGGAGTGTGGACTGACTCTGAAGATCACGCTCGGACAGCATGAGCAGGTCCGTGAGCCGCGGGACTCTTCTCTTCTGCCGCATGGCCGATCATGGATCACTCACAGGAATTACCGCATGCTACGTCACCATCATCTGAGCAAGAGCACAACAAAACCTTTTATATAATTCGATATTTATGCCCATATAGACATAGGCCTAAAATCTATTCACTTTATTTATTTATTTATTTGTTTGTTAATTAATTAATTAATTAATTTTAAGAAAAAGAAGACACTCAACTGGAAACAGGATGGAAACAAGCTTTAGCTACATTGTAGCCATGTTAAAAGTTATGGTACTGTATGAGGTGTCTGTTTATTAAGGAAAATATAGGCTACTCTTAAACTTTGTCTGCATTTTGAACATGTAATTTTTGGATATTTAAAGTATGAATAAGGAGGCTTTTATACTTAATTTGTTAATTTTATTGGTCAAATTTCACATTCATAAGTGTAAGTATTCTAACAAAAAGCCCCTTTTCTCAATATTAGTACTAATGGAAAATCTATTAAGACTGTGCATTTAAGTAGCCTACTGTCTTCAAAATCTTTGATTGATACAGAGGTCCTGTATTTTTGTGAATGTTTCTTATTTTATTTTATTATTATATATTTGTTGTATGTGTTTTCTTTGCTCCCCTGGCTCCAAAATGTATGTTGTATTGTTTGACTGTTAAAGCATAAAAAAAAAGAAAAGAAAAAAAAGATTTTGTCCATGGGAAATTTATTGGATGGTTGATGTGATTGACAGGTTGTTCCGCCCTGGCGCCGGTAAACACGTCATCAGAGAAGAGATATCTAAAAATAACAATAATGATGTGCATGGATAAATAAATTCTAACACTGCAATATTCCAAAGAAGTGAAAATATTTAAAGTTCACCCCATGTCCACGTCCACCTCATTGTGATACTGTGATTAAAAAAACGAACATATTTTATTCTCTTTAAAATATTGAGTTTAATATTGAAACAATTTGATAGCCTAAATTTAGAAAAAAAATAGCTGAAAATGTGCTTCGTAAAAGGAATAACAGGAATGACACTGATGATGATGATAATGACAATGACGAACATGATCCCATACATCAGCAGCTCTTGTCAGTAGTTCAAACACAGTGTCAGAGCTTCCATAGGGGGATGTCGTGTTTGTTGTTGTTGTTGTAGTAGTGAAAGCATGAAGGTCGCAGTTGCCAAGTACATGATTGAACATGGTCATGAATAATTATTTTATTTATGTATTTGCAGTTTCACGCTTTATGACAGCTGCACTATGATGACATGCCATTGAATTCAATTAAAATACAGACTTCTTGGTTGCAAGCTCTACAGCTCATCAGTGAAATAAAAGTGTGTCGCCATCTCCTGGTGAACTTTCATATTGCACAGGCCTGATTCATTGGTTGACCTATTGTGAGAACTTGAAGCATTGCTAGTTTTAACAATGACCCTAGAACAATCTATCACCACCTGCTGCATCAATATAAAGTATTACATCTGCCAAAACAAATATTTTTTATTTATTTAATATAGACCTTTGAATTTGCAGATATTTGCATGATATGATCGCAATCCTTCCCCATCATTACTGTTTTCTTACGCAATTAATCTCAATTGAGACACACATGAGATTGTGCCTGTCATGAGGTCATTTAGAATTTTTTAAGGAGAGGGGCTCTAACATATGTGTGTCTGTGCTTTTTTTTCTCGGCAATGTAAGATTGCCATAAGGAATTTGTTTTGGTGAACTGTAATAAAAATTAACATCGCAATACATCATAAAATACAATAAAGGTATATTACGACAATACAGCACAATTTAAAGTGTACAAATCAACATAAAGCAGCATGTCTTGTTTGTTGTTTCATAGCATTTTGTACATGTTCTTTGGCATTCATAGCTTCATATTTAATAGCCTATATACCTCTCTATTGTTTTTCACATTTGCATTAAAGGCTTGAGAAGAGGAAAACATTAAAAACAAGAATATTTACATACATTCAATACATAAAAAAAGATTAGTAATTTTAACTTGTATTTTAATGCCCCTGGCCTGAACAGATTGTAATTACAAATTTAAAATGGTTTCATGGTCGTCTAATTAGTTCAGTCTCTACCTGAGAACAACAAGGTTTATTATTATTATTATTTAAAAAAAAAACACAAATAAATTATTATTTGCCCTTAGCGCACACAAAAAGTGCTTCATGTGCACATCTTCCTCATTATCTGAAAACTGATGTGTTGGACTAATCTACAGGCCATCTAATCCATCAAGGATAATTCAAAGATGATTTTACGTTGCATCTGTCTTGTTTTGGTTTCTAAGACTTTAAGGCCTCAGGATGATTGCAAGAAGTGGAATCTAACTGTGCGGTTTGCCCGAATAATTATAGACGCTGTCTTGATAGTTGTTTAGTTCATTCTTCAGGACTTTAAAAGTGGGACGGTCCTCTGGCTCTGCTCTCCAGCAAGATCGCATGATGTTATAAATGATCTGTGGACAACTGGCTGGTGAAGGCATTCTATAGTGTTTTTTTGTGACGAGATCATACACCTCAGCATTATGAACACCTATAAAAGAAGATAATGGCTTGAATATACAGACTCAAATGTTAAGGACTTAAGGCTGTGAGGCAAGAAACCCAAGATGAATCGGGTAAAAAACAATTCACTGATTACATTTAGCATCGCAAACAAAACGCCTCTTTATTTGTACTGTAACTTAAATCTGCATACGCAAATAGATAAAGTTCAATACAATAAACACTTAAAAGTCCATTTGTGTTTTCTTTTCACTATTTTTTTTTAAATTATAAATATAAATGATAAATATTCTTAAGTCTTAAACTAAAAAAACATGATACAACAATTAGCATGTTAAAACCGACCTGGGTACGGCACGGCTCCATGTGTGACGATCTCATAAAGGAGAATCCCAAATGACCAGACATCAGATTTAGTTGAGTAACGGCCAAGACCGATAGCCTCAGGCGCGGTCCACTTATATGGTATTTTCTTGTCATCACATATATAAACAGGCTCCTAGACATGTCAAAAGACAACTTCATAGTACAAATGGATGCACTGAAGAGTACTTAAAAATGATTGTAAAATCGCTCTTGGGATTGGTTAAATTTGATTGTTCTGTTTCATAAATATGAATTCATATCACAGGATCAGGATCACAAAACAATGCTCCCTACTGAAATTTCAACAAAGCAGGAAGCAAATGTCCCTATAAACAATTTCAAGAGTAATTTCCAGGATGCAGTACTTGAAAGTTGACAATAAAAGGTGCTGGTACTCGCTTTTGTTTTCATGTTGGTATGTGTGTTTTTGGTATGTGTGTTTTTGGTATGTAAATCAGTTTGCTCACCTTAATGACTCGAGCTAGGCCAAAATCACCAATTTTGCAGACATTTCCCTCTCCGACCAGAACATTTCTTGCAGCAAGGTCTCTATGAATACTGTTATGCGCCTCTAAATATACCATCCCATCTGCTACTTGAGCTGCCATGTCGATCAGAGACTCCATGTCCAATGCCATACCCTCTTGACCTGAATGATGGGGAGTGATGTATAAGATTGAGAACGTGAGACCGCATAATCACAGCATAATAAATGCAAGACATCAATCAGTCATATCTAGGGGACAGCGACTGACTTCTGAGGAAATTAAGCAGGTCGCCCTTCTCTATTAGTTCGGTGATGATGTAAAACGGTGCGGAGGAAGAGCAGACGGCAAAGAGAGAAATCAGGTGTCTGTGCCGCAGACGCTTCATGATCTGCACCTCCAACTGAAAGTCCTTCTGCTTCAGAGCATCTGTGGGGGGAAAAAAGGAAGAAAAATAAATAGATATTTATTAAATATTAATAATACTAAATATTATTTATTGTGATATTTATTTATTACAATATATATATATATAAAAAAAATATATTTAGTATTTATTAGAAAATCAGCATTTTTACCAGCAAAAATATATAAAAATGCTTAAACCAAGATACATTAACGACATTGAATAAGATATTAAGACTTCTCATGATGATGTACCTTTAATTTTTCAAACTCCTTCAGGAAATGTTCTTGTATTTTTTTACTTCTTGTTAGAATATTGTTTAAACATATTCATTAAATTTTGTTAGATTTATGCTTAAAACAAGAAAAATGATTTAACAATGGTGTAGGAAGGAAGTCATTACATAAAGCACATTTTTCTTGTGTTAAAGTTTAGATTTTTTGCTAATTTAACAAGACAAAAGTGTATTGCAACGTATAGTACAACATTTATTCCACATTATTTATTTTTCTGTTCGAGGTATTCAGTTGCAGATTTACCAGTGTAATGTTGAGGATCACTGCCATTCTGCATGACTTACATTGTGTTTTTTTTACCTCACCAGTAATGTGTGCAATGTACAATCTGGAACCGTTGGCTGTAAGGTATTCATACCCTAAGGCTGCAAAGCAGGTGGTTGCCTTCATAAAGATACATTTATTTTGTTTGAATTATGCAGTTGATTTTTTGCCCAATGTCACATTACCCATTTACATCCAAAAATTGCCTATCCATGTCAAGCTTCAGTTCCTTCCCTCAAGGAAATCCCAGAACACTGTAACCGGGAAAAGAAAGAATTCCCAGCATATGGGGTTCTGTCTGGAGTATTGTGTATTACCTTTGAAATTTTTTTACTCGGAAACACTGGTTTGAGTTTATTCTATTTCCTGATATAGATTTATGAATGTGTTAATGTTAAATTCCAGCCGTGTATCTTATTCTAAGGCACTCTAAAACCTCTTTTGATCCACTGCATTAACTTGTGCTGTCAGTGTCAAGTACATGAATACATAAGCACTCTTGTGTTTAAAGCTATGAAAAGGTCAAATCCAGCATTTTTCCAACAAACACTGCCTATGCTGAATCAAATTGTAATATCGATTTATAAAAAAATAAAAAAAAAGATTAAGATGACGAGTTTGTGGAATTTCTTAATTTAAAGCTTCAGAGTTTCAGGTAACAAAACATTTAAAAACAGCCAGAATTTCTTTTGTATAAAAAGAACAGGCGGAGTTGAAACTAGAAGACTTGTAAGTTGCATTTGTAAAGGTCTGTGACACACCAAGCAGACGTCAAAGAACTAGCGGTGACGAAAGCTGACAGTGTTGTCGTCTCGCGTCGGCTGCGTCTGGGCCGAAAAGCTGCGCTTGAACACACTTAAAACACTACAGCTGGCTGCCAACTAGCTTGTGCGTTCTGCGTCTGTATGTAGGGAAATAACTGTCTATATCACCAGGTATCATAGTCTATGTTCATCATTCCAAAATTAATTTTGGATAACAATCACGCTGATCACTCTCTTCATTCCAGGCGGCTCATGCTGTTCTGAAAATTTTCTTGTATGAATGCTCAGTGCTTTCATCACTTTAGCTTTTTTTTTCTTGTACACTGACTCGCATGCTAAACTGACTAGCCGATGACTGATGTGAGCCCGACAACAGCTGACGTGTGGAACACACCGCAAAAACTAGCCCGACTGGTGTGATTGGCGTGTCCGACGTGGGATTGGTGTGTCATGGCCCCTTATATATTATTTTGCTGTGCAACATTTACATTCTTATTTTCAGTTCTGCTCTGTGGCACCTCTGTGTATGAGCTCACCATTGTTCTTGAGGATTTTGATGGCCACTTTAGTGTGATTCTTCCACGTGCCACTGTAAACTTCAGCAAAGTGGCCACTGCCCAGCAGCTTCTCTAAGCTAAGTTGTTCTTTAGGCACCTCCCATTCATCGACTGTGGAGGGTGGCAGATTCTCAGGCCGGGGCTTTTTCTACAGGAAGATGAGTCAGTGGTGTCAGGAAGTAAGTTTACAAATGCAATTCATTTTATTACTGCAACTGTATATAAACACGTCCCATATTTACTGGGTTGGATGCTTTACAATCAGACATCAGCATGTGTTTGCTGGAGGACTGAAAAATTAGTTTCTTGATGGTGTAAATATTTACTGTATCTAATCCAAATGGACAGAAGATGGTGTTCTAATAAAAATGAAGAAACTCTTTCAATTACTTCCTCATATGACAAAACTGAAAGAGAATGTGAGAATAATGGAGATAAAAAAACAAGCATAAGAGGAGAATGGGGAAAAATGGGAAGAGAAAGAGAGCCTCACCCGAATACAGGGTCGCTTCAGTTGGTCTGAAGAGGAGAATGGGTGAGTTTGATAATATTCAACCACCTCTAATACACTGGCGAATGTAGGAGATGGATCCACATAGAACCTTCCATCAGACTGGTAGATCTTGAAGTGCTTTGCTTTGTCCTGTGTCTTCACTAAGAGAGAAGATTCAGAACTTCAGTTATGCGCTAACAAATTCACTAATGACTGTCAGAAAACAACACACACACACACACACACACACACACCTGAGATCGCAAAGCCCGTGCTGTCAGTCTCACTGATTCGTACAAGAAAGGATCCATTATCATTTCCTGCAAACATGAGGTGACTCAATGCTTCAAAACGGCTCATCTTTCCAAAAAACCACCTAAAGATACAGAAAACACATGGGTTACAGTATAATTTCCTTTAGGGTACAATTGATAGCGTATGTGTTTATTAATGTACAGTATTAATCATTTGTGATCCTCCACTATTTAATTCACATTCCTTTGAATCAGATCTGTTCAATGAATCAATCACCAAACTGATTCTCAAAACGAGGAACGATTCACTCACGAAACAGACTAATCAGTTTCTTCCGTTCAACTGTGTTTCAGTTCACTTAGTAAAGGGCCATTCACACCAAGAGTTTTAATAATCGTTGTGGTTCTAGGGAAGGGAAGTCCACATCACAGCTACAACGATAATGACACAGAGAATAATATTGTTGAAATCAGTTTCAGAGCAATATTTCCAGTTGATGAATGATATAAACATTGAGAGCCATTCAGAACCCATCCTGCTTTAAAGAGCTTGAGTATTACATAACTGCATGCTTAAAATAAACATAAAAAATATCGTCCATTGGTGTGACAGTCACGTTAATATAATTATCGATATAGTTAACTTTATATTTAACGTTATTGGTGTGAACGGGCTTCACAGCCTTCACAGCTGTTATTGTCTCACTGGAGGAAAACATTATCAGTGTCATAAGTTCTCACTTCACATTTCTTCACCCACAGCTTCATTTTTTTTACTTGACAGCTTCAACATGCATTCTGCAATGGTGGGGAGGGGAAAAAAAATCTCACAGGTAAATGCAAGTACACCTGGCTGCAGCCTGCAGAACACACACTTACTCTGATTGGCTTATTCATCAGGCATTCATGATAGAATAGAAAATGTGTTTGTACTCGTACTAGTTGGTGTAGGTCAGAGTAGTGCATGGATTGATGGGCGAACAAAAGTGTAAAAGAGAGGTGTCTAATGCCACATTAAGATAGGTTGAGCTCAGTCTAGAGCACATAGTCTAATAATCTGAGATAACTTCATTTGTTTTCTGTTAACTTGTTATATCCATAATGTAATCACTATGTTTTTAGCTACTGCAAGTTTAACTTTCTACATCAGTCGAATTCACAAATCAATGTTATAGTGAACCAATTGAAAATAATCGGTTAAAAATTCGGTCACGAAACGGGTCTAGGTAGCCTATTAGATCTCGATTTATAGCCTAGGCTACTTTATAAATAAAAATGTAACTTAATGCTTCAAGCTGAATTTACGAAACTGTTTGCTGAAATAACTACAACATTAACAACAGCACTGAAATAAAAAAGCGCTGTTTATCTAGGTAATATTGTTAACAAACTACTTTTCAGAAGTAGCTTTGACACTCACGGTTGATACTCTATGGATTCCGCTCGCGCCAGATAATTGAACGGAACAAAGCCGGTGGTCACCCTGCCGAATGAGTCGATTTTTCTCGCACTCCACCAGTCACCGAAATCGTTGACAATCTCGAACATATCACCAGCTTTGAACGACAACTCCTGTCCGTCGCGTGCCTCAAAGTCCCATATAGCAGTATAAACAGCACTCTTCGGACTTGGAGGCTGAGGCTGAGGCTGAGGTGGATGTGGCTGCGTGTAACGATCAGTCCCTGTATTATCGGGTCCTTCGCCCGTACGGTCCCTGTCAGTGTTCATGCTGTTTGCTCCATCGCCCGCTGAGGATCCGCATATTCTGTCCCAACATGTCTTAAGACATGGGCAAGTTTTCCTCAAACATTGACCCATGAGATAAAACGGTCCCCGAGAGACACCTCTAGAGGATTCCCATACGAGTCTAACTAGTTTAGGGAACTGACATTAGAGTGAAACCTTCCGCATTTGAACCACGCCTGTGGACGACAATGACACAAGCACAGTAGGCTAAACAGGCAATCTTTATTGTTTGAGGTTAAGTGCTTTACAGGCTTACCAGCATGCTTAAAAATTTCTGGTCAATCTCAAAGTCGGGTTACATATTAGGCAAACAAATGACCAAGAAACTGCAGAAACATGTATACTGAAAAAATACTTTATTTACAAGAGTTATTTTAAGAATAATCCATTGGAAGACAACAGACTTTTGACATGGATGTGATTTCTACGAAACCGATCATGAGGAAACCTACCCAGGTAGTTTTTGTCATATGGCTCCTGTGTTAACCACAGTATAGTTACACGATCGTGTACCTGGTAGAAAACAGTTATTTGTGCAGCCTGCCTTTCACATAGGCTAAAGACACTCAGCAGTTATAATTTAACAGCTGTAGTTTTCACCGTCCCGACACCTGTCCGTACACTGGCAGGTGAATCTTTTGTAAACATAAACTCTGATCTGAAAACATCAGATTAAATAATCACCTGTTCCTACTGCTACAGAAACTGAATGGGCCAGATCAACTCTAGCGCAAAATAAACTTAAGTGCAGGGCAAATGATGCATATTATAAGGGTGCATAACAGTGCTCGACATCTTGATCCACCGATGATCAGGAGTCGCTATGACAAGCTACAGATAATCTGGCCCTGTCAGATTAAGATGATGCACGTTTCCTCTTTTACAATTTCCGTTCCTTTCCTCAACTCTCATGGAATCGTTTAGAAGTCCTTTAACAAGCATTTATTATTGCACATAACTTCATTAACATAAGCAATCAAAAAGTCTTATGTGCATTTTTGTCCATGCAAATCTTTCCGTCCCACAGGATCTTCTGCTTCAGTCCGCCTGTTCGCCTCGTGTTCTACACCTCAATGGTTTTGAAGTAGAGTCTGGAGTAGATATTGTCCAGCTGACTGTGAAGGGCGTGGAACGAGGGCCGCTTGGAAGGCTCCGCGGTCCAGCATTCCATCATAATGCGGTAGATGTTTGGGGGGCAGCGATTTGGACACGGTAACCTGTAACCCGACGACAGGATCTCCAACACCTCCTTATTATTCTTCCCTGTGGGAAACAGAGTGTGGCAAATGTATAGAATATATATACACTAGCGTTCAAAAGTGTGGGCTCAGTACGTTTTTTTAAAGACATTAAATTGATCAAAAGTGACAGTAAACTAAAGAGATTTATAATGTTGCAAAACTCATATTCATCAAAGAATCCTGGTGAAGAGCCATGGTTAGCATAAGAGACCACAAGCTTTTGACTGGTTGTGTATATAAAAAAGGGAAGGCATTTAGTGTTTCGGGAACAAAATTTGAATAAACAGAGACCCATACCATCATACGGCATCTTTCCACGTGACATCATCTCGTACAGCAGCACTCCAAAGGACCAGACATCAGATTTGACGGAGAAACGCTGGTAGAGTGCAGCTTCTGGAGCCGTCCACCTCACAGGAATCTTGGTGTTTCTACTAGCTGTATACACACTATCCTGCACACAAACACAGAAGTACATACTAAGCAGAAACTATTTTATATGCATAATTCCAGCAGCATCTTTGACATCCGACCATTACCTTGATGATGCGGGCCAGACCAAAGTCAGCTACTTTACACACCAGGTCTTCTCCAACCAGGATGTTTCGAGCTGCTAAGTCTCTGTGGACAATGTGTCGATCTTCCAGGTACGCCATTCCTTCTGCTATCTGACTAGCCATGTAGATCAGGTGAGCCGAGGTCAACACCTGACCCTCCGGTGCTACAGGAAGAACATCCATGAAACAGAAGGGTCCACATGTCTGAGACCACATTGAAAATGTGGGATTCTAAATATATGTTATATCTGGAAATAAACTGTAAAAATGTTTATTGATTTAAAATAAATGATAAATGTATACATGTTTGAAGATTCAGTTTTTCTAGGCCACTAATCAAATATGTTTTACTAAGTGACATTGATCATGTGACTCTTTGTACAGTAACAGACAAAGTCAAGATGCATCACTGTTATTTTAGTTTTATTAATTGAATTAGCTTTTATTTTTTAAATGTTTAGTTATGTTAATTTTAGTTTATTTTTTGCAATTTCGTTATGTGCTTTAGTATGGAAGCTTGTTTCCACTACATAATGAAAAATAAAAAAGGTTATTGCGACTTTTTTTCTCTCAGAAATAAAGTCGCCATTGTAGGTTATAAAGTCAGAATTGGTGATATAAATTCGCAATTGTTTGTTATAAAGTCCGAATTGCATGACAAAGTCGCAATTGCGTGTTATAAAGTCAGAATTATGAGATACAAACTCGCAATTGCGAGAAATATACTTAAAATTCTGACTCTGCAAATCTCGCAATTATGACTTTGTAATACGCAATTGGGAGATATAAAGTCAGAATAGCATGATATAAAGTCGCGACTGCATGTTTTAAAGTCAGAATTGTGATAAACTATTCTGTGGTAAAAAGAAAAAAGTCAGTCTTTTTTTGTAGAATTGGACTTGATAACTCGCAATTGCGAGTTTATCTCACAATTCTGAGAAAAGATGTCAGAATTGCCAGATATAAACTCGCAATTATGTGTTATAAAGTCAGAATTGAAAAAAAGTCAGAATTCTGACTTTGTAACATGCAATTGCGACTTTATTTCACACAATTCTGACTTTATTTCTCGCAATTCTGAGAAATAAAGTCAGAATTGTGAGATGTAAACTTGCAATTGTGAGATAAAAAGTCGCAATTATCTTTTAAAAATGTTTTATTCTGTGGCGGAAACAAGCTTCCATAGTTTTAGATTTTTTTTTTTTTTTAATATTGCTATTTATGTTTTCTTTATTTCCATTTTGATTTACAAATCAAACTAAAACTTATTTAAGTTTTTTGCAAAGGCAGCATTTGTACCTTTTATTTAGTTGAAGTTTTTTGAAGTAATTTATTTTACTTCAGCTTTATTTCAATTAACAGAAATGTTTTTAATTGTACATGTTTTTATTTTAGTTTTAGTTAACGATAATAACCCTGCTTTGGATTTCATTTTGTGGATTTCATGCAGCTCAAGTCATTAAAGCAAAAGGGGAAGGTAATAAATTGAAAGCCAATCTGAATTTTCAATTCAACTTTCAGTCAAATCGTTATGCTTAAAATATGATTTCAGTTCAGGGAATGATGCATTAATTCACAGAAAAGAAAACGAAACATTTTATTTGAAGAACTTGGTGCACAGAATGAAGGTTTATAGTCAAGGATATACTATTGTTTAACGACTTCATGTACTTTTGAACTGTAACTATAAAACTATGTGGTCAGATAATGCCATAAATGTTTATGAGTACAAACTTGATTGTCTGATAAGAGAAAATAAAATGCAATGCACGAAATACCAAGACCATATAGAGTAATCTTGTGCGATTTATAATACATTTTTCATAGATAAATATGCAGGTGCAGTGAATCTAGAGAACAGGGAAATAGGGTGCAGTGACACTTACAAGAAAGATATGATTTGAGACTTCCTTTAGTCATGAGCTCTGTGACGATGTAGACGGGCTCTCCTCGTGTGCAGAGAGCCAACAGCTGAATGAGCTTCGGGTGGTGCAGGTTCTTCAGTGCGTGAACCTCCTTCACAAACTCATCCACCTTTGTGTCCTCTACAGGGCAGAGTGAGAGAACAAAAGTTAGAACACAAAAAACACATCAAAAATCACATTTATATTTGTATTAAAAACCATTTGTGTTCAGACAATGATCCCTTTTTCAGGGTTTGATGCAGATCCAGATGATGGACAGTGCATCGAAATTTAAACAAATTCCTAGGTCTCCAACAACAGGTTTACATGCATCCAAGATTAAAAAACACTTTAATTTTCTCATAATATTTCTGGTAGCATCACCTCTTTTCTCAGTGTCTGAAAAGGTTGAATAAAGGATTCGATTAGAGCCCTGCATTTCAGCCCGAGCCCGACGGGCCCCGACTTATTTACGCCCCTAGGGCCGGGCTTCGGGCCAATTTTCACGTCATAGTTCACACGCGGGCCGGGCCTCGGGCCTGTTTTAGGCTTATCCTTCTTTTTATAGCCTATTTTTGACATGTATTAAAATTAAATATGAGAAGTTGACGATGGAAAAACAAACATAGAAAGACGTTTTAAACCTATCACACTGACATATGACTTACACATGACAGTCTGCTCGCGCTCGCGCACACACACGCACGCACACAGGTTTCCCGGCGGCGCGACCCAAGATTTGCGCGACCAGCTCGCTGTTTTTAGTGTCCCCGCCAGCAGCAGAAGTATAGCGAGCGTGACTTCAGCGCAGCTGGAATAGTTCAAGAAAAAAGTACGACTGGATTAAAACCTTCCACTGTGGATGCTGTGATTTTTCCAAGAGGTCCTCGCTGCAGCCTGTAGCACGATGACGTAGCTGGATGGTCCAATACGTAGTGGACGCTGTTACGCGCATGCGCGGGTGGTGTGTTTTGGTGACATCATATGCATGCGCACTAGTTGGTGAACAATCGCACGTGCTTTGATCTTCCAAGAAGAATAAAGTTAAATATGAATGGTCACTTGAGTATGCAAGCTCTTTTCCGCCACAGAATAAAACATTTAAAAAATAATTGCGACTTTTTTATCTCACAATTGCGAGTTTGTATTTAGCATACTGACTTTATTTCTCAGAATTGTGAGATATAAAGTCAGAATTGCGAGAAATAAAGTCTCAATTGCGTGTTATAAAGTCAGAATTGCGAGATATAAAGTCAGAATTGGGTGTTATAAAGTCAGATTATAACATTTTTGACACATAGCCTAAATGAATTTATAACACATAATTGCGAGTTTATATCTCCCAATTCTGATATTTTCTCAGAATTGTGTATATAAACTCGCAATTGCGAGTTATAAAGTCAAATAAATATTATTCAAAAATATTATTATTTTTTACCTCAGACTAGTTTAATATCTCACAGTTCTGACTTAAAAGCAATTTGCGACTTTATATCATGCAATTCTGACTATCTCCCAATTGCGTATTATAAAGTCAGAATTGCGAGATATAAACATGCAATTTTGAGAAAAAAAGTCTGAATTTCAAGTATATTTCTCGCAATTGCGAGTTTATATCTCATAATTCTGACTTAATAACACGCAATTGCGACTTTATATTATGCAATTCTGACTAAGACTGTTGCAAAGAGAGATTGTTTCTCCTCTAGGTCCAAAATTTGATGGACCTTTCCAGGTGCTCTTGACAACTAATACATAATTGCGACTTTATATCACGCAATTCTGAGATAAAAAGTCAGAATAGTGATATAAAAAATCGCAATTACCTTTTTTAATTTCTCACTCCGTGGCGAAAACAAGCTTAGACATGTCTTGCAGACACTGAACAGCAAATTAAGACGAACCTTATGTACAGATCACTGGAAAAACGAGTAGCCATTAAAGAAGGAACTCTTACGAGGCAAAATATCATTAAGCACTTTTTTTTTGACATCTGACAAGATTTATTTTCTTGATGCTGTTATTATTTTTGCATTTTCCCTTGGATGTGTACTGGTATTGTAAGATGTTTACAGACCTTATTGTATTGTACCTTTAAAATTACAGAGACAATTAGATTATTGACTCATTTTTGCTTCCACTCAACAGCAAATATGACCTGAATAAAATAAAATGGCTTTATTTTAAAATGTTCTATATACACGCATTTAAAAAAATACTTGCAGTGAGGACATGCTATTAATCTATCAAATTTAGGTTTAAAATCATGTGATTTAAAATGTTGTAAAATTAACTATTTTGTATGTAGAGAGAAACTCGGATAACTTAAGCATCCCATTTATGTAAATAATTACTTATTCATCAACAATTACTTATTACTATTTAACTGTACTAATACTACACAGGTTAGATTAGAACATCATCTCAATACAATATTGAGCAAACATGTCACCTTTACCAGCGCAGGCGAATTATAACCATAGACAGTACGATTATAACCTAGAGATCGTTACTGCGCATGCGTCTATGACGTCACCAAAACACACCTCCATCCACTACGTATTGGACCATCCAACTACGTCATCGTGCTACAGGCTGCAGCGAGGGGTGTCTCGATTTTTCTTCCGATGCTCTGTGAGACTGTGCTTAGCCGTGTTAGGGGGCTGTCTTGTTGGCTTTCGTTTGAAAACGACTTTATTTTCATCAGTCTGTTGGAAACTATTGGAAATAAGAATGGCCATGTTCTGTAGTGAAGACTTGATTTTTGAGGTAAGATAATGTGCATGTTTGTTTTTAATTTAATGCCATTTATTTGATTTGTTTAGAGGCTATAGCTCATTTTGTTTGCGAGCGCTGTTGCCACTGTGAGCAGCAGAGCAGTTTGCCTCAGCTTTTAAAAAATGATAATAAACGTTTAAACTATAACTGTCTATGTGTGATATGCTTAAGGTGTTTTATGGATTTTATTGTAGCCAAGTAAAGTGTTGATTTGAGAGGCTAAATGGATCAAACATGTTTAACTCGCTGTCGGCTGCTTGGTCGTCAATAAAAAAACAAAAAGAAACCGAACATTTGTCTAAATTAACTTAATAAAGAAATAAAAAGAAACATAACTAACAAAACGGAACTATTTTAATGGCTGCAAATAGTTAGTTTGCCCTAGACCAGGCTACATGTAGCCTATATAAAAAATAAAAAATAAAAAAAATAAAAAACGGGCTCGGGTCGGACTCGGGCTGATAATTATGATGAGCTGTCGGACACGGGCCGGGCTAGGGCCTAGATTTGAGGCCCGTGCAGGGCTCTGGATTCGATATCTCTAAACCCTCATTTCCGAGAGCCTAATCTGTTCTGATTGGTCAGATGGGTCAGTCTGTTGTGATTGGTCTACTCAGCTCTTATTGGTCAGATGGCTCAGTCTGTTGTGATTGGTCAGATGGCTCAGACTGTTGTGATTGGTCTACTTAGCTCTGATTGGTCAGATGGCTCAGACTGTTGTGATTGGTCTACTCTGCACTGATTGGTCAGATGGCCGAGTCTGTCGTGATTGGTCTACCTCTAGAAGCACGTCTTGGAAACAAAAACGCCCATTACCATATCTGAATTTCAGCTCTGGATGGGCACTTTAAGTAAAATTTAAATCAGTTCACTACATCAGTTTAAATGCCCGGGTATACTTAATGTTCAGCTTTCCGCTCCGTGTCCGCACAGCTTTCAAAGAATACTCAACTGTGGAAAAGCGCAGATGGATGCGTTCGACACAATTGCTTTTCTAAACTCTACCAGATAGCAGAGGGCAGCACTGAGTCATGTTATTTACAGGACATTCGCTCGGAAGGATAAAAGAAGAGAAGTAGCGGATTCGCCATTGCATGCAAAGATTTGAACAAGAACCAAAACCAAAATGATATGCTGCTTTGTTTACTGTTTTTCTGTTTTGTATCACACTCTTCTTCGACTATTGCACAGTCCATCATC